>NW_012103809.1:4008198-4018144 GCF_000951045.1 Mandrillus leucophaeus
AAAAAAAAAAAAAAAAAAAAAAGAGTAGATTTGAAGCCCTGTCTTCATGGAGCTTACATTCTTGTGGAGGAGAGAACATTGAAAAGGATAAGCATACAAAAATGAGGTTAACTTAGATCCATTTTTTTGTTGTTGTTGTTAAGATCATCACTTTTGAGCACTTGTTTGAGGCAGATATCTGGATTAACCACATTGAGGAACTGGGAGGAGGCGGAGAACTGGAAACTGTCTTAAGTAAGGGTTGACTAAGTCCTGCTTCTGGTTTGAGAAAGTCCAGCTTATCTTCAGAATGGATGCTGAAGCAACATCAAACTATAGGAATTTACCGCATTGCATAATTTTGTTTTAATATGAATTTCTCTGACCTCTAGTGTGAAAAGGGTGTGTTTCTATATGTTCATTGGCCATTAGTTTTTTCTGCTTTGTGATTGTCACGTACTTTGTGATTGTCATGTGATGTCATGCATTGTGATTGTCATGTACCTGCTTTTCTCTTTGGTTATTTACCTTTTCTTATTGATTTATAGGCTACCTCTTCACAAGAGGAATATTAACCTCTAGTCTTATAAAACTGTTATCCCAATCTGTTATCTCTGTATACTGTGCTATTAAAAACAGTGCCTCAATGAAAAAACCCATTATATTAAATAAACATTTCAGAAATGCCTTTTTAAATAGAATGTGCAGAATATATATATAACATGTCTATTAATCCATTTCTATTTGTTTCATTAAATGTTTGTATTCTGCTTATATTCAAAGAAAGCTAGGTTGGTCTATTTTCTTCACAGTTTTCAAGTCCTTTCATAGACATTAACTTGTTTGATCTCTGTAAGTACTAGAGATGTTGATCTAGTAAAATAAGATGGGGCTGGGCACGGTAGCTCATGCCTGTAATCCCAGCACTTTGTGAGACCCGAGGCTGGTGGATCACTTGAGGTCAGGAGTTTGAGACCAGCCTGGCCTACAGGGTGAAATCCCGTCTCTACTAAAAATACAAAAATCAGCTGGCTGTGGGGCTGGCACCTATAATCCCAGCTACTCGGGAGGTTGAGGCAGGAGAATCGCTTGAACCCGGGAGGCAGAGGTTGCAGTGAGCCGAGATCACACCACTGCACTCCAGCCTGGGCCACAGAGCAAGACTCTGTCTCAAAAAACAAAAAACAAAACAAAAAAAACAAAACAAAAAACAAGTAATAAAATGGGCATGGAGCTGTATAAATGCTGTTATCCTTACTCCAAAGGATCTCATGCAGCTCTGCATTTGTAGTTGAACTTACTTCACCTACTGCTGTCAGCAGGGGACCTGAACTTGCCAGTTTTGTTTGCCTGTTCTAATTTGTGACTTTGTATCTGTGTAGCTATAAGAACATTTGTTATGATCGTGACTAAACTAAGAGTTAATAGGCTAAGCCTCAGAGGGATTTAAAGGATGTAAGCTTTGATGCTTAAACCAAAGAAGACAAAAATGGCATCCTGAGGGCCAAATACAGTCCTTAGGGGTAAGTTTGAGAGTTTTTCTGTTAACATTCAGGTTTCTCACTTCTTTGAAAACACTGGAAGAGCTGGCAGCCCTGGGCTCATGATCCCATGTGGCATTAATTGCGGGGAGTAGGGGAGTGGGGAGGGATGCAAGCTCTCTCATTCCCTGTGGCCCCCCCCCACCCAACCCTCCTCAATGTCCGCTGCCCTCTGTGAACTCATCGGCCCTGCTCGTCTGACCCTTCACCAGCTTCCCGCACTGTGCCTTACCTGCCTGTAGGCATTTGAGTGCCTGAATCCGTCCTACAATGTGTGATGATTATTGTGGTTGCTTGGAGATCTGTTTTTGCTTACTTCCTGCATCTCGCTTGTGGCCAAAGAGTTTGAGGTTGTCAATCGGACACAACTAAAGCCTTAGACACAGATCAAGATGGAGTGGCCTTGGTGGAGATGAGAGGACTCATCAAAAAGCATTGCCTTAAAAAAAAAAAGAAAGAAAAGAAAAAAAAAAAGCACTGCCTTGATTCAATAGCCACTCATTCTGCAGAGGGTGATGAAGAACAGTAAGGTTTGAGAGCAGGTCAGACTCGGGTTCCAGTCCTGCCCCTCCCCTGACCGGCATCTGCCTCAGCCTTTATAAACTCACTTGTAATGGAAGCAGAGCTCGTGGAAGGTTAATGAGAACTAACTCATTGTGAGGGAAGAGAAATCCCAGCACTGCTCAGAAGGACCCCCCAGGCAGCCCAGCCCTTGGTTTTCATGTTGAGTTGAGATGATGACGTGTTGTTAGCCATAGTCCTTGTGCTGTCTTCTTGTTTGTGACTGTAAAGTTTATCCTGGGACAGAGAGAGGTGGGACGGATACAGAATGACCACTTAACGCCAATTTACAGTCTGTTGAGCCAACTAGAGTGGGCAGAGCAGAAATAATGCCCTGGTTGGAAGTTAATAGCTTAGCCTGCCCAATTATTTACTGGAAGGAAATGCCTGTTCAATTGCCACAGATACCAAAGAAAACAAACCTACTGCTAGGGCCAGCCACTCGGAAGGCATTACATGCTAGGCTGGGTCTGTTCATCTAAACCACTGTAAATAAGTCAGGACAAATGATGGACGTGGTTTTGGAGTTTTGTTTTCTTTATGTATTTATTTATCATTTTTTATTTTTTGAGACGGGGTTTTGCTCTTGTTGCCCAGGCTGGAGTGTAATGGCGCGATCTGGGCTCACTGCAACCTCTGCCTCCTGGGTTCAAGCCATTCTCCTGTGTTCAAGCCATTCTCCTGCCTCATTCTCCCTAGTAGATGGGATTACAGGCATGCACCACCACACCTGGCTAACTTTGTATTTTTAGTAGAGACAGGGTTTCTCCATGATGGTCAGGCTGGTCTCGAACTCCCAACCTTAGGTGATCCGTCCGCCTTGGCCTCCCAAAGTGCTGTGATTACAGGCATGAGCCACCGTGCCCGGCCTCATTTATTTATTTTTGGATGCTGCTGTTTTGAACTATAAATCACGCTGCCACTCCCATCTGCAATCTGCTTTGGCTAAATCATGATGAATGATTTCTTGAGTTTGTTTTGCACTGGCGCTTATCAGAGCTCCTTATTGTAGGATCAGGGCTTGAGGCAAAGAGAAGAGAAAAAACGGACTGAACCTGCAGTGAAAGCCCTTTGCCTCCCTTTTCCGACTCCAACTTTCCCCTTGTGTTCTCCACAAGACCTGCCAAGGACAAATTTTACAGAAAAGGGTGTGGGTCTAGTAAGAATGAAGAGACGTGAAGGCATCAAAATGGTTATTGGATTGTTCCCTTCATACGGTCACATTTCTAGATGTGTATGAGAATATATATAATAAAATAGTAATATATATATACACACACTTATATGCATATATAAATACATTTATGTGTATATATGTATATATCATATGTATTATATGTATATATATTTTTAAATATATATTTTAAAATACATATGTAATATATACTTTAAATATGCATACAAAAATATATTTCTTAAAGTACATATATAAAATATATATTTATAAATGCATTTTATATATGCATATATATGTGTTAAAATATTTTTATACTTATATAAAAATATTTATATGTTTTTATATAAATATATAAATATATTTTCCCATGGGCTAAAGGGGAGGCAGTGATGGGGAAGGAGAATGGAATTTAACCTCCGGGAATAAAGCATTTGAAAGCCTTAAGGTAAATGTGGTTTTTTTTTCCATTACTAAGAACAGAAATCAACATATCAGTTCATTAGCAGGGTCAGAAGTGTTGGATATTTTTCAAGAGAGAAACAACAACAGCAACCATAGCTAATGCTTATGGAACGTGTACCAGGTGCCCAGATTCTTGCCAAACCCTCAGCAAGAGGTGTCTCATTTAGTCTTCCTGACAACCATTTGAAATAAGAGCCACTGTTCTTTATCATTTCACAGTGGGAGGGCCTGGTTGTGTAAAGAGGTTAAGTAACTTTACCCTGGCACTGCGAGCAGCTGGGATTTACCCAAAGAGACTGGCTTCAGCACCTGGACCAGGGAGCTGTAGAATTAAGGCTCTGGTTTCTATCCAGCTGAATGACGTTGGGGAGAATGTTTTTAAAGGCCCCAATTTGCTCATCTGTGAAAATAACGGGGTTGTGATGGGTGATCTCAAAGATCCCCGCCAACTCTCTAGCAGCTCACCACATTAATATCCAAATCAATATCCATCGCATCCATGCCACTGTTGCCATTCATTCCTACAGTTCACTGTAGGAAATTAAGGGGTGGAGTGGAACAGAGAAGGGGCAGGGAAATGGCTGCATTGTTCATCAAATGTTTGCCTAACAGGAGCAGCTGTTCCAACTGGCACAAGCCCGGGCAGGTAGGATTGCTAGGTGACTACGGGAGTAAGATGGGAGCAGGGCCCACTCTTAACACACCTTTTGTGGCTGCCACAGTTGATCTTTTAGTTGAACCAGTTAATTTCTCCCTTGGAAGTGTCTTTACTGTCCACACCAATCCCCAATATACTTCACATTGGCTGCGAGATCGCTTGCAGCACTGCAAGCTGGTGAACTCTGAGAACCCTCTGTAATGCCACCAGACCTGTGCTTTTCCTGGTTCCCCTGAATTACACTGACTGATACGTCCAGGAATTTTGCAGCAGCCCTGGTGGTTTTGTTCTTTCTTCAGAAAAGGAAGTTGGAGAGAGGGTTGGGTGGGAAGGAGAATGAGAATCCTTTAAGTTCTTTGAAATGACCTCAGAACTGAGGTTGTGAGGCTTTTAAAGAGAGCCGGTAGGTAGTCACTCCACATATTGTAGATAATACTGTGTCAACAGCTCAAGTTATCTGAAACTCTCTTTGTGAAATGGGATCCAACTTTTGCTCTCTGGGAACACTATCACATTTCTCAGGCATGCAAACTTGTAAGTGTTTGATGAAGGGAGCCTGCCTCTCCACTCCAGTGGGTATTTCTTGCAAGGTGGAGACGAGAGACTGAGAAAAGAAATAAGACACAGAGACAAAGTACACTGGAAGAAAAGCGGGCCCAGGGGACCGGCGCTTAGTAAGTGAGGACCTGCACTGGCGCTGGTCTCTGAGTTCTCTCAGTATTTATTGATCACTATTTTTACTGTCTTGGCGAGGGGAATGTGGCGGGGCTATAAGGTGAAGGTGGGGAGAGGGTCAGCAGAAAAACATGTGAGTAAAGGAATCTGTGTCATAAATAAGTTTAAGGTAAGGTGCTGTGCCTGTATGTACACGTAGGCTAGATTTATGTTTAACTTTACATAAACATCTCCGTGCAGTAAAGAGTAGTATTGCCACCATGATGTCTCGCCTCTAGTCATAAGGCGGTTTTCTCTTAGAATAGAATGTATGGTTGGTTTTACACCGAGTCATTCCACTCCCAGAGACGTGCGGGAGACAGATGGCTTCCTCTCATCTCAACCGCATTGAGGCCTTCTTCTGTCACTAATCTCCTCAGCACAGACCCTTTACGGGTGTCGGGCTGAGGGGCTGTAAGGTCTTTCCCTTCCCAGGAGGCCATAGCTCAGGCTGTCTCAGTGGGGGGAACCTCGACAATACCCAGGCTTTCTTGGGCAGGGGTCCCTGCGGCCTTTCACAGCGCATTGTGTCTCTGGTTAATAGAGAATGGAGAATGGCAATGACTTTTACAAAGCAGACTGCCTGCAAACACATTTTTAGCAAGGCACATCCTGCACAGCCCTAGATTCATCAAACCTTGATTCAATACAGCACATGTTTTTGTGAGCACAAGGTTGGGACAAAAGTTATAGATTAACAGCATCTCAAAGCAGAAAAAGTTTTCATAGTACAGATCAAAATGGCGTTTCTTATGTCTTTCTTTTTCTACATAGACACAGTAACAATCTGATCTCTTTCTTTTCCCCACATTTATTTCATTCTATGATATCAGCACTGACTCTTTCATGTAAAATGTCACTCCTAGGTTCCTTCTGCCCTGTGTGTGACTGTGCTCCCAAGGATGTAATTCATTGTTCCTTCTTGTCAGTGTGTGTGTGTGTACATGCGTGCGTGTGTGTATACTATATTCTGACACATGATTAGAATCTAAATCTACCTTGTTATATTTTTCTGCCACTGATAATCTTCTACTTAGACACGTTACAAATGTATTTTTTAAAATAAGTTTTTGAAGAGACAGGGTCTCACCCAGGCTGGAGTGCAGTGCTGCGATCATAGCTCACTGCAGCCTTGACCTCCTTGGCTCAAGCAGTCCTCCCGCCTCAACCTCCTGAGTAGCTGAAACTACAAGTGCGTGCCACCATGCCTGGCACACATTCATTTTTCATTATCTGTGTCTGTATGTGCCCAGAGGTAGAGATAACACTAAAATGAAAAGAAGTGGCAGAGAACAGGAAGAGAAATAAACCAGAGAAGCTGATATCCTTAAATGCTGTAGCTTCCAAGGACTGCCAGCAGGTTGTGGGGCTAGCCAGAAAAAATAGAGCCTCTGATTCTAGAAGGCTTGGAAAAAGCGTGAGAAGGGAGATCAGATTGAAAGAGATTGATGGAAGGGGAAGGCAGTGAGGGTGAAGCAAGGGAAACAGCTCCAGTGAAAAGGACCCGTCCTTCCATTCCAGAACGTAATTTGCATTTCATATGTAAATGAGGAGGATTCCTGGAGGCTGGGCTGGGCTGGGCTTAGCTGAGCCTCTACAAACAGCAGGGATTCAGCCCTGGGGAACTGCAGACCAAAGTGCAAGAGGGATGCACCGCATCTCCAGGCACATCCAAAAAGGATGGACGAGACACTGAAGCAGAGGATACAGGAGGATTAAAGGATTCAGGAAAGCAAGTAGCCCTCTGGAGAAGCTGTCGAAATTCAAGACTGGCAAGAGAAGTAAATTCAGCCTCTCACACCAATCATTTCTCATCCTCTGAAAAGAAGAGATTGCTTCCCCAGGGAAGTGAAAACAATGAACTTTTGGAGGTACTGCTTTTTTGCTTTCACTCTGCTCAGTGTGGTCATTTTTGCGAGATTTTACAGTAGCCAATTGAGCCCGTCAAAAAGTTACGAGAAGCTGAACAGTTCCAGTGAAAGATATTTTAGGAAAACTGCCTGTAATCATGCCTTAGAGAAAAAGCCAGTCTTTTTGTGGGAAAATATATTGCCATCACCTTTGCGAAGTGTCCCTTGCAAGGATTACCTGACCCAGAATCACTACATCACAAGTCCCCTTTCGGAAGAAGAGGTTGCATTCCCTTTGGCCTATGTCACGGTCATCCATAAAGACTTTGATACCTTTGAAAGGCTCTTTAGGGCTATCTATATGCCCCAAAATGCCTACTGTGTTCACGTGGATGAGAAAGCCCCAGCTGAGTTTAAGGAATCTGTGAGGCAGTTACTGAGTTGCTTCCAAAATGCTTTCATTGCTTCAAAGACAGAGTCTGTGGTTTATGCAGGAATTTCCAGACTCCAGGCTGATCTGAACTGTCTGAAAGACCTTGTCGCCTCTGAGGTTCCCTGGAAGTATGTCATCAACACCTGTGGACAAGACTTCCCCCTGAAAACCAACCGGGAGATAGTTCAGCATCTGAAAGGATTTAAAGGGAAAAATATCACCCCAGGGGTGCTGCCTCCTGACCATGCAATTAAGCGAACTAAATATGTCCACCAAGAGCATACAGATAAAGGTGGCTCTTTTGTGAAAACTACTAATATTTTGAAAACTTCACCTCCACATCAGCTGACCATCTACTTTGGCACTGCCTATGTAGCGCTTACCAGAGAGTTTGTCAACTTTGTTCTCCATGACAAAAGGGCCATTGATCTGCTACAATGGTCAAAAGATACCTATGGTCCTGATGAGCATTTCTGGGTGACACTCAATAGGGTTTCAGGTAGGTACTAATTTCCATTCTGATTGATAGATTGAGTTTGCTAACATTCTGCTCACCTAGAGAACTGACTCATTTGAAATTATTATGAAATAAATTTAAATACTTAGAAAACTATTAGTTTGGTTGCTTGTAGCAACAGTTTATTGTTGACTCCGTTGTCTTATCAATATGTGTGATATAGTGATCTAAGAAATGCTGGCTGCAGTCACCCCAGTAAAACTAACTTAGATTACATAGTTGCTGAATTTTAACTGTTTTTTGAATTAATGCTTTTCATAGTCCTTGATAAACACAACTGTAACATAACAAAATTAACTTTTAAAATAAGCATTCTAGAATTTATGAGTTGAAATAGGTGATGTTTCTTTCAGACGGATGTTAGACATCGTTTTCATTGATGCAGTCCCATTGCTCAAAGTTCGTGGAGCTGTTACAGGGGTACTTACTGATTTTAGAATCTTGGAAGCTGCTTCGGATGTTCACAAATCATCATTCTGGCTGAAATATCTCTAGTTTAAGATCTGAACAAGTAGCCAGGTTTCAGCTCTTCTCAGTTATACAAATCTAACCTGATATTTTAGCCTGGAGGAGTGGGTAACAATGAGTTAAAACATACAGAGAGAGAATCTAGCTACAGAAGATCCAAAGAGAATTCTCAATTTTTAAGTCATAGGTTTTTATTGGAAATTCCAATTTGCAGCTTACTGTTTTTATATACTGGGCAGTCTTCAGTTGTTTATGTTAATTTGGGAAAGCGTCCAAGGTATGCCAGGCAGCTGAGGCAGAAGATAACACCAAGTTCCCTCTTTGGTTCAGGACTGGGTTTCTTTTCTAAACTCTGTTTCCCATAGGTGGTCTGTGACCTGCATTACATCTTTCCCGTGTGTCCCCATGTGCTTGTTTTCATCAGTGACCCAGCATGCTTGTGGGTGACTGGTGACGCGCATGAGCACGGTGACCCTGACAAGCCTCACATAATGTCTACACACACACACACACATACACACTACACAACCACACCACACATACACACACACCTGCCTGCCATTCTTGAAATAACTCCCAGCTCTTATGTCTAGTGTCATTATCACTGGCATACTTTTGAGTGCTGTTTGAAGCCACCTAATGCCTGAAAGTAGACTCAATGCAGAAAGGTCCCCAATAACACGGCATTCGTAAGAGCTAAACTAGAGTGGTGGTCACAAAAATCTACTTAGAGAGGGACAGAAAGAGGATGGGCAAGGTGGCTGGAGACGAGAGAATTATGCGATCTCATGAGCAGTTCATTTTCAGAGATGCTAAACTGTCAGGTCTCAAAGACTTGTAGGAGGGGCGGTGAACCAACATTTATCGTGGTGTGAGTGTTAACCCTTTCTTTACAATCACCAATTTTAAACACATGTAAATATTGCATACATGGCATTTAATCTTATTTTTGCTGGTATAGTTGGTGATAGCCTACATCATTCCTTTTAATGATAGGAAGTCATCGTGTTAACCTCACGTACAGATGAAAAACATGAGGCTTAGAGACACTGAAGCAATAGTATGTTCACATTGTTCACATAGCTTTTCCTAGGCAAAGCTGGAATCTGACCCCACATTTGTGTGGTCTAAAGTGTGAGCCGTTTCTCTTGCACTAGGAAAGGAAGGAATGACTATTTCTTTTTTCCCATATATCTAAAGCAAATTTCCTACAGAATTCCAAAAAAGAGAAAGGATTGAGGGTGTTCAGAAAAAAGGAGGAGGGCGGTAGAAGGAAGTTTCACCTGATCGCTTAGAGCTGGAGGTGAGGTTAGCAGGGACGTGGTGTGTGTGTGTGTGGTGTCCCAATATGCTTGTGTGGTGTGTGTGTGGTGTGTTTGTAGAATGTGTGTGTGTGGTGTGTGTGTGGTTGTGTGTGGGGGGTGTGTGTGTGGTGTGTTTGTAGTGTGTGTGTGGAGTGTGTGTGTGTGTGGTGTGTATGTATGTGGTGTGTTTGTAGTGTGTGTGTTGTGTGTGTATTTGTGGTGTGGTTGTGTGGTGTGGGTGTGTGTGGTGTGTATGTATGTGGTGTGTTTGTAGTGTGTGTG
>NW_012103809.1:4018194-4024466 GCF_000951045.1 Mandrillus leucophaeus
GTGTGTGTGGTGTGTATGTATGTGGTGTGTTTGTAGTGTGTGTGTTGTGTGTGTATTTGTGGTGTGGTTGTGTGGTGTGGGTGTGTGTGGTGTGTATGTATGTGGTGTGTTTGTAGTGTGTGTGGTGTGTGTGTGGTGTGTTTGTAGTATGTGTGTGTGTGGTTGTGTGTGGGGGTGTGTGTGTGTGGTGTGTTTGTAGTGTGTGTGTGGAGTGTGTGGGTGTGTGTGTGGTGTGTGTGTATGTATGTGGTGTGTTTGTAGTGTGTGTGTTGTGTGTGTATGTGTGGTGTGGTTGTGTGGTGTGGTGTGTGTGGTGTGTATATATGGTGTATGTGCGTGGTATGTGTATGGTGTGTGTGTGGTGTGTGTGGAGTGTGTGGTGTGTTTGTAGTGTGGTTTGTGTTTGTAGTGTGTTTGTGGTGTATGTGAGGTGTGGTGTGGGTGTGTGTGGTGTGTGTGGTGTATGTGCATGGTGTGTGTATGGTGTGTGTATGTGTGTGGTGTGTGTGTTTGCAGTGTATGTGTCTGGTGTGTGTGTGTATGTGCGTGGGGTGTGTGTGTGTAGTGTGTGTGGTGTGTAGTGTGTGGTGTGTTTGTAGTGTGTGTAGTGTGTGGTGTGTGGTGTGTTTGTAGTGTGGTGTGTGTTTGTAGTGTGTGTGTAGTGTGCGGTGTGTTTGTAGTGTGTGTGTGTGTGTGTGTGGTTTGTAGTGTGTGTGTTGTGTGTGTATGTGTGGTGTGGTTGTGTGGTGTGGGTGTGTGCGTGTCTGTGTAGACAGCAAGTATGTGAGGCTTGTCTGGGTCACTGTGCTCATGAGAGTCACCAGGCGTCCTTTCTGGAAGGAACCACACCATCCCTCACAGGCCTCTGTACTGTGTGCTGGGTCCGTCTGGAGCAGACTTTGGTCTGGGCCAGTGCCAATGGGAAGTGGCCCTTGGTTGATGTTCTCAGAAGCTGGGGAGTAAGAAGCAGCCAGGTAGATTTGAATGGTTGAGTGTTAAGTTCTACTGACTGTTTCATAAGAGTGTATTGGATTAAGTTTCCCTCACCTCAACCACTTGCAAAAAAATTTTTCATGAATATCTGTCACTATTTAAAAAAATATTTTTTTGGCTAGACTGGGTGGCTCATGCCTGTAATCCCAGGGTGGCTCATGCCTGTAATCCCAGCACTTTGGGAGGCCGAGGTGGGCGTATCACCTAAGGTCAGGAGTTCGAGATCAGCCTGACCAACATGATGAAACCCCGTCTCTACTAAAAATACAAAACTTAGCCGGGCGTGGTGACGCGCACCTGTAGTCCCAGCTACTCGGGAGACTGAGGCAGGAGAATCCCTTGAACCAGGGAGGCGGAAGTTGCAGTGAGCAGAGATTGTGTCACTGCACTCCAGCCTGGGCGACAGAGTGAGACTCCATCTCAACCAAAATAAATAAATAAATAAATTTTTAAGTTAGCTTTTTAAAAACAATAGGAAATGTATTTTAAAGGTACCAAATTTTTAAAGTTTTCACTCCATCAGCTACCAATGTTAATACTTCCTTGTACATCTTTCCTGAGTCACTTTATTATGTTTATAGACAATACAACTGATTAAACATGTGGAGAACATTACATGTGGACTTTAAGTTCACTACGGATATACTTGGAAAAGGAAAAATGGTCCTCATTTTAGGTGCCACATTGTCTGTGAGAAACAAAATACAGCAAAATGTGTCCTTTATTTAAATACATCATATGCAGACATTTAAGAAGCTCTTTTTTCATTACTTTGAAGCATTTTTAAAGCTAGCTACAAGGAACTTTCTGGATGAAAGTTACCAGGGACCTTTGCCCCACAGCATCCAACCGCCATGAAGTGCAGACCTCTGGCTGTGGAATACCTGCTATTCCCTTGCTCCAGGCTTTATAATGGCTTCTTCTGATCTAAAAGGACCCTTAAGTCTTGGCCAGGCAAGGTGGCTCACACCCGTAATTCCAATATTGTGGGAGGCCAAGGCAGGAGGATTGCTCGAGGTCAGGATTTTGAGTCCAGCCTGGGCAACATAGTGAGATCCCTGTCTACAAAAAATTAAAAAATTAGCTGGGCATAGTGGTGCATGCCTGTAGTCCCAGCTGCTCAGGAGGCTGAGGAAGGAGGATTGCTTGAGCCTGAAAAGTCAAGGCTGCAGTGAGCATGATTGCACCACTGCACTCCAGCCTGAGTGACAGAGTGAGACTCTGTCTCAAAAAAAAAAAAAAAAAAAAGGCCAGGCTTAAGCTCTTCATGTGGCATGATTTCCAGGACCTGGCCCCCCACCACCTCTGTCTCTACCCTCATTTCTTTTTATTTGATGCCTCATACTTTCTGTTCCAGCAACTACTTAGCCCTACACACTTCTGCAATTTTCACCTTTGGTTTGTTTTTTTTTTTGAGACGGTGTCTTGCTCTGTTACCAGGCTGGAATGCAGTGGCGTGATCTCAGCTCACTGCAACTTCCACCTCTCAGGTTCAAGCGATTCTCATGCCTCAGCCTCCCAAGTAGATGGGATTACAGGCACCCACCACCACGCCCGGCTAATTTTTGTATTTTTAGTAGAGACAGGTTTCACCATGTTGTCCAGGATGGTCTCGATTTCCTGACCTCATGATCTGCCTGCCTCGGGCTCCCAAAGTGCTGGGATTACAGGCGTGAGCCACGGCGCCCGGTCTAATTTTCACCTACTTTTTTATGGCTTTTTATGACATCGTCTCATAAAGAATGCCCTTCCTGTCCAATGCCCTTCCTGTCTAACTCTTCATCCTTTATGTCTAACTCTGTCTAACTCTTCATCCTTTGTGGCCCACCTTGGAAGTCACTTCCTCTGGAAGCCATGTCTGATCACCTCCCTCCCAGATCGTTGTGTTTCAACTCTGGGTTCTCCTGGACCTAATGCCACTGCTGCCAGCATTGAATTGTAGTCACCTATTAACTGAATAGCTCTTCTACCAGACCTCCTCAGTATTTGAGCTCCTTAAGCATAAGAAAAGTGACATCTTTTGTTCTTTGTGTTCTCCACCACTACTTCTATGCTGCATGCATCACTATGCACCTGCCTGATCTGACAATATGCAAGGTGTTGGATGGGTGTGGAAGGGTCTGGGGAGGGGCAGGAATGTGCTGGAGAGTTCTGAGAAGATGGGCAGAACATATGAAAGTGTACCCTGTACCTAGGGTGGGGATAATTTTTGGTAGTAAGGATTAGAGAAACAGTAGGTAAAAGTCCACAATGGCCAGGCCAAGAAATGATGTCAGTAAATATGAGAGAGTCCTGAGCGAATTAGCAAGCCCCACTTTATTCTAGATAAAATGTTAATGGGATAGAGTCTGTCCTTAGAAAATCTGGCTCCCACACAACCAACCTGGGCCCATGATGCATTCGGATTCTGATGCCAAGAGAAAGTCGCTGCAGGCGACGTATGCAGACGCCTCCACTTAGTTTCTGCCTTCCTTGCACCTGGTGTGAGTTTCTTCCACACCTGCCACCCACTCCCTCCTCCTGCTGGTACCACTCCCGGGCTACTCACATTCATGCACTGGGCTTCTTCTGACTTAATTTGATGTAGACTTCTCCTGAATTGCTGGCTTAGGAAAAAAAACCAAGGCTCTAAGAATATGAGAGGCTAAGAAGAGACAACAATAGAAAGAAACTCACAACATCTCTCCAGCTCTCAACAACTGTAAACACTGAGCTATTTAGAAGGTATATGTTCTCTGCAGGAAGGTCACTGGGGCCTTACATCTGGGTGTGGCTGGATCTGTCCCAGTCTTTTTCAAAGTATGCATTGTGTTCTCTGTACATCAGCCCAGACTTTGAATTCAGTTTCTAGGACCACAAAGGATGCATTCACTCGTGCTGATTGGACCGGTGACTGAGAATTATAAACGTTGAATGATGGGGTAGAATCATGTCTTAACAAACGTCACCAGGACATTCGGGTCTGTAATAACGCTATTTGGGGGGCTGGAGGGCAATCCACACTGGTATTTGTCTTGTCAATATGGAGATAAATTCTGGCTGAAGGAGAAATTCCACAAAAACAAATACTTCCATAGGTTTGTATCCATTGAACAGACTCTTAAAATAATATTTTTGGACAGCTAGATAATATTAAGTAAGCATAATAAATGTGAACATGATTTTCAAAATATTGTGTTAGTGATATGGGCCTGTTTGGCTTATTTAACCTCTGTAAAGGGCTCTTGGCTCTTCCCAGGTCAGTAACTCAGGTAGGATCACAGGGGAAGATTTTGATTTACAATGTATCCCAGCTCTTGAGCACCTAGATTGATGGGTCTACATCGTAAGATGCTGAGCTCCTGGTAGAGAAACCTTAGGCAGGTTATAAAGTATTGACAGAATAAACAAATGGCTATAGCCATTTGTAGAATCATTTATGATGCTTCCAGCCACTGGCTCCGCTGTACTATTGGGGAAGGATCATCTCCTTCATTGGAGAATCTGTACCCTAAAATTTCTGCTTGCCACCCCTAAAAAGGAAATAATTGGGAAACGCTACTCTTAATTAGCTCCTTTTTTTCTTTTTGAGACAGAGTCTCACTCTGTCACCAGGCTGGAGTGCAGTGGTGTGGTCTCGGCTCACTGCAACCTCTGCCTTCCGAGTTCAAGCAATTCTCCTGCCTCAGCCTCCCAAGTAGCTGGGACTACAGGTGCCCACCACCACGCCCAGCTACTTTTTTTCTATTTTTAGTAGAGACAGGATTTCACTATGTTGGCCAGGATGGTCTCAGTCTCTTGACCTCGTGATCTGCCCACCTCAGGCTCCCAAAGTGTTGGAATTACAGGCATGAGCCACCACACCCAGCCTTAATTCGCTCTTATTTCCTAATCTCTAGAACAACATTTTATAAAACAAGACAAATTGGATTAAAGTATATATTAGCATAAAATATATATAAAGTGAATATTGAATTAAGTATAAGTACAGTCATGGCTGGTAAACATCTAGTAAGCTGAACTGATCATGAATTCAATTCTAGCAGAAAGGATGAACATTCTTTCCACTGCTTTAAACCAGCAAGATCATTTCTCCAGCTCATTCATCTTCCTGTCATTCCTTACCGATTGTGTAAGAGTTTTTTTTTTTTTTTTGAGACTGAGTCTCGCTCTGTCACCCAGGCTGGAGTGCAGTGGCACAATCTCGGCTCACTACAACCTCCACCTCATGGGTTAACGCCATTCTCCTGCCTCAGCCTCCTGAGCTGGGACTACAGGCGCCTGCCACCACGCCTGGCTAATTTTTTGTATTTTTAGTAGAGATGGGGTTTCACCGTGTTCACCAGGATAGTCTCGATCTCCTGACCTTGTGATCCGCCTGCCTCGGCCTCCCAAAGTGCTGGGATTACAGGCGTAAAAGCAGCCGTTGTTTTTGTCTTTGTTTTGTTCTGAGATAGGGTCTCCTTCTGTCACCCAGGCTGGAGTGCAGTGCCACTAATTTGGCTCACTGCAGCCTCAGCCTTCTGGGCTCAAGTGATCCTCCTGCTTCAGGCTGCCAAGTAGCAAGGACTACAGGCATGCGCTACTACACCTGGCCCATTTTCAAATTTTGTGTAGAGATGGGATCTCGATATGTTGCTCAGGCTGGTCTCAAACTCCAGGTCTCAACTGATTCTCTCCTTAGCCTCCCACAGTGTTGAGACTACAGGTGTGAGCCATCGCACCTAGACAGTTGTCTTTGTTTTAGATGAAGTATTGCATTTCGATGGCTTTTAAAAACAATAAAATATTAGTTGTATATCAAAGCTATATATAATTGATACATGTACATATTAATGTACATAGTACAATAATCAATATATACTCGACCTCTAAATTATCTCTTGAAAATATATATCTCTACCCTGTTTCTCTCTACACAATACAAAAGCATCTCCTTCCATCCTTTGTTTGAGCCCACATGCTATTAGGTAAACGACTTTGGAGACAGACATAGTGTAAGTCTGTCCTCCCAATATTTGCTAACGGTGTGACACTGGTGTTAGTTTATGCTGAGCCTTAGTTTCCTCATCTGTGATGATGGAGATAATAAATAGTACTTAGTTCCCAGAGAACTTATGAGTATTAAATAAGCTAATGCATATAGTACAGGGATTCTTAGGCTTGACTATGCCTCAGAATCTTCGGCAGGTCCTGTTAAAGCACAGATTTCTGGGCCCTACCCTGAAGTTTCTGATTCAGCAGGTCTGGAGCAGTCCCCAGAATTTGCATTTCTTTTTTATTTATTTATTTATTTATTT
>NW_012103809.1:4025230-4034433 GCF_000951045.1 Mandrillus leucophaeus
CCAATACTGAATTTTAGCTTTATCTCCATTAGTTTGATGACCTTGTGTACCCTGAACCTAAAACTCTTCATTTTGTAGTCACCATAATGATGGCTACTTAGTAAGGATGTTTTGAGAATTAAGTTTTTAAAATGAGGTAAAATGACAGGTTAAGTGTTTATCCACTTATTAATGTGAACATTTATTAAGAAAAACCTAAATGTGGTCTTGTATTCCTATACTAATGAGATCCTCAAGGCATTGAATAAAAGCGATTTAAATTTCACTATGGAAGCATGTCCATGCCATGGCTCACCAACCATATAAAACTAGATATAGATGTACCCAAAGATGGATAGGAGGAAATGTGTGAAACTTTAAGTAAATTGACATGTTCAGATGGATATCGGTTCTTTTTTTTTTTTTTTTTTTTTTTTGAGACAAGGTCCCTGCTCTGTTTCCCAGGCTGGAGTGCAGTGGTGTGATCACGGCTCACTGTAGCCTCAACTTCCTGGGCTCAAGCAATCCTCCCTCCTCAGCCTCCCCAGTAGCTAGAACTATAAACCTGCCTCACCACGCCCTGCTCATTTTTAATTTCTTGTAGAGATGGGGTTTCATTATGTTGCCCAGACTGGGATACTGTTCTTGATCATTTTGATTTCCATTAGTTTTATTGATGTAATTTTTATGACCACCAAAAAGTGTCACTTACCCCTTATATAACACTATGAAGTGTGTATTATCCATTAGAAGAGTGTTTCCTTAAAAACATGAAGGATGTCAATTATCTGTTTTTGAAATCCATCATATCACAGGAAAGGAGCAGGAATTGGGTTGCTTTAGTTTCTTTTTTGTTTCTCTGTTTGTTTGTTTGTTTTGAGACGGAGTCTCACTCTTTTGCCCAGGCTGGAGTGCAGTGGCATAATCTCGACTCACTGCAAGCTCCACCTCCTGGGTTCACATCATTCTTCTGCCTCAGCCTCCCAAGTAGCTGGGACTACAGGCGCCCGCCACCACGCCTGGCTAATTTTTTGTATTGTTAGTAGAGAAACAGTTTCACCGTGTTGGCCAGAATGGTCTCGATCTCCTGACCTCATGATCCGCCCATCTTGGCCTCCCAAAGTGCTGGGATTACAGGCGTGAGCCACCGTGCCCGGCCGGTTGATTGGGTTGCTTTATTTTGTTAAGCTGTATCATGTTCCGGAAACGACTTAAGATGTCATAATATAATTCCTTGGGAAAGGAAATCAACATAGCCAAGATCTGAAAAAAATGAGAGCCTTTTCACAATTATTCTATATAGGTTTTGACTGGCCTGGCCACATCCTTCCCATTTTGAGTGTTCAGCCTCCTCAATGTTAAAACAAATTTTGCCCATCCTCTTTGCACAGGAGTAATTTTTAAACTCTAGTAGAAAAACTTATAAACACACACAACAGTGGAGAGAACAGTACCGTAATCCTCATGTGCCTATCAGCCAGTTTCAACAATCATCAACTTGTTATGCAAACTCAAAGCAAAAAAACCTAAAATGTATGACAAATCTTTGAGTCGACTCTATGATTCTCATAAATGAGTAGCTTCCTCTTTTCAAGGAAAATGCAAAATTCTGATATTCCAGACTAAGGCTTTCTCCACATCCCGTAATAACAGTTCACTGAAAAGTAAAAATATTTTCATCCAACTTCAACTTTTAGGATATACTACATGAACCAGACTGAGTTTTCTTTTTCTTTGTTTTTCAGCGACAAAGCTGAATCTACAAGCACAAGCTCTTTAGGCATTCGAAGTAAGAGGCAGAATGTGGTTTGTTAAGATTTCCATTCAGCCGGGTGTGGTGACTCACACCTGTAATCTCAGCACTTTGTGGGGCCCAGGCGGGTGGATCACGAGGTCAGGCATTCGAGACCAGCCTGGCCAACGTGGTGAAACCCCGTCTCTACTAAAATGCAGAAAGTAGCCAGGCGTGGTGGTGCATGCTTGTAATCCCAGACACTCAGGAGGCTGAGGCAGGAGAATCACTTGAACCCGGGAGGCGGAGGTTGCAGTGAGCTGAGATCGCGCCACGGCACTCCAGCCTGGGTGACACAGTAAGACTCCGTCTCAAAATAAAAAAAGATTTCCGTTCTCTTGGCCTCCCTTTTCCTGGAGGAAAAATGGGAAGGAGTATGGTACTAAGAGTAGTAAATTGGTTAGTGGGGTACACTGGTATCCCACTGTATGGTTAGTGGGGTACACTGTTTCTTGTATATGCCTCTAACCATTAAAGTTCCCTTGTTTTCATCTCTTCTCCGGACTGAATATTCTGCTTCCTCTATTTAAAAAAAAAAAAAAAAAGACAGTGAGTCCAAAGTATGTTTGAATATAGAATTGGCACGATGATATTTTGCCTTCAGCCAAATCTGAATGTATTTTCCATTACTGCGTATTCTCACAGGGGCTTCTCTGTGAGATTCAATGTTCTTGTTAATTTTTCACATCTGTAATTTAATTTGAGATGCCTCAGTTATTAAACCTGGTTACTTTGCATGAGGTCTTTAGTCTTGCAGTGTGATGTGGATGAAAGAATACAAACTTTGGAATAGGACAGACCTTTTGAATCCTAGGCCTCACTACTTAACAGCTTGTCAGTCACTGAACAAGTTATTTAACCAAACTGAGCCTCAGTTAATTTTGGTTTTAGGACATTAAAGAACGTTTTCAAGGTGTTTGAGAATTTATTAGAAAGTGGGAATTGCCTTTTGTTTCTGTTTTTGTTTCTGAGACACGGTCTTACCGTATCGCCCAGGCTGGAGTGCAGTGGCATGATCTCGGCTCACTGCAACCTCCGCCTCCTGGACTCAGGCAATTCTCATGCCTCAGCCTTCCGAGTAGCTGGGACTACAGGTGTGCCCTACCATGCTCGCTAATTCTTTGTATTTTTAGTAGAGACAGGGTTTTGCCATGTTGCCCAGGCTGGTCTCAAACTCCCAAACTCAAGCCATCCGCTTGCCTCAGCCTCCCAAAGTGCTGGGATTATAGGTGTGAGCCACCACGCCCGGCCAGGAATTGTCTCAATTCAACTTCCACCCCATAAAATAGATCTGGAATTGGTCTGGAGACAGTCTTATAGCAGTGACTATGACTTGCTAACATTTCTTTTCAAAGATATTTGTAAAAGGGCCAGAAGACTCTCTGGGTGGCTCCAAGGCTGTGAGGGGTTTTTTGCTGCTGTTGTTTTGCTTTTTTACTAGAGGTGGGGTCTGTCTGTGTTACCCAGGCTGGTCTTGGACTCCCGGGCTCAAGCGATCCTCCCACCTTGGCCTTCCAAAGTGCAGGGATTACAGGTGTGAGCCACCACGCCCGGCCAGGATATGAGTGTTGATGACCCCAGAGGACACTAAGGGTTGGAACAGTAGCTCGTGAACTTTGACTTTTCAAACACTTCACACTGCACAGTTAAGAAGAATAGACTACTAAGCAAATGGAAAATAAGGATTATGAGCCATGTGTGAATGTTTAATTTCCTTTTTTTTTTGAAGTGCTTTCAAGTACTGTGTAAGAGAGGCTTGTGACTTAGATACCCGCACTACACAATTCTGTTCTAAGTTCTAGCCTTTGTCTGTAAATAACTGACGTTGGACATGTCACTTAACCTTTCTGGGCCTCAGTTTCCTCCTCTGTAAAATGAAGAAATTGGGCTAGGTCATTTCAGAAGAGATTCCTGTATTATTTTGCTTTAACTCCGGAGCATGCAGTGAAAAAGCAAAAGTATTTGAGGCAGGCAGACTGAGGCTTTATTTACCTGCTGTCAGATCTTGAGCAATGAACCTATCTTAACATGGGCTTCTGCTGACTCATCTGTAAATTGAGGGCAATTCCAATTTCATAAGATCGTTGTGAGAGTTACAGCAATGGGGATATATCTCCCAGCTCAGCCATTGTTAATTCTGTTATCACCTCCATCTCTCCCCCTTCTCCCTCTCTACAGTATATTAATGTCATGACATTCCTATTTATATTACACTGTGGACGGTAGGATTAATGAAACAATGGCCTCTGGGCATTGAATTTCTCTCTTTGTCACGGTCACCGTGTCCACATCTGGATGCCAACCACCACTACTGTCACAATTTAGAACTCAGGCCAGCCACCATAGGCAGTGCATGGGAGTGATTTTTGTGCTGTAAAATTCTGACCAAAGGAGGAAACTGAGTACCAAGTACTTACACATAGCTTCACCTCTCTGATTGTTCTTAATATAGTACGTTTCCCCTTGTTTCCAAGAGTATTTTCTCAGTGTGCCCAGGGACACTGAGCTGGACGGGGCTAGTGTGGTGTATTCAGTGTTGGGGAGGGAAGGGACCCTCTGGAGCCAGACCATTTGGCTTCCAATCCAGCTTTGCAGATTCCTAGTGTGTGTGAAGTGAGGCTAATTATGTTATCTCTCTGAGTCTCAGTTTCCGTGTATGTAAAATGGAGATACTAACGTTACCTACCATTGTGCAAATGAAATGCATGAATACATATCAAGTGCCTGGAATGGTGCATGGTGCCTAGTAAGTGTAAATAACTTTTGTATTTATTCCACCCAATTGCCCTTGTTTTTCTTGTTGTTGTTTGGTTGGGTTTTTATTTTTTATTTTTTTTTGGAGACAGAGTCTTACTCTGTCGCCCAGGCTGGAGTGCAGTGGCACCATCTCGACTTACTGCAACCTCCGCCTCCTGGGTTCACGCCATTCTCCTGCCTCAGCCTCCTGAGTAGCTGGGACTACAGGCACCCGCCACCACACCTGGCTAATTTTTTGTATTTTTAGTAGAGATGGGGTTTCACCATGTTGGCCAGGATGGTGTTGATCTCCTGACCTAGTGATCTGCCTGCCTTGGCCTCCCAAAGTGCTGGGATTACAGGCGTGAGCCACCGCGCCTGGCCTTTAATTGCCCTTATTAAGGGGAAAATTAACAATGAACAATTTCGCCTTGTTAAGGGACTGGAAAAAATGCAATACCCCAAAGTCCTACTCCAAAGGATCTGGAAGATTTTCTGAAACTCAGACAAAAGCAGCTTGAATTCCCTCCATCCCTCAGCTTCCCATACTACCAGAGCTCATCCTGCACGAGGAATGAGAGGAGCAGAGTAACTGCTCTGGGTGGTGGATGGGATTGATTATACCATGTGCGCTGTTCATAGGCACGTCAGTTCAGGCACTGCAACGCTAGGAAACACAGGTAGCCAACAACAATCCTAGGCCAATGTTAATTGACTTTTGAAAAGAGAACACCTACAATTCCCAAATAACCTGAATCTTCTCTCTTTCCGCCTCAGTAAAATATGTGGTGTTGTTTCCACCAGAATGAGGGAGCACCTGAACCAGACTGAAACAGGGTGTTTCAGTGACAGGCATCTTGCCCATCTCCCTATCAGCTTCCATCCATTGTATCCCAGCGGAGGTAAGAGCAGGAGACAGTGTGCCATGTGAATTAGACATGAGGCCATGTACCTTCAGAGTCCGCCAGTGGTCCTCAGAGAATTGAGAGCTATGGTAGAATGAAGACGGTAGCTTCCCCTGTCTCCAAGGGTACGGGGCTCACATCATGGCTTCTTGTAGCTTACGGTCTTGGACAGATCTTTTCAACTCTCCACACTTGGTTTTCTCAGTCAAGGAATGATAATAACCGCTAATCTCATGGTGGCAAGGGAGGGGGAGGCACATGCTGTGAGCCATGAATGATGAACTCGTTAATAACTTATAAGTCGTTAATTCTAAAGCCAAGAGCATCACTCCTGGCACATAGAAAGAGGAAGCTTGTGGCGATGAAGTTTTTTTGAGTAGAAGATACGAAAGAGGCAGAAACTCAGGCTCCTTCACGAATAACAGAATGATTTTGTGAAGTGGAGTGGGTAATTCTGTGCTAGGGTTGGAAGGAATACTCTCATCGTTTAAAATCAGAGAAACCAAGCACAGGGAGATGAAATGATTTGTTTGTGTTGCATGATTTAGCAGCTGAACTTGGTCATAAAGATGGGATTTTAAGTCCTTCAAGATAATAGTCTTTATATAGTTAGTGCTTCTTATAATTTCTTTCTGAAACGTAATAGATATCGGAGCAAAGGGGCAGTATGAATATTTTGGTATCTATACTAATACTGAAATATGGGTTTGAATGACAGGATTCTTAAGAAGTGTTCAGAATTTATGGAAAAAGAGTACCTATTAGTATTACTCACATCAAAGTCTTATAGGTATACTATATAATACAGTTTTTAAAATGTATACATTTACCATGAAGGAGATCCACTCTGTTTTACATTGTTGTTGATTTTGAAGCAGCCTCTTTGTATTTTTTGATTTATATACATACAGTTCACTCTCTTTAGTGTGTAGTTCCACGTGTTTTGACAGTGGCATAGAGTCACGCATCCACCACCACCATCATCAAGAACAATTCCGTCAGTCCCCAAAATTCCCTTTTCCAGAACGTCATATTTTTATCATAGAGTATGTAGCCATTGGGGGCTGGAAAAGCGCTGCTTATTCTTTCTTTTCTATTAAATGAATCTCCTTTGCATGTTACAAGGTGATTATGAGTGTCTCTCATAGATCCTCTGGCAGTTTTATTTTTATTTATTTATTTATTTATGAGACAGCATCTCACTCTGTTGCCCAGGCTGGAGTGCAGTGGTGCAGTCTTGGCTTTTTGCAGCCTCCACCTCCCAGGCTTAAGCAATCCTCCCACCTCAGCCTCGTGAGTACCTGGGACTACAGGCGCATGCCAACACACCCAGCTAGTTTTTTGTATTTTTTTGTAGAGATGGGGTTTTGCCATGTTGCCTGGGCTGGTCTAGAACTCCTGGACCCAAGCGATTTACATAACCGCCTTGGCCTCCCTAAGTGCTGGGATTATAGGCATGAGCCACCGTGCCCAGCCCTCTGGTAGTTTTAATATCTATTGAGTACTGGTTCCTTTTGCCCTGCTTTTCTTTTTCCATGTTATTTGTTTTTCTTATAAATAACAGAAGCAGTTGGGCCTGTTTTTTTTTCTTTTTTTTTTTTTTTAAAGTAGGGCTGTTTTTAGTAATATTATTCATTTGGGGTAATAAACTAAAGTAAGTACAGCATTTAATTATGTAGTTAAACTTGTACTTTTTTTACCTTTGATTTTGCAATATCAGGGATTCAGAATAAATAGTAGAAACACCATGAACTTAATTGGAAGAACGAGAACAACCAAAAGTGTGTTCCACTTTTATTCTGAAAACACATGTGACAGACTCACAAAACTTGCCACCAATCAATCAGATTATACAAGAGTGTCATGGTGAGCATGCCACAACACCCCAATATGGTTTCTTTTTTTTTTTTAAGACACTGGAGTGCAGTGGCGCGATCTCGGCTCACTGCAAGCTCCGCCTCCCAGGTTCACGCCATTCTCCTGCCTCAGCCTCCTGAGTAGCTGGGACTACAGGCGCCCACCACCACCCCCGGCTAATTTTTTGTATTTTTAGTAGAGACGGGGTTTCATTGTGTTAGCCAGGATGGTCTCGATCTCCTGACCTCGTGATCCACCTGTGTCGGCCTCCCAAAGTGTTGGGATTACAGGCGTGAGCCACCGTGCCCGGCACCCAATATGGTTTCTTATCAGAATTCATACAGGAAAAGCTCTGTTTAGGTTTACAGATGGCTCAATGGTTTATTTTTTCCTATAAATTGAATATATTAGTCATTGGTATCGATTTGAAGATGTCCATAATTCTATTTCTAAAATATTCAAGTATTTAAAAGTAAAGCCCTTGGCCAGGTACAGTGGCTCACACCTGTAATCCCAGCACTTTGGAAGGCTGAGGCAGGTGGATCACGAGGTCAGGAGTTCAAGACCAGCCTGGCCAAGATGGTGAAACCCTGTGTCTACTAAAAATACAAAAATTAGCCAGGCATGGTAGTGGGCGCCTGTAATCCCAGCTACTCAGGAGGCTGAGGCAGAGAACTCCTTGAACCTGGGAGACGGAGGTTGCAGTGAGCCGAGATCACACCACTGCACCCGAGCCTGGGCGACAGAGCGAGACTCTGTCTTAAAAAAAAAAAAAAAAAAAAAGTAAAGCTCTTGATGCCGGAAAACTGGATACTGGAAACTGCTACTGCAGTCCCTAAATTGGCCCTGGGCAGAGGAGAGGGTACAAGGGCAAACCATTGAAGAAGCCAACATTTCTTTGAAGTCTCATGCTTTATTTTACAAAGTTATTTAAATATTACATTTTTGTCTACTCTGTAACTTTTGTAAACTTTTTATTGAAATATAATCCTATATACAGAAAACTGCATATATCAGAATTGAACAGATCACTGAATTTTTACATTACTGTTACCTGTATAAGCAGCCCAAGAAACCATGTTCCTGGTACTCCTAGAACCCACTACCTGCCAAGGGCTCCTTCCCAGACACGTTCAAGATTAACAGTTGTCCCGACTCCATTAATTAGATGTGTGTGTTTTTGTGTCGCTGTGTAACTTCTAACTGAAGCCCAGGGCTTTTCGTCCAAATGTCCAGGTTAAATGGGTATTTCAGGAAGAAGTGCCAGGCCTAGGTTCCCTGTATTTCTGCATATTCTCTGTGGCCAGGGGACGGGGAGAGCTTCCCCTGCACATCAAAAGACTCTGTCTCCCATGTCTTCCCTCTTTCTAAAAGTTTATTTAGGTGTTTTTTCATATTTGTAGAATAAGACTGTAAACAGAACTGCCCTGCTGTTCTTTATAAAACATCAGGCTTGCAATAGATAAGGACTTAGTTCCCAGACTGCGCAGTCTATATATACTCCAGTACATGCAGCGACAAATGGAATTTACCACTGACCTTCAACAACTTTTGACCTGTCTTGGTTTGTAAATAGGGGTTAAAATTAAACAAGAGTCCTAAGTGAGCATAATTTCTTATTTGGCTGCTCTTACATGGAATTGGAGGGAAGGTTTTACAAGTTGCGAATGAATTCTTGATTTATATCCAGCTGGGTGCAGCCTGGTGCCTTGTTTTGAAGGTGAAGAAGGCACTGTGTTCAGGGCAAGATGTAAATTTGTCTAGTGGAGTCATTAAGAACTTTTCCCGGCCAGACATGGTGGCTCACGCCTGTAATCCCAGCACTTTGGGAGGCCGAGGCGGGTGGATCACGAGGTCAGGAGATTGAGACCATCCTGGCGAACATGGTGAAACCCCGTCTCTACTAAAAATACAAAAAAATTAGCCAGACATGG
>NW_012103809.1:4034651-4049763 GCF_000951045.1 Mandrillus leucophaeus
CGCCTGTAGTCCCAGCTACTCGGGAGGCTGAGGCAGGAGAATGGCGTGAACCCGGGACGCAGAGCTTGCAGTGAGCCGAGATTGTGCCACTGCACTCCAGCTTGGGTGACAGAGCGAGACTCCGTTCCCGCCCCCCGCCCCAAAAAAAAGAACTCCCCACCCCTGTTACAAACAAAACAGTACAGGGCATACTGTGTTCTGTTGATTTCAGTGAAAGAGACGACCCTGCTGTGAGAAGCAAATCAATGCTGTACTTTTATTGGAAAGAGTCAGTAAAACCTAGGAAATGCCACCTGAAATGCAAAATACCTACGTCAAGCTGTTAACAACCACATCTGAATAAGTAGATGGCAAAAAAAAGCTTACTACTTGATGTTCAAGTGCTGCAAACAACATACTCTCTCATTTCTGGAATCCAATAAAACTTAAGTCCTAAGAGGCAGTTTTTGAACTCAAAAACCCATCAAAGTGATAAACGTGTATATGAGTGATGCCTCACCTCATTTAATGTAAGGAAACCTCCTGTATCTCAGTGGTACAGGTCCCTTGTGAAAGGTTGTTTTCAATCTACGTTCAATATAGGTTAGTCAGCTATTTAATAGTTACATTATTGTTATGAGCTGACATGGAAGTATTTATTTGTGCAGGAAGATGTTTTAGGAAATGGTATTTTCTTCCCTTTGTTTTCTGCCATTGGAAGAAAACTTTAATGTTATTCACAGTTGCCCTAGAAACAAGAGGCACAGCACACCACACAGCGCCACAGCGGGAAGCACCCGTGTCAGTTCCAGATGCAGACGGGGGAGGGAAAGGCATAAGCCACAGTCTTTTTTTAGTTTTTGAGATAGAGTCTCTGTCTGTTGCCCAGGCGGGAGTGCAGTGGTGCAATCTCAGTTCACTGCAACCTCCGCCTCCTGGGTTCAAGTCATTGTTGTGCCTCAGCCTCCCGAGTAGCTGGGACTGCAGGCGCCGGCCACCACACCTAGCTAATTTTTGTATTTTTAGTAGAGATGGGGTTTCGTCATGTTGGCCAGGCTGGTCTTGAACTCTTGGTGTCAAGTGATCCACCCACTTCAGCTTCTCAAAGTGCTGGGATTACAGGTGTGAGCCACTGTGCCTGGCTAACAGTCTTTCTTTTTTTTTTTTTTCTTTTTTTTAATAATGCTATCTTAATGTGTTTTTTTGTTTGTTTGTTTGTTTTGAGATGGAGTCTTGCTCTATCACCAGGCTGGAGTGCAGTGGTGCAATCTTGGCTCACTGCAACCTCCGCCTCCTGGGTTCAAGTCATTGTTGTGCCTCAGCCTCCCGAGTAGTACAGGCGCCGGCCACCACACCTAGCTAATTTTTGTATTTTTAGTAGAGATGGGGTTTCGTCATGTTAGCCAGGCTGGTCTTGAACTCTTGGTGTCAAGTGATCCACCCACTTCAGTTTCTCAAAGTGCTGGGATTACAGGTGTGAGCCACTGTGCCTGGCTAACAGTCTTTCTTTTTTTTTTTTTTTCTTTTTTTTAATAATGCTATCTTAATGTGTTTTTTTGTTTGTTTGTTTGTTTGTTTGTTTTGAGATGGAGTCTTGCTCTATCACCAGGCTGGAGTGCAGTGGTGCAATCTTGGCTCACTGCAACCTCTGCCATCCTGGTTCAAGCAATTCTCCTGCCTCAGCCTCCTGCTGGGATTACAGGCGCGTACCACCACGCCCGGCTAATTTTTTTGTGTTTTAGTAGAGACAAGGTTTCACAATGTTGGCCAGCATGGCCTTGATCTCCTGACCTCACGTGATCTGCCCGCTTCGGCCTCCCAAGGTGCTGGGATTACGGACGTGAGCCACTGTGCCCAGCCTATGCTTTCTTAATGATTGTTACTTGTAGGTATTAGATTTCATAATGTGTTTTTTTAAATTTGATCTTTGTTTTTTGTACTTTTATGTATTATTTGAAATTATTCTAATAACCACTGTTCTATTTGGCACAAGTTACAGAATAATAGTTTTAAGAGAAAATAAGTAAAGACTCACAAGGTAAATATGCCAAAATGCTAACACTAGCTAATTTGAGGGAGTTGGAAAATAAACAATTGGCTACTTCTTTGAACTTTTCTGCACTTTGAAAATCTCCAAGACTTAAAGAAAGTTGCTGTATTTGGTGAAAATTAAACTCTCTCCTTACTGAGACACAATACTTGGTGCTTTAGTACTATAGATAATACTATGAAGTATTATCTCTGGACCAGGTGTGCTGGCTCACGCTTGTAATTCCAGCACTTTGAGAGGCCAAGGCAGGTGGCTGTCTCAAACCCAGGAATTTGAGACCAGACTGGGCAATATGGTGAAACCCCGTCTCTACTAAAAATACAAAAATTAGCCAGGCATGGTGGCACACCCAGCTAGTCCCAGCTACTTGGGAGGCTGAGGTGGGATCACTTGAGTCTGGGGAGATCCAGGCTGTGGTGACCTGTGATTGAGCCACTGTAGTTCAACCTGGGTGACAGAGTGAGACCTTGTCTCAAAAAAAAAAAAAGAAAAGAAAAGAAAAAAGAAAAAAATGTATTATCTTTATAAAAAGATGTTCAATAAAAGACTTCTATGAAGAACAGGTATTCCTAGCCCAGGCAATATAGCAAGACCCTGGCTCTACAAAAAAGTTTTAAAATTAGCTGGGCATGGTGGTGCACACCTGTGGTCCCAGCTACCTGGGATGCGGAGGTGGGAGGATCACTTGAGCTTAGGAGGTAAAGGCTGCAGTGAGCCATGATCACGCCATGTGCTCCAGCCTGGGACACAGAGTGAGATTCTATCTCTTTAAAACAAAAAACAAAAAAGCAAAAAACAGGTGTTCTCAACCTTGGCCACATATTGCTTTCATGTAGGAATTTTTTTTTTGTTTGTTTTTGGAGACATAGTCTCATTCTGCCACCCAGGCTGGAGTGCAGTGGTAAAATCTTGGCTCACTGCAACCTCTGCCTCCCAGGTTCAAGTCATCCCTCTACCTCAGCCTCTCAAGTAGCTGGGATGCACAGTGCCATGCCTGGCTTTTTTTTTTTTTTTTTTTTTTTTCTTTGTAGAGATGGAATTTCATCATGTTGACCAGCCCAGGCTGGTCTTGAATTCCTGGGCTCAGGCGATTCATCTGCCTTGGTCTCCCAAAGTGCTGGGATTACAAGCGTGAGCCACTGCACCTGACCATCTAGAACATTTTTTAAAAATACCAATGTCTGGGCCCCACCTCCACCCAGGTATTCAGAATGCCTGGGAGATGGGGCCCTGTCGCTGGTACTTTAAAAAAGTTCCATAGATGATTCTAACATGCAGCCAGAGTGAGGAAATGCTGGCACACCTGAAAGCTAAAGTCAGGGATAAAAACCGAAGAATGGAATTTATTCACTTGTTGACTTGGAACTCATTTATTCCCTACCATTTGCACCTGCTATCTACTTTCTAAAAAAAAAAAAAAAGAAATCTGTTAAGATTTTCCCGGGAGAAAAAGAACTTCCTAAACTTGGTGGCTTGAAAAAAGTTTTTTAGTGATTCTTTGAGTTCTTCTGATCAAGACCAGCTCCACTAGGGCTAGATGGTCTTGGATGGTATCACTCACTTGACCTGGCTTCTCCCCAGTGATCTCTCCTTCTCTGGTGGGCTTGCATCGGCTGCTTCATTTGATGGCCTCAAAGAGAGGACAAACCCTGGTCAACAAACGTTAATTTTAAGTCTTTGGCTGGGCGCGGTGGCTCATGCCTGTAATCCCAGCACTTTAGGAGGCCGAGGCGAGTAGATCTCCTGAGGTCAGGAGTTTGAGACCAGCCTGGCCAATTTGGTGAAACCCCATTGCTACTAAAAATACAAAAATTAGCCGGGTGTGGTGGTGCGCGCCTGTAATCCCGACTACTTGGGAGGCTGAGGCAGGAGAATCGCTTGAACCCAGGAAGCAGAGGTTGCAGTGAGCCAAGATCATGCTATTGCACTCCAGCCTGGGTGACAGAGTGAGACTCCTTCGTGTCACGTTTGTTAATGTCCCATTGGCCAAAGCAAGTCACATGGCCAAGACTAGATCCAAGACGTAGAGAAACATTTTCCCTCTCTTAATGGAAAAGCTGCAAAGTCATACTGAACAATGACTGCATATAGCAGTGGGACACATTTGTGGCCATTTTTTGCAGTCTGCCACAACAAATCAAAATACATCCTTGTTTAGCGGAAACATACGATAAAGAAAGATATTTATTGGGATTTCTTTTAAAAATAATTTTTTTCTAGTTAATTTTGGGAGTGTATCTTTAACTTCCATTATAAGAAATTTAATAGTGGTTAAGAAATTTTTAAATTTTAAAATCACTACCTGCCCAATAACATTTTAAAAATAAAGAAAATGCAGAAAACTGTAAAGACTAAAATAAAAATCGTCACTAAACTCAATACTCAGAGATAATAGTTCAGTATATGTTTTTTATATTAAAGCATAGTTTTACATGTCTTCACTGGTTTTTATGACCAGTTCTCCTCATGTATTAGTCCATTCTCACATTGCAATAAAGAAATACCTGAGACTAGGTAATTTATTTATTTATTTATTTTTATTATTTATTTTTCTGAGACAGAGTCTTGCTCTGTTGCCCAGGCTGGAGTGCAATGGCGTGATCTTGGCTCACTGCAACCTCTACCTCCTGGGTTTAAGCGATTCTCCTGCTTCAGCCTCCCAAGTTGCTAGAATTACAGGGGCATACCACCACACACTGCTAATTTTTTGTATTTTTAGTAGAGACAGGGTTTCACCACGTTGGCCAGGCTGGTTTCGAACTCCTGACCTCAGGTGATCCGTCGAGACTGGGTATTTTATAAAGAGAAGAGGCTTAACTGGTTCACAGTTCTACAGGCTGTACAGGAAGCAAAATGCTGGCATCTGCTCAGCACTGGGGAGGCCTCAAGAGACTTTCAAACATGGTGGAAGGCAAAGAGGTAGGAAGCATCTCACACAGCTGCAGCAGGAGGAAGAGCAGAATCAGGAGATACCACACACTTTTAAACGACCGGATCTCATGAGAATTCGACAGCACTAGGGGGATGGTGCTAAACCATTAGAAACCATCCCCATGATCCAATCACCTCCCACCCAGGCCCCAACTCCAATGCTGAGGATTACAATTCAACATGAGATTTGCGAAGGGACACAGATCCAAACCATTTCACCTCACCTAACAGATGTCATGGCTTTCCATGTCATGAAGAATTTGTCACCATAATTTTTAATAGCTCTGTAGTATGCCATCATTTGAATGCAATGTAATTTATTTAGAAAAGCCCTAACTTATGGACATTTGGGAGGTCTTATTGGTAATCAATTGTTTTGTTAATAAAGTTGATAATTAATGATGATAGATACTTTAATAGCACTTACTATGTACCAAACACCATTCAGAGTGTTTTAAGTATATTATGTACTTCACAATAAGTTCATGTGGTAAACGTGCTGTTTTCACTGTAATTTACAGATAGGGAAACTGAGGAACAGAGAGATTAGATAACCTGTCAGTGGTCTCACAGTAATTGACAGAGCAGGCACTTGAATCCTGCTTAGGTTCGAGAACTTGCTTAGGTTTCAGAATATCTCCTCTACCTCAAATAATAATTTATAATAACTTCCTTATAATTATAATAATAATTATAAATAACTTCCTTAAGACAGATGCCAAAGATTGAAATGCTGAGTCAAATAGTATGCACCTTTTTTTTTGTTTTTTTTTTTGAGATGGAGTTTCGTTCTTGTTGCCCAGGCTGGAGTGCAGTGGCACAATCTCAGTTCACCGCAACCTCCACCTCCCAGGTTCAAGCGTTTCTTCTGCCTCAGCCTCCTGAGTAGCTGGGATTATAGGCATGTGCCACCACGCCGGGCTAATTTTGTATTTTTAGTAGAGACAGGGTTTCTCCATGTTGGTCAGGCTGGTCTCAAACTCCCGATCTCAGGTGATCCGCCCACCTCGGGCTCCCAAAGTGCTGGGATTATAGGCGTGAGCCACCACGACTGGTGATATGCACATTTTTAAGGCTTTTAATCCAGAATATCATATTGCTCTTCCAAAAATTGTACCAATTTATACTCCCACTTGCAGGTTTAAGAGCTCCATTTCACTCTACCTTTTCCACCATGGGTCATTATTATTTTCTAAATGTTTGCCAGCCTGATAAGTATAAAAAGAGGAATTACCAGGTGCAGTGGCACATGTCTGTAATCCTAGCCACTCAGGAGGGTGATGTGGGATGATCCCTTGAATCCAGGAGTTCAAATCCAGCCTGGGCAATATAGCAGAGACATCATCTCTAATAAACAAAACAAACACAAAAAGAGAGGCTCTCTTAGGATTTTAACTTTCATAACTTTGGTTCCTAATGAGGTTGAGCATGTTTTCTTGTGTTAGACATTTGTGTAAGCCAAGGTGCAAAGAGCTATGTGAAAATGGAAGGCCAATTCAGGAATTCCCACCTGTGTGTCAGGACAGTTGGATGTGTGTGGACAGTGTTGAAAGATGAGGCCTGGAACCCAGTTTTGCAAACTACATGTCAACAGGGCCAGACAATGTAGGTGAATGAAACACATTGGGGCCAGGGTAGCCAGAGAGCTCTTGGATGCCCCAGTGAATTGTTGTCAAGGGACAATAGGAATTCAGACTTCCATAGAAAGTCTGGTTTTTCCATGTTGGCTCAATTCCACCCTACTGCGGGGGTCAAACCAAACAGGCCTACCAATCAAATGTGGTTTATGGGCTCCCAGTCTGCTGTTTGTAGTCTGGAGGTGTCTTAGTCTGTTTTCTGCTGTGTAACAGAATCCCTGAGACTGGGTAATTTATAAAGAAAAGAAATGTATTTGGCTCCTGATTCTGGAGGGTGGGAAGCTCAAGAGCACAGCAGTGGCATCTGGTGAAGGCATTTGTGCTGCATCATCCCATGGCATAGGGTAGAAGGGCAAGAGAGCACGTAAGAGTGAGAACCAAGAGAGGGTCAAGCTTGCTTTTACAATAAATCCATTCCTGTGATAATGAACCCAATCCTGCAATAATGAACTCATACTCAAAATAATGACATTAGTCCATTCATGATGTCAGAGCCCTCATGACCTGATCACTTCTTAAGGTCCCACCTCTCAAAACTGTTGCACTGGGGATCAAGTTTCCAACATAAGAATTTTGGGGGACACATTCAAACCATAGCAGAGGGCAAGATTGTAAAAGCTCTGATGTGTTGTGGTCAGCATTTTGAGATCTTCCTGGCCAGGACGTGATCTATAGAACTGAAGTGATGGGTCCGGCCAGGGTTATAATTCTGAGGAGCTGGCTGGGGCAGTCTGCTTGGTTAGTGACAGTTTGAAGCAAAGGAAAGAAATGACAGTTGAGAATCTAGCTCTTGAGGGAGGAGATAAGCATGAAGCTGGGTCCAGGGGGAGCACATGTAGAAATGTAAAATAAGAAATGAGGTGAGGAGTTGGAATTCTGGTAAGAGGTGGTAAGAGGTGGCAGAAGAGGTCTAGGATGAGGGCAAGTCTGAGTTTGCTTTTGTTTATTGGAGGGTGAGTGGTTTGTAGGGCATCTCAAGCTAGCTTGAAAAATCAGACACATTCAAAGTAACCTGTTCCCTGCAAGTAGAAGGGTGACAGGATCAGTGCTGATTATAGGAAGAGCCATCTGGTGGTATTGACAGCATCTAGTGGAAATACTGCAGACAGAGAGACTCATTGGCATGCAATTACAATAGTTTTGATGAGAGATGTTGAGCACCTGAGTGAGGACTGTGTCATCAAAGGAAAGCAAAAGGTATGTGTTTGAGCAACACTATTATCAACCAGTTTGGAGAACTGCTGGTAGATTGGAAATCCACTGGGGACTCCTGTGCTATGCGAAATTTCAACAGTCGTAGCTGGAAGGGAATAACTAGTGGATCAGGTTAATCATGAAGGTGAAAGATTTTGAAGTATGTCAGGGTTTAGCGGAGCAAAGAAGGGAAAATTCTCAGGCTTCATGTCTGGGAGTATGGAAGCTGAAAGCCTTCACCACCTTAGGAAAATCTGCTATAATTAGAAGAGTGTTTGACAAAAGCTAAAAATTATAAAGAGCAGAGATGTGTAGGCAGGCGGCCAATGGACCATGTCAGCATTGTAATGAAATCTGAACTGCTCTAAGCCAAGGATTGCCTGTGTTTCTTGACTTTCTACTGACGTTGCCTAGTCTTCACCAGAAAACCGTCCAAGAATGACTCTGGCTTGAAGGCATTTAGGCTGCTACTGAAGATATTGATAAATATAAATTCTGTAGATACATGAAGCTGAAAACACCAAGATTATCCCATTCATGGCTTTACCCCCACCATCTACTCTGGAATGTCGGAGGCATGCAAGAAAGTATTTGAATAAGTGAGTAAATTATCTGGAAACAAAATCAACAAGTTCTTCAGCGCGTCCGCTCTCCTGAACTAGAGCCTAGAAAATTTAAGTGAATTTTCTAGGCTCTAGTTTACATAGCTTGGTAACAAGGAGGAAACACTAGAAAAATTTTAAAATCCATTCAGTTCTAAAATTCAGGGGTTTTCCTCCTTCATCTTCTCCTTTTAAACTAAGAAGGAGTGAATTTGTTGGTAGTTATGAGAGATGAACGCAGAGATGTCGTATTAAGAATGCTATACCACTATCTCAGGGACTACAAAACTAGAAACATCCACATCAAACAAAACAGGGTCTCTTTTAGTAAGTTTCTTGTGTTAAAAATCCTAAACAGGCCAAACGTGGTGGCTCATGCCTGTAATCCCAGCACTTTGGGAGGCCAAGGTGGGAGGATTGCTTGAGTCCAGGAGTTTGACAGCCTGGGAAACATAGTGAGAGCCATATCTATTTGGGGAAAAAAAAAAAAAAAAATTCCTATCAGTTGATCAATGAACCAGTACTGGGTGGAAACAAATATATACTTTCAATTTCTAAAAATGACCCAAATTAGCACTCAGAATAAGAGGCGACAAGTTATTTAACACTACAACTCCCTGCCATTGGGTAATTTTCCATTTCTTTGTTGTTAATCAATTTAATTATTAGAATTAGTCACAATTACTAAATCAATGAAGCAAATAAAACTCAGATGTATATCAATAAACTTTTGTAAAAAATATAAAAGCAATACAACATTAAAGAAAGTTTTATAAGTAAGGAAAACACTGGTATTGCCTCCACTCACATTTCACGTGCAAATATTTGTGCATGGTTTATTAATAGTATACAATTTGATATTCTGGTGTTTTTGTGGGGTTTTGTTGTTGTTGTTGTTTGCTTGTTTTTTTGAGACAGAGCCTCACTCTGTTGCCCAGGCTGAAGTGCAGTGGTGACATCTTGGCTCACTGCAACCTCTGCCTCCTTGGTTGGAGCAATTTTCCTGCCTCAGCCTCCCAAAGAGCTGGGATTACAGGTGTGCACCACCATGTCTGGCTAATTTTTGTATTTTTAGTAGAAACAGAGTTTCGCCATGTTGGCCAGGCTGGTCTTGAACTCCTGACCTCAGGTAATCCACCCCTTTCAGCCTCTCAGAGTGCTGGGATTACAGGTGTGAGCCACTGCACCTGGCCTTTGTTTTTGTTATAACTTTAGATCAGTAATTCTCAACCAGGGGTGATTTTGCACGTGAGGGGACATTTGGCAATGTCTGGAGAGATTTTGGTCTGTCACATCTGTGGTTGGGGGCCTGCTACTGGCATCTCGTGGAAAGAGACTGGGAATGCTGCTAAACATCCTAAACGGCATAGGTCTGCCCCCACAACAAAAATTACCTGGCCCAAATGTCAATAGTGCTGAGGTTGAGAAAGCTGCTTTAGATTATAGTAAAAAAGCAGTCTTTTCCACAGATACGTTATCGCCGTGATTTTATTAAAGGGATTATATTTTCAACTATGTATTTAGTGTTTATGTATGCCAGGCACTGCAAAGCACTGCACCTAGATTTTTCTCACTTAACCCTCCCAAATCCCTGTGAGGTTTTAAAGACGAGCATACCATATCTTAAAGAGATTCAGTAGTTGTTCAGAGTTGTACAGTGAGTGGTAGCAATGCTTCTCTATCCGACTTCAAAGCCAGTGCTGTCAGTTATTGTATGAAATGTCATAATGCACACCTTCATATACAGATTTCTGCATTTTAAAAGTGACTTCCTTAGCTTATTTTGAAGATATTAGTTTAAAGAGTCAAAGGGCATTGGCAGTTATGGTGGCTTTTCCTACATGTTTCTAAATTGATTTTCTATGGCTGAACCAATGTCAGCACCACCTCGAATTGTGAGACAGCCCTTTCAATATATTGTCATCAGCATTGGCTATTTAACATTTAAAAACAAAATTCCTTGTTTACTTAAGAAATTAAAAAGTATATATATGAGCTTAAATCATAAGCAATTTCTGGAACTTGTTACCACAGATAGTTCTCCCAAAATGAGGACCAAGCTGTGTAAGAATAATAAGGAGACCGTCAAGTCAATATAAATAAAGCTTGCATTTCAAAGAACATTTAACAAACGCAGTTATTTGACTAAGAAAGGCTGAGCCCCAAGGAAAACATTCCTGTTACTCTGTAAACTTTGCCTCAAATGCTCTGTTTACATAAGCCTATGAAGAGCAAATGAGATAATTAGATTTTATAGTTTAAAATGTTTTCTCAGATAATATTGACATTTTTTTTGCCCCGTCCTAGAAATAATGAAAAATAGGCCTTTGCTAGGATTCTTGTGAATGAAGGGTACGCTCCTACCCACACTCCCTGTAACTACCCTCCCAGAGTCCTGACAAAGAATAGTAATAGTGATCCTAACAGCAAATACAATAATAGTAGAATCCAGTCCAGTATTTTTCCAATACTGGTGATATCCCATTAGAGGATACAGAAATCACTTTAGTAGTTTTTGATCCGAATTTTTAAGATGAAACAAGACTAGAAAACAATGTAAAATGAACAAGTGCATAGCATGTAATAAGCATAGGTATTGTTTTATGAAACTTGTTTGCTTTATATACGTGTGTGTATGACAGTATACAGTGCTTTTTCTATGGGTTGCAGTCTAAAAGGTTGAAAAGTCATTGATCAAATCTACCTGCTTCATTTGAGAGGTGAGGTTTGGAGACATTAGATGATGTCCAGGGATACCCAGCTGGTTAATGGCAAAGCTGGAATGAGAATGGAAGTTCCCCAATCCCTAGGCCAGTGTCTACTCCATCATGGTCCTCAGCCTGGGATCAGTCTCTGGCGGGAGGGAGACAGGAAACAGGCTTAATAGAGAAGCTTTTGGGGAGTAGAGAAGGAGCAACTGGATATTGGCAAGAGTGATGGGACTGGTAGCTTTGGGATCTCTGTGTATCTTTCAGCCGAAGCCAAATTAAATTACTTACTGAACAGTGGGCACATTGTACATTCAGGGTCTTCAATCTTAAGCTTGCCATTATCTCCTCAAAGTAATAACCAAGTGATGCTTACTAAGTATTCAAATTGAGCTGTCACCAGAAGTCTTGTTGAATATTTTCTCACTTCCCTAAGCAAGTTGAACCAAGCAGGACATATTCAGAGAAGAGATGATTGCTGGTCACCCAGGTCATTATTGAAGGGCAAACTGAAATGGGTTGGTGCTTGCTAAGAAGGTAGAAGAGGCTGGGCATGGTGGCTCACGACTGTAATCCCAGCATTTTGGGAGGCCAAGGCGAGTGGAGCACTTGAGGTCAGGAGTTCAAGACCAGCATGGCCAACATGATGAAACCCCGTCTTTACTAAAAATTCAAAAAATTAGCCAGACGTTAGTGGCACGCACCTCTAGTCCCAGCTATTCGGAAGACTGAGGCAGGAGAATCACTTGACACTGGGAAGCAGAGGTTGCAGTGAGCTGAGATTATGCCACTGGACTCCAGCCTGGGCAACAGCGCAAGACTCTGTCTCAGAAAAACAAAAAAGAAAGAAAGAGAGAGAGAGAGAGAGGGAAGGAAGGAAGGAAGGAAGGAAGGAAGGAAGGAAGGAAGGAAGGAAGGAAGGAAGGAAAGAAAGAAGAGAGGTAGAAGAAATGCTTTTTGGTACTGAGAAGTAGAGATTATTACACCTTAAGTTGCCATGTCCTGTTGGGAAATCAAGACAGGATCCAGGCCTGTCTGATCCTCACACAAGCTAAACCGTCCTCCCCATCAGCACTAAAGACTGACTGAGTCAATGGGGCCACCCTTGCATTGGGAATGGATGCTCATTCGTTCCTTTAACATGGGTTGAGAGTCTCCTGGTGGCCAAGTGCTATGAAGTCAAAGGCACTGTGAGAACTGGCCCTCTGTTCAGTGTAGCTTTCTCCTATAACAGGTCGGCTGATGCCTTCAAGGAGGTCATGTGAGAGGTCTGTTAAAATGCATATATTCCTAGCAGTGGGAACAAGTTAGTTGAAATTAACCCAAGGATATAGGGACCAGATTCGTTCATAAGAGCAGATTTTGAGTGAGAATAGAGTCAGTCAGAGACTAATCTAGAAATCTGATGAAGACTGAGGGAGGAAGGTCAAGGAGGGGAGGAAAAAAGGACAGTGCTGTTGCTTCCTAGGAGAAGCTGCATCCTCCTCCAGTGTTGCTTACAGCTCAGAGCTACCCACACTTGATCATGCACAAGAAGCTTCTGGGAATCTTGTGAAGATGCTGACGTTGGATGTTGGTACAAGAGGCCTGGCATGGATCTCAATTCATTCCTTCCTTCCTTCCTTCCTTCCTTCCTTCCTTCCTTCCTTCCTTCCTTCCTTCCTTCCTTCCTTTCTCTCTCTCTCTCTCTCTCTCTTTCTCTCTTTCTTTCTTTTCTTTCTCTTTTTCAGGCTCTCACTGTGACCTGATTTTGGCTCACTGCACCCTTGACCTCTCAGACTCAGATGATCCTTCCACCTCAGTCTCCCGAGTACCTGGGGCCACAGGCACACATCACAATGTGCAGCTAATGTTTGTATTTTTCATACAGACGAGATTTCTATATGTTTCCCAGGCTGGTCTCGAACTCCTGGACTCAAGAGATCCACCTGCCTCTGTTACAGGAAAGGGATCCCGATCCAGACCCCAAGAGAGGGTTCCTGGATCTCGCGAAAGAAAGAATTCAGGGCGAGTCTGCAGTGCAAAGTGGAAGCAAGTTTATTAAGAAAGTAAAGGAATAAAAGAACGGCTACTCCATAGACAGAGCAACCCCAAGGGCTGCTGGTTGCCCATTTTTATGGTTATTTCTTGAAGATACGCTAAACAAGGGGTAGATTATTACTCCTTTTTAGACCATACAGGGCAACTTCCTGACATTGCCATGGCATTTGTAAACTGTCACGGCACTGGTGGGAGTGTAGCAGTGAGGACGACCAAAGATCACTCTCATTGCCATTTTGGTTTTGGTGGGTTTTGGCGGGCTCCTTTACTGCAAACTGTTTTTATCAGCGAGGTCTTTATGACCTGTATTTTGTGCTGACCTCCTATCTCATCCTGTGACTTACAATGCCGTAACCGTCTGGGAATGCGGCCCAGTAGGTTTCAGTCTCTTTTTACCTAGCTCCCATTTAAGATGGAGTTGCTCTGGTTCACATGCCTCTGACACCTCAACCTTCCAAAGTGCTGGGATCACAGGCATGAGCCACCGCGCCTGGCCAGATTCTCCATTTCTTTCTTCTTCTTCTTTTTTTTTTTTTTTTTCTGAGACAAGGTCTCACTCTGTTGCCCAGGCTGGAATGCAGTGGTGCAATCTTGGCTCACTGCAGCCGCCACCTCCCACGTTCAAACAATTCTCCTGCCTCAGCCTACCATGTAGCAGGGACTATAGGCGTGTGCCACCACACCTGGCTAATTTTTGTATTTTTAGTGGAGACGGGGTTTCACCATGTTGGCCAGGCTGGTCTTGAACTCCTGACCTCAGATTCTGCATTTTTAACAAGTTCCCAGGTGCTACTGATGCCCCTACTCTTAAGAACCACACTCGAATAGCAAAGCTTTGTGCCTACTTCTGCCAGATATTTCTGTGCCCCAGGATTCTTCGCAAAAAGAGTAGAATTCAACTTGTTCTGTTTGCCCTTCTCCTCGCTTCTGCTTTTAAAAATCTAATGTTTTAATGCACAAACATGAATAAGATCTAAGCACAGATGTGTTTGACACCTGTCATCAAACAGAAAGTATGGAAGTTGAGGTTTGGAATTTCAGTAACAGGAGGTTAGTAGGTGTTGTGTGTTCATTTTATAAAGACAACAGGTCATTAATTATAAATGTCACGATCTTATCTCTGCAATAATGGAATCTGTTTCTGAGTAAGAGTCAGTGTGGGATTATCAATATTAAAGAAAATGAAAAGGAAGAAAAACGTCTTGTGCTTTCAAAAATACAGTCATTTCAACATTAAATGACTTTTTGTCATCAGAATGTACTCTTCATGCTTTTATGATGTAGTTATTTAATAGACATTGGCTCATAATAACACATCAGCTAATCACACAGATGTAGGTAAATAAGCCAGATTCTCTCTTTGCTTTCCAGACTCTCCTTCCCCATCCCACAGCTTAACCAGACAAGTTTTACTTCAATTCTTTTAAAATGTGTGTTAAGAACAAAACAAGGTAGCTTCTTTTTAGATAGGCAAGCACCAAAATAATTGTAAAGTATTAAAATGCAAGTTAAAGAAATAGAAATATTGCTTAATAAATAGTGTTTTTCTTGAATACTTGAATACTTTTATTAAAGACATGCAAGTTTAGTAAGAAGAAGAAAAGATCCCTGCCTTATGGAGAGCCCTTAGGGTTTAAGACTCATGCTGTTTACAGGAAAGGCTGTAATAAAATTTAATTTCAGTTAGGAAACCTGGTTACAAATCAGATCATCATATAATCATGTGACATCAGGGCAAAAGAACAGACCTTTTTTCTTCTGAAAATGCACATTTTTATTAATATTTTTAAAAGCCTAATTTAATTAAATGTCTTTAAAATATTGGTCTTGTCCAATTTTTTATTAAAAATTATTAAAAATACTCATTGTCTTGGCCGGGCATGGTGGCTCAAGCCTGTAATCCCAGCACTTTGGGAGGCCGAGACGGGTGGATCACGAGGTCAGGAGATTGAGACCATCCTGGCTAACACG
>NW_012103809.1:4050153-4084417 GCF_000951045.1 Mandrillus leucophaeus
CAGCTTCCCCAGTAACTGGGACTACAGGAGTGCACCACCATGCTTGGCTAATTAAAAAAAAAAAAAAAAAAATTGTGGTGATGGTGTCTCTCTGTGTTGCCCAGGCTGGAGTGCAGAGGTACAATCATTGTTCACTGCAGTCTTGAACTCCTGGGCTCAAGTGATCCTCTTGCCTCAGCCTGCTGAGTAGCTGGGACCACAGGCATTAGCCACCATGCCTGGCTAATTAAAAAAAAAAAAAATTTTTAGTAGAGATAGGGTCTCACTATGTTGCCCAGGCTGGTCTCAGACTCCAGGCCTCAAGCAGTCCTCCCGCCTTGGCCTCCCAAAGCACTAGGATTACAGGTATGAGCCACTGCACACAGCCCTTGAGTTTTTTTCTCATTAGCATGTGTATTAGCTTTTTAACTGGCACAGAAACAAATTACCACAAATTTAGCAGCTTCAACAACATAAATATATTGTCTTACAATTCTGCAGGACAAAAGCCTGACTAGGCTGAAATCCAGGCATTGGCTGGGTCAGGTTCCTTTCTGTAGGCTCTGAATACAATCCAGTTCCTCGCCTTTTCTAGCTTCTAGAGGCCACTCACATTCCTGGCTGGTGGCTTGTCCCCCATCTTCAAACAGCAAAGGCAGAGTCAGAGGAGAGCCTTCTCACATCACGTCACTCTGTCCAGCTCTCCTGTTTCCCTCTTCCAATGCTGAGGACCTCTGTGATTGATTACATTTGGCTCACCCAGATAATTCAGGACAACCTCTCTATGTTAAGGTCGGCTGATCAGCAACTTTAATCCCCCTTTGCCGTGTAAAATAACATATTCTTGGATTCCAGGGATTAGGATGTGGGCATCTTTGTCTGTTCTGTATGTGTGTGTTTGAGGGGGTGGGTGGAAGCCATTATTCTGCCTACCACAATATATCTTATCAATAATTAAAAAGAATCTTCTAAGAGAGGACTATTGTAATTTGGGTACAGATAGCATTTGCATAGTGCCATTGCATCAAAATTACATTCAGATTGCATTACTCACTGGTGGAAAATGCTGTAACTCTAAAGCAAAGTATTTCTCTTTAGTTGCATTTATGTTGATTCCCATGTTTTCCTTTTCTTTCTTTTTTTAATTTTTTTTTTTTTTTTTTTTTTTTGAGACAGGGTCCTGCTCTGTGACCCAGGCTGGAGTACAGTAGCACAATCATTGCACATGCAGTGAGTAGTAGCTCACTGCAGCCTTGACCTTCCTAGGCTCACATGATCCTCCCACCTCAGCCTCCTAAGTGGATGGGACTACAAGCACATGCCACCACACTCAGCTAATTTTTTATTTTTTGTAGACACAGGGTTTCATTCTGTTGCCCAGGGATCTTCTTACCTCGGCCTCCTAAAATGCTGGGATTACAGGCATGAGCCACTATGTCTGGCAACTTCTTCTCTAGTAATGATTTATATATTATAATCTTGGAGTCTAACTATGATTAAATAGGCCCTTCAATCTCTATGACCGACCCAAATTTATTTCATAGACAGGGTTATTGAGAAACACTTGGCACAGTGTTTCTCAAATGGGGTGATTTTGCTCACCCACAGGACATTTGGCAATACCTGCAGATGTTTTTGGTTGTCACAATTGAGAAGACGGTGCTATTGGCATCTATTGGGTAGAGGCCAAGGATGCTGCTAAGCATCTTACAAAACACAGGACAGTCCCCACAACAAAGAATCATCCAGCCCAAAGTGTCAATCGTGCTGAGGTGGAGAAACTCTAGCTTAGCAAGATGCCAACCTACAGCACCCCACCCCCCAACTGAATTAGGTATTAGTAAATGGATCAGAATTGTATTAGTATATTGATTTGTATATTGATTGAATTAGATGTTATACTAATTAGATGATGAGTCAACAACTAAAATTCTGGTCAAAAGATCAACTGGAGGAAACAGAAGATGGGTAGATCAGTACATACCAATCTGTGTGAAATGTGAAAGGTAATAAACTGAAAGAAAGTAAGCCTGATTTAGAGGCTTAATTGATGCAATTGATGCCCTTCTCTCATGGTTCTCATCGCTACGTTTTTTCTTTATCAACATTGCAGGTGTTCCTGGCTCTATGCCAAATGCATCCTGGACTGGAAACCTCAGAGCTATAAAGTGGAGTGACATGGAAGACAGTCACGGAGGCTGTCACGGTGAGGCTCTCGTTCCATGCTTCTAGGCCACTGCCTGTTGGTGTTAGCAGGAAGGTAGCTCTGGAATCCAGGGTTCTCATGGAGAGAGAATCGCTGCTATATTTAGACCAATCTGTTAGTTATTGGACAAGCCAAAGGCTCAAGACACAGTCCTTCAAAAATAAGTTTAAACATCTCACTGATGTTCTCCGACTTATAATTACCTAGGGAGATGGAAAGATGGGTTCAAATCATAGTGACATTTTTTTCTCCTTGCTAGTTTTCAGCTTTCTTTTTTTCTTTAGAGGCAGCGTCTCACTTGTCATTCAAGCTAGAGTGCAGTGGCATGAATACAGCTCACTGCAGCCTCAACATTCTGGGCTCAAGCTTCACACCTCAGCCTCCCAAGTAGCTCGGACCACAGACATGCACCACCACACCTGGCTGATTTTTTTTTTTTTCTTATAGAGTCAGCTTTCTTCTTGTTTATTCCTCTTGCTGTGCCTTCTGAGAGTCTAGCTATTCAGAGGGGAAAGCCATAAGGAGGAGAAGTGATGTCATGTTCTCACCACAGAGAAAGCTGGGTCCCCAATCCTCAGGCCAGTCCCTGCTCCCCCTACAGGCAGCCTTCCCAGTGGCTTGGAGAGCTGTTGGGGTTTGCACAGCTCTGGCATGATGGATGGCAGGTGACACTAGCAAGAAGGGTTCCCCTCCAAATGGAAAAGAACTAGAAATCCTAAGTCATTTCCATTTCTATAGAACTTTATGAAGAAGAGTTTGTATCAGTCCTGGCACACACTGCATTCAGAATATTGCCCAGCACATACCAGGCATGAGTAGTAGTTTGCTAGAGCTGCCATAAGAAAATGACACAGACTGGGTGCTTAACAGAAATTTATTTAGTTCTAGAGGCTGGAAGTCCAAGATCCAGGTGTCAGCAGGGTTGGTTTATTGAGGCCTCTCCACTTGGCTTGTAGGTGGCATTTTCTCCCTGTGTTCTCACATGGTCTTCCCTCTGTATGTGTCTGTGTCCTAATCGCCTCTTCTTCTAAGGAGACCAGTCATACTGGATTAGGGCTCACCCTAAAGGTCTCATTTTAACTTAATTACCTCTTTAAAGACCCTGTCTCTACTCTGAGACACTCAGCGTTAGGATTCAACATATGAATTTAAAGAGACAATTCAGCCCATAATATGTAATAAATATTTATTTAGTAAGTGATTGTTTGAACGAATGAATCAGTGAATGAATGACAATATGGCGGTTTGGCCTTTTCTCCCTATGGTAACAAGGCTTTGCCTCTACTCATCAGTCCATCTTTTTTTTTTTTGAGATGGATTCTTGCTCTATCACCAGGCTGGAGTGCAGTGGCAAGATCTCAGTTCACTGCTGCAACCTCCACCACCCGGGTTCAAGCGATTCTTGTGCCTCAGCCTCCAGAGTAGCTGGGACCACAGGCGCATGTCACCACACTCAGCTAATTTTTGTATTTTTAGTAGAGACGGGGTTTCACCATGTTGGCCAGGATGGTCTCGATCTCTTGACCTCGTGATTTGCCCCCCTTGGTCTCCCAAAGTGCTGGGATTACAGGTGTGAGCCACCGTGCCCGGCCCCATCTTACCTGCACCTAAATGTTAAATGTTTCAGGTGAAAATTTCCAAGTTGCTCCATCTCTACAACTCTCCATTACACCAACTTCTTTTTCATGTGTCTCTTGATGGTCTCATCCCACTGTGGACAGCAATGTTCTCATGCCACTATAAAGAAATTTCGGTCCATTCTGAAGCATGTTGATATATTTACTTTAATCAGCCCATATTTTCTTCAGGGGATAGTGCATGCCACCTGCCTATGTTCTTTTTTTTTATTTTTTAATTTTTTTAAAGATGGAGTTTCGCTCTCGCCACCCAGGCTGGAATGCAGTGGCACGATCTCAGCTCACTGGAACCTCCGTCTCCTGGGTTCAAGTGATTCTCCTGCCTCAGCCTCCTGAGTAGCTGAAATTACAGGCACCCACCACCACGCCCAGCTAATTTTTGTATTTTTAGTAGAGACGGGGTTTCACCATGTTGGCCAGACTGGTCTCGATCTCCTGACCTCGTGATCCACCTGCCTCGGCCTCGCAAAGTGCTGGGATTACAGGCATGAGCCACCGCACCCAACCTGTATTACCTTCATCAGGCCTCTTAGCACTTAGAATGATCTTCAACCTGGAGTGCCCATCTCTGATTACAATGTCTTTGTCACCTCTACTAGTTTCCTTCACCTACTTACATCCTACTTATTTTACTGTCTTTATTCCCAGAGCAGAAACTCCAAGACAGCTAGGATTTTTGACCAGTTTGTTCACTATTTTATGTCCACACCTAAACCATGTTGTTATTGTTTGAATTGAACATTTCAAGCTTTTTCCTTCTGTGAGTTTCCTTCCGAGGACTCCCTGTCTGACCCGGGTATTGTAATCAGCCACTACAAGATGTCCTCACCAACATTTTCGGTCCCTTTGCCATTTTGACCCTATAAGGCTGATTCCGAACCCTAATCATTACCACCGTCTGCCTTTTTTGCCATTTGTACTTCCCTAGGCAGAGTATTGGTGGAGGGTGTTGTGGAACTCTCTTAAGACATGCCCATCATTGGTTCCTGTCACCTAACTTCAGCTAGGCCTCCTGGCTACCTACGTATCCTTTTGTTTACCCATTATTTTCCTAGTGCCCTTCCTAAGGGACACTTTTTCAGCTTTCCTGCTCACCTTTAAGTTCCCAGGGTGTCTTAGTCTGATTTCACACTGCTGATGAAGAAATACCCAAGACTGGGTAATTTATAAACAAAAAGAAGCTTGATGGACTCATAGTTCCACATGGCTGGGGAGGCCTCACAATCCTGGCAGAAGGCAAAAGGCACATCTTACTGGTGGCAGGAAAAAGAGAATGACAGACAAGCAAAAGGGGAAGCCCCTTATAAAACCATCAAATCTCATGAGACTTATTCACTACCACAAGAACAGTATGGGGGAACCGCCCCCCATGATTCATTTATCTCCCACTGCATCCCTCCCACAACACGTGGGAATTATGGGAGCTACAATTCAAGATGAGATTTGGGTGGGTACACAGCCAAACCATATCACAAGGTTATGCTAAAACAGTCTTTCCTATTCTCAAAAGCGACCATTTCAACTCGAAAAAGAACTTTCAAGATATGTGATCAAAATTCATCATCTAGTCCCTTGTCATGTCATGCTGTCCCACCATCTTAGAGTGGTTTGGACACATTCTCTCATTGTTCCCTCCTGTTTCAAGAGGAAAAGTCACCCATCCTCCCAACAAAAACCACCAGCTATGGTCTCAGCTATCTGTGGGCCCCCTCTCTCGGACCCTTACCCTTTTGCATTCTCAGCCTTTCCCTTTCTGCTGCCTCTTTTCCTTCTCTACAAAGCATGTACTCATTTCCCCTATCTTGAAGACGTCGAGTTGTCTATGAACCCTCTGCTTTCTCCAGGCTGAAAGATTCTTTCCTTGTTCACTTCCATTTCCTTAAGCATATGCTTAAGACCTGTGTTTTCGGTTCTCGCCGCCTGGTCATTCTTTCACTTCCTACAATTCTGGCGTCTTTCCCCAGTGACTTCCACTCTCTCTTATGCTTCTTCCCAGTCCACTGAATTAATCACCACATTCTGTCTGTCCTTCTGTACTAGCGTCTTCAATATCCTCCCTTTCTCACTCATCACAGACATTAACTTTGAACGAGCTCTCCAGTTTGTTACTACTGCAGCCGGTTTCTAATGTACCCTGCAAAACACTTCAAAATTAATCTTGCTAAAATCAGTTTCATCATTTGATTCTTCTATTCAAAAATCTTTAAGGACTGTCCATACTTATGAGATACAAGGCCCAACCGTTCAGTCTGTGAAGTCGGTCAACCAGCAATTGTCCTACTATGTGCCCAGAGGAATCTCTGGAAAATGATTGCAACTTCCTACTATTCTTGTTTCTAACCTATTCCTAACAAAACCGCCTCTCCCAGAAAGTCCCCACCCCAAAAGCTATTGAGGTTAAAAAAAAAATTCAATATTGACATGTTACATCACTGAGGTTTATTACACATCTAGGCAGAGATATAAAGTAGTCACTTGGATAGCCTAGAACTCAGGAAAAAGATTTACCCTATGCAATCCATAAAGACCTCTTCCACCTGTACCACTGTAGGACTTCTCATCTGTAACTCTCATTTAGTAATACAGTAGGCCTCCCTTATCCACGGGGAATACATTTCAAGACCCTCAGTGGATGCCTGAAACCACAGACAGTATGGAACCCTAAATGTACTTTGTTTTTCCCTGTACATGCATATCTATGATAAAGTTTAATTTTTGAAACAGGCATAGTAAGAGGTTAACAATAATAACTAATTATAAAATAGAACAATTATAACAATATGCTGTAATAAAAGTTATGTGAATAAAAGTAAGTTGTGTGGAATAAAAGTCATATGCTCTCTTTCTTTCTCAAAATATCTTAATATTTTTGGATCATGGTTGACCTCGGGTAACTGAAACCTCAGAAAGCAAAACTGCAGATAAGGGGGGACTACTGTATATGAATGGCCTTGTAACACCTATTATGTTACTAACACAATTTCAATATTAATATTGACATAATAAACAGTAATTAACATCACAATTAAAATATTAACATCTGTTATTTTATGCCTTCTATGATTTAACTCTCGTTTTTTTCGAATAACGTATTTGTACCTCTTGTTCTTCTAAATAGAATTGCAGTTCTTTGTGGGCTGAGACTGCACAATCATATTTCATTTGAATCCTGTAGCATTGGCACAGTTGTAGTTAGTCAGAGAGTACCTCTAGTATTCTGTAAGTTCAGCACCCTTTTGAATGCAAGCATGTTTTGACTCTGTTTCTTGTTCTTTCTTTTGCAGGCCACTATGTACATGGTATTTGTATCTATGGAAACGGAGACTTAAAGTGGCTGGTTAATTCACCAAGCCTGTTTGCTAACAAGTTTGAGCTTAATACCTACCCCCTTACCGTGGAATGCCTAGAACTGAGGCATCGCGAAAGAACCCTCAATCAGAGCGAAACTGCGATACAACCCAGCTGGTATTTTTGAGCTATTCATGAGCTACTCATGACTGAAGGGAAATGGCAGTTGGGAAGAGGAGCCTGTTTTTGTGAGAGACTTTTGCCTTCGTAATGTTAATGGTTTCAGGACGTTTATAGCTTCAGGACCTGGCAAATAATGATACTTAAAATGTCCACTGGACACTGTGAAATACACTAACAGGATGGCTGGGTAGAGCAATCTGGGCACTTTGGCCACTTTTAGTCTTGCTGTTTCTTGATGCTCACCTCCATATTAGTTTATTGTTAGGATCAACAATAATTTTAAATGACCTCACATCTTTGAACCAGATACTCATATTCAAATGTTCTAATAAAAAAGAGGATTGTAGATAATACTATCTAGGAAACTAAGAATTAGGTTTCTTTGAAGAAGGAATCTTTTATAACACATTAACTGTCACCACTGTGCTCAACCAGACAGATACTGAAACAGCTTTCTGGGTAATTCACCAATTTCCTTTAAAACATAAGCTACCTGAATGGAGAATAGATCTTGTTTCTGAGTTTCAACACTAGCATTTTTGGTTTACTCATGGCCAAATCTCTGTATATAGTATAAAGTCATTAACAAGAAACAGGATATGCTTTAAGACAGAATTCACTGTCTGTTGCTTCAGTAAAAGGACCTCGGGGAAATAGAACATTTCTCTCTTACATGCCAGAATGTAGGCTGGTCCCTATGTCATGTCTTCCCTTGAGAACACTAAAAAGTCCTTGCAAGAATGGAGATATGCATTCAAGAGAGGTGCTATCACATAGATCTAGTCTGAAGTCTGGAACACTTTCCTCTTCTGTGATTCCCCCCTCTCCCTGATATTATCTTACTTGCAAAATAGAGACCAAATTCTATCCTGTGAGGCTTTTAATTGAACCATAGTATGCTCTGAGTAGCTTTACAATGCCTGGTACTGATAGTAGTGGCTCGATTTTTACGAGCCTTCAATTGTAGATGAGCATCTCTGTTATTTATCCCTCATCCATCCATCCATTCATTCATTCAGCCTACATTCAATAAACATTTCTTGAGTGTCTCTTATGCACAGGACATGTACTGAAACAAAAAGGAAACACAAGAGCTTTTTCACTCTAAAAATCTTGGCAATAATGTCAACACCGGAAAGCCTCCTCTGGAGAATCTTGCAGAGTGATTGTAGTTTAATACAGGAATGCACAGGGCTGTGTAGCATGATACCAGACCCAGGAGATCAGTAATTACAAATTAAGGGTTAAATCAGAGATTATTCAACAGAGAGGGAGAAAGGAGGAGACGGAGAGGGGGCCTGTTGTGTTCCAGCCATTCTGGTATTCCTTTATGTATCTAATTTCATTCAAACCTCACAACAGTCTTCTGAGGACCTTATGTAATTACTCCCATTTTGCAGATGAAGTAACTGAGGCTTAGAAAGGTAATAGCACCAGGGAACAATTTCTCTGTGTGAGAATTAGGACTCTGTTACTGGTCTTCTCGGTTCATTTCCTGAGGTGGATTTACTGAGAGAAGGTGAAATAAAGCCATATTTAGTATACCAGAGAGGGTAGATTTTAAGAATGGTCTCAGTGTTAATATTGAGAGGAACTCCTGTCAGCTCAGAAAAAATGTGAAGTCTACTTTACTACTCCTGTAATACTAAACCGTTGAGTTTCTAAATATTTATTTATTCTAACAAAAAGCAGTTACTACAATGGATGACGCATTTAATGAACAATTTTATTTTTTTTCTATAACTGTGCCTGTTGAATGTCAATCATATTTAAAGGGAATGACTTTGAAGTAAAACCTTTTTTCTTGCTACTGAAAAAAATGGAATTGTTTTGGGTGGTAAAGAGTTAAGGAATAGGGAAGGCTGGTCACAGAAGCAACCCTCAAAGGCCACATGTAGAGAGGCCAGCCCCGCTAAGGTGGCCAGAGTGGGCTCCAAGCACAAATTACCATTGCTATAGATGGGACTGTGTCCCCCCAAAATTCATGTGTTGGAGCCCTAACCCTCAATGTGATGGTATTTGAGATGGGGTCTTTGGTAAGGGAAGTTTAGATGAGGTCACGAGTGTGGGATCCTCATGATGGGATGAGCCCCCTTATAAGAGCTCTGGCTTGGGCCAGGCGCGGTGGCTCACGCCTGTAATCCCAACAGTTTGGGAGGCCGAGGCAGGTGGATCACTTGATGCCAGGAGTTCCAGACCAGCCTGGCCAATATGGTGAAACCCCATCTCTACTAAAAAAATATAAAAACTAGCTGGGCTTAGTGGCATATGCCTATTTGGCAGGCTGAGGCATGAGAATCGCTTGAACCCAGGAGGTGGAGGTTGCAGTGAACTGAGAGTGCCCCACTGCACTCCAGCCTGGGTGACAGAGCGAGACTTTGTCTCAAAACAAAATAGGTGGGGGGATAGGGAGTGCACTCAGGGTCAGCAGTGAAATTTAAAAATTGTCTCTTTTCAACTTATTTCAATGACAGCACCTGAGAAGAAGAAACGTTTTTTACACTGGATGTTTCTCATGTAGAATGAGAAATCTTTCTGGAATTGATGTTTACATGCATGTTGTTGGTCATCTCTCTTATGTCTTAAACACTTTAATGTTGGAAGAGCATGGTGTTTGGGCTAGTGGATTTCTGACAGCCATGGGAATGCCCTGAAACTACTGTATCTGATGTTTGTTTTCGATGAGGTTCCGTGTTTTGTTTTCTTGGGAATAAATTAATATATTGTTTTCCAGTTTGGGGATACTGTGTATTTTTATATGACAATTGGTTAAAAATCCACTAAAGGGTATGTCTAACAAGGCAATTCTCCTGGTATTAAGCAAAATTTACATTCATACATACATGCATACCTGTCTAAGAAACATCCATCCACTGAAAAATCATTACACTTTCCCATTGTGGGGTGTTGGGGAGAGTAACTGGGAGTGATAGAGAAAAGAGGACGCAATAGAAGATCATTGTCATTTGAATTGGGTATAACCTTTTTTTGGGGGGGGGTAAGGGTACAACTGTTTTTAAAATTTGAGACAGGAATAGGTTAACTTATTATTTACCTGCCTTTATTATTCATTTGAAAAAATCAAGATATACATTAGGAAAAAGTTTTATGTTAATATTACCATAATTACTCATCAAGTGCCAATGTTTTTGAGCAGCATTTCAGTTGTAAGTTTGCTAAATATTGCCTCTAACAGACACATGGAAAATGATCAATACTAAAAATAAAAAAAAAAAATCATTTAAAGGACATCTTATCCATCATATTTTTTTCAAATAAAAATATTTTAAAACTAAAGTGAAAAACATTTTAAACTATAATAGTAAATACATACATGCTCATAAACATGGAAATAATGAAGAATATAGAATAGAAAGTGCACTACTTTCTCCAGACCTAATCACTTATTTGCTTTTTTGGTTTTTGTTTTTCTGAGACAGAGTCTCACTCTGTCAACCAGGCTAGAGTGCAGTGGCACAGTCATGGCTTACTGCAGCCTCAACCTCCTGGGCTCAGGTGATCCTCCCACCTCAGCCTCCCAAGTAGCTGGGACCACAAGCATGCGCCATCACACCTGGCTAATTTTGGTATTTTTTGTAGAGACAGGGTTTTGCCATGTTATCCTGCCTCATCTCAAACTCTGGGCTCAAGTGGTCCACCTGCCTCAGCCTCCCAAAGTGCTGGACTACAGGCTTGAGCTACCACACCTGGTCATATCTGGTATATCTTCTCAAATAGTTTCTCAGTGTACTGATGTAATCTATAGCAGTGCTGTCCAGTAGAATTTCTGCAATGATAAAAATGTTCTACATCTGCACTGCCCAATATAATTGCCACTCACACAAGCTATTGAGCTCTTGAAATGCAGCTAGTATGACTGGGAAATACTCTTTTACATTTTATTTAGCTTTAATTTTAATTTTTTTTTTCTTTGAGACGGAGTCTCACTCTGTCACCCAGGCTGGAGTGCAATGGCGCGATCTCGGCTCACTGCAACCTCCACCTCCTAGTTCAAGCAATTCTCCTGCCCCAGTCTCCTGAGTAGTTGGGAGTACAGGTGCATGCCACCATGCCTGGCTAACTTTTGTGTTTTTAGTAGAGAGGGGATTTTGCCATGTTGGCCAGGCTGGTCTCGAACTCTTGATCTCAGGTGATCCACCTGCCTCAGCCTCCCAAAGTGCTGGGATTACAGGTGTGAGCCACTGCACCTGGCCAGCTTTAATTAATTTAGAAAACCACATGTGACTAGTGGCTATCATTGGACAGCACAGTTATAGAGGCAAACATCAGTTATATGTATGTGCTTGTGTATACAGTGGGAATACCATAAACACATAGATATGCTGGCATATTTTTTCAAAATGAATTGATTATATAAATGAGAGAAATAATATATCTTTGCAACTTGCTGTTTTAGACTTTTTTTTTAAAGAGAGACTAAGTCTTGCTCTGTCACCCAGGATGGAGTGCAGTGGCATGATCGTGGCTCACTTCAGCCTCAAACTCCTGGGCTCAAGTGATCCTCCCATATCAGCCTCCCAAGTAGCTAGGACTATAGGCGTGTACCACCATGCCCAGCTAATTTTTTTATTTATTTTTATTAATTTTTGTAGAGATGGGAGTCTCACAATATTTTCCAGGCTGGTCTCAAACTCCTGGTCTCTAGCGATCCTCCCACCTTGGACTCCTAAAGTGCTGGGATTATAGTCGTGAGCCACTGCACCTGCCCATAATGCAATTTTAAATAGTAGCAGTGGTAGCAGCTTTCCTTGTGTTGTTTCCAACATTAAAAAGCATGTTGAATTACTGTTGTTGGAGATTTGATATAGCTTTTTAGTAGATACCTTTTATTGAGTTAAGAATTACAATAGCAGAAAATAAATATAAATGTTATGATTCTAATTTTTTAAATCCCAGTTGCTATCTCTTTTTTGTTGACTGATATAATTATGGGCGACAATGTGCTGCTGTTTTTAATTTTTTTCCCCACATATTAATTCAAAAGGTAAGGAAAAAGGTTACTGCCCCTGCCTTTTTTTTTTTTTTTTTTTTGAACAGTTTTTTTAGTCTCTCTATTTCCTTTTCCTTTTTTTTTTTTTTTTTTTGAACAGCTAGAATTGAGAACCGTGGCGTATGCCAAGCAAGAGATTGGAGCAGGGATCCATTTAAACAGAGACCCACACAATTGGAGCTTGGGAACACAAATGCCTGAGCTGGAAGGTGTCTATTGTAACTTCTCCCTCTACTGGATGGGATGGTTTAGGCATTCAGGGGTCAAGCCAATTGGAAAACACATAAGTGGACAACCTCCAAGGGCTGACTTCTGACCTTGGAACTACGATGTCTTTGAGAGGAGGAGGACATGGGTGAAGCTGACTCTGCTCACCTTTCCATGAGGAACACCTACAAGCTCTGAAAGTGATGGGAATCCACAGTGGCCGAATGGAAGGTCAACCTCGACAATCCTGTCTGAGCCCAGGAAGCCCAACCTGCATCTCGGGAAGGATCTGGGGGGCTATAGGAGACGGGCTGGAAGAACAATCCAAAAGAGTTCCTGAGAAAGAAAGACAGGACTCAAAAACTGACATTCAATATCAAGTATCAGACTGCAGAAATGAGCCCAAGGCATAATGTGATGGAGGACTCAGGATATTAGGAGAAGTCACTGAAAAAGTTAACGCCAGATTAGTTAAAGTGAATGGTTTCAAGTTCAGGCCATTGGCTGTAAGCCAGGCAAAAATGAAGGTTTTAGAGGGCTTTTTTAAAAAAGCTTAATTTTGAAATAATTTTAGACTTAGAGAAAAGTTATAAAAACCGTACAGAGTTCTCGATCTTTGACTCAGTTTCTCCTTATGTCAGCATCTTACAGAAACAAAGTTCTATTATCAAAATCAGTTTTGCTGTGTTTTTAAGTCTATGTTTGCTGTGTGTCGAGAGTTGGTAACAGCTGCCATTTACCTTTGCACAGGACAGACGAGATGGGTAAGGTGAGTCCCAATAATATGTAGAGATATCAGAGTAGACCAAATGACAGCAAGGGATTGGTCTCAAGTGATATTTCCTGGTGAAAATTGTGCTATGGTGGTATAGATTGAATATTCATGCCCCGCCTCCAAATTAATATTCTGAAACCTTATCACCAAGGTGACAGTATTAGCACGTGGGGCCTTTGGGGTGTTTGGATTACTGGCCTCATAAAGGAGTCCCCAGAGAGCCACCTCCTTCCATCATGTGACAATAGAGCATGAAGGTGTAATCTAAGAACTAAGAAGTTGGATTCACCAGACACTACATCTGCTGGCATCTTGAACCATAAGAGATAAATTTCTGTCATTTCCACGCCATCCAGCTTATGCTATTTTGTTACAGCAGCTAAACAGGCTGACATATGGAAAAGAAAATTCTCTATTCCAGACTATGAAAATGAGATGAAAGAAAAGGATGGAAGAGAGAGAGAGAGCAAGTCCATAGTCGTATCCCTCAGAAGACGGTGGAGAAGAAAGCAGATGTGTGGTGATGATGTAGCAGGACAAGCTGCAGACCAAAACACTCAGACACCGAGTTAAAGAAGGAAGCGGTTTATTCATCCAGGAGCATCAGCAAGACTACTGTCTCAAGAGCTGAGCTCCCCAAGGGAGCAATTCCTATCCCTTTTAAGGGCTCACAACTCTAAGGCAGTCCACTTGAGGGGGTCATGATCGATTGAGCAAGCAGCAGGTGCTTGACTGGGGGCTGCATGCACCAGTAATTAGATAGGAACAGAACAGGACAAGGATTTTCACAGTGCTTATCTATACAATGTCTGTAATCTAAGATAACATAACCAATTAGGTCCGGGGTCCATCTTGAACTCCCAGGCCCAGGGTGTGGTGCCTGGCTGTCTGCTTGAGGATTTCATTTCTACCTTTTAGTTTTTACTTCTTCTTTCTTTGGAGGCAGAAATTGGGCATAAGACAGTATGAGGGTGGACTCCTCCCTTAATGACAACGGGACTTGTATCTTACAAATCACTGGCCAGAAAACCAAGATTCAGATTCATTTTCTCAGGATTTTCTTAAGTAGGTTTAATGAGTCTTAAACAGGAGGAAAATCACTGATTCCTGCCATGTCTGCGCTTTTAACCTCTGGTGCTTAACACTTTTGGTGGGCTCCTTCCACACGCCCTGAGCCAGTGAGCTGAGGTAATGGTGTAATTAGCATTCACACAGTGGCTTTCAAAGAGAACCCAGTAGAAAGTATTCAAGTTAGACTTTCCAGTAGCTGGGCTGCTTATCAGCGATGACCCAGTGGAAAAGGAATGGTTTAAAGAGCAACCACGGTTAACAGCATGAGATTCTTTTGAAAGCACAGTGACTTGAGTACAATATAGGCTGCTAGAGACAGACTTGAAAAGGGAGGAAACTTACTAAAACACTGGTGTCCTGGTGGTTAGCATGCATGGAAGCTTTTCTATCTGGATATGTGACTGAGAAACTTTGCTAAGGAATGGTGGGAATTGGAGGAAAGGTTATTTGAAAAACTTCCGCAAATATAAAATGGATTTAAAAACCTAACATTGTGTTTTCACAGGATTTTTGAGCAGGAATATTCCATTTGTTCTTTTATGTCTTTAACAAACTGCCAGGTTCACATTCTTGGTATATAGCTATGTGTTAAGACTGACAGGTCCTCATAAGGAACAGCTGATTCCGGTTAAGCACATTACAAAGGGGTCGGTTTTTTACTTGGCATCATTTTCTCCTTTCTTTTTTTTTGAGATAGAGTCTTGCTCTGTCACCCAGGTTGGAGTGCAGTGGCGCAATCTCGGCTCACTGCAACCTCTGCCTCCCAGGTTCAAGCCATTCTCCTGCCTCAGGCTCCTGAGTAGCTGGGATTACAGGTGCCCACCACCACGCCTGGCTAATTTTTTGTATTTTTAGTGGAGACAGGGTTTCACTATGTTGGCCAGGCCGGTCTTGAACTCCTGACCTCGTGATCCACTCGCCTCAGCCTCCCAAAGTGCTGGGATTACAGGTGTGAGCCACCGCGCCCAGCCCATTTTATCCTTTTAAAGCTTTGTTTGGAATATTTGACTCACATATGTATAAAGCCATGCATTTGTTTTTGTTTACTTGCAAATACTTAAGCACCTCTTCCTACCTGCCAGGCACTTGGCTGACTGCTGAAGATTAACAGAGACAAAATCTTGCCCTGGTAGAACTCGTTACAAAACTATCTTTGTAAATTTCAAAGACCACTTTGTATTTTGTTTTCTTGCAAAAGGATGTAAAGGATTCTGAATGATCTATCCTTAGTATTTGTCACTCGTTCTATTACTTGAAGTAAATTAAACATGATCTCTCCTGATTAGTCACTATTAAGAAGGAAAAAAGATCTTTTATATTCGAATTGGAGATTGATAGGGAAATTACAAAATATACCAACCAACAAGGTAATTTTAGATAGTCATTAAGTGCTGTGAAGAAAATAAAACAGGGTGCGGTAATATTGGTCACCAGAAGTGGGGGTGAGGGCTTTAGATTGGCCTGTCAGGGAAGGCCTCTCGACCGAAGAGACATTTTCAGACTGCAGTTTTGCCATCTGCAAGTGATCACAAAAGCTGTGACTGGACGTTAGGACTTGCCTTTACCATCGTGTTCCCTGGTTTTAGCAAAAGTTCAGCCAATCCTTAAGGGTTCCTTTGGGTAAAAGCTGGTTCCAGCGCTTGTGCAGGGAAAGGTTAAGAAGAGCCTGGAACATATTATTGCTCCCGAAAGTAGAGTAGTGCTCAAAGATTAAGGAGAACGTGTCAAAAGGCACAGGAATCCCCTTGAAGGGGCTCCTATAAGCAAAATCTGGGACACTTTTAGCATCAAAACGAACGATGACAGTAATAGACTGTAATTCAGTAAATAAGAATTCATGAATATATACATGCGTCTGTGTGTTATATATGTATATGTGTGCATATATATTAAATAAAATGTATAAGAGACCACTGACATGGATTGAGTTTTTGCACCAAGTCCAAGGACCTCTTGAGCCCCGGAGGTCAAGGCTGCGATGAGCTGTGATAGCTCTACCGCACTCCAGCCTGGGCGCACAGCAAGACCCTGTCTCAAAAAATATATAAATAAATAAAAATAAATAAACCCCAAGAAAGTAAAAGAGCAGAAATTACAAAGAAAGCAGAAATTAATGAAATAGAAAACAACCACACAATGAAGACTACTCACAAAGCCAAGGGTTAGTTCTTTGTTACTCAGAGATCTCACGAATTATAAGTTTCTTCAGCAATGGAATGTGAAATCGTTCATATGCATCCCCTCCTCTCTCCCACTGAAACTCATACTGAAACTTGGATATAAATACTTTGATTAATATTATGAAATAAGTGACTTCAATCTATGAACCAAAGAACAAACTATCAAAGTGACAAACTTCAAATGAGTGTGTGTGTTTGTGTGTGTGTGAAAATGTGTCTAAGCCATTGTTATAGCATATTGAAATTAATGACAACAGATAGAACTGAGGTCAAAGAAAAGTTAAGTTCCACATAAATGGAGTTGGACATCCCCACTAGGGATTACTGAGAGATAGCAAAACCAACCTTATTAAATCAACCATAATTCTCTAACCCAGAGACAAGCAAACTTTTTCTGTAAAGGGACAGAGTAAATATTTTAGGCTTTGTGGATCACACAGTTTCTGTTGCATAGAGAACTGCAATTACAGCAGTTTCTGTTGTAATTGTTCTAATGCCATTAGGGTCATAGACAAACTGTGAACGTGGCTGTGTTCCAATAAAACTTTATCTACAGCCCAGGGCTGTCGTCTGTTGATCCCTGCTCTAAACATTTCTTCTTCCTCAGTATAAGTCTCAGTCCGAAGAGGATGAAAGATCATCATCCTAAATGTGAATTATCAGCCTAACGAGAAGGCTAGCCCTGTCCCCCAACCTACGACCTCCAGCCAAGTTAAGAAATCAGGAGAATAACTTGAAAAAAAAGAGTGTGCAGAAAGGGAAGACTGGCATCTGCTACTCTAGCTAGATCTTCACCCAAGGAATGAAATGACAGTACTGCACTTCATGTAGGTGAGCAAGGAAGATGAGCTAGATAAAGTTGGCAGGGCAGAGAGACGGCAAAATGGAGAGAGAGAAGCAGCAACTGTTTGGTATGACAAAGTCATGTGAGGTTCCCCTGGCTCCAGGGAACACAATGGAAGGAAACTGGACTTGATCAGTTCTGCCCTAATTATACAGAGAGGGGCTTGCAGCCTGCCCAGAAGACTACCCAGTAGTCAGTTGTGGGAGAGTTTGAGCCAGGTCCTGACATCCCATGTCAGAGAACTTGGACAGTATAGAGGCTGCTGGGTTCTGCCAAGGATACCCCCCCAAGAGAGAGCATGCTGGTGACCTGCCATGCAGTGGTTATCCATAGCCAGTTGTGGTGGGAAAGACAAGTAGCCACAACCAACAAAGTGCCTTGTGAGCAGCCAGATTACTCAAATATTCATTTGTTCCTGAGAGATGTCCTGTAGTATCAGAAAGACTCTGGCTTGATTTCTGCAATCGCTTGGTAGTTGTGTGATTTGGACATGAAAGTTACTCTCATAGCTCTTCATCTCCTCGTAAAATGGAAGATGATAATACCTCATAGAGGGGCTGTGAGGATTCAACTTTGTAATATAGGTGTACTAGTCCATTCTCACACTGCTATGAAGAAATACTTGAGACTGGGTAATTTATAAAGAAAAGAGGTTTAATTGACTCCTGCTTCTGCAGGCTGTATGGGAAGCATAGTGGCTTCTGTTTCTGGGGAGGCCTCGGGAAGCTTCCTATCATGGTGGAAGGCAAAGAGGGAGTGAGGCACTTCATGTGGCCAGAGTAGGAGGAAGAGAGAGAGCAGGGAGGTGCCACACACTTTTAAACAACCAGATCTCACGATAACTCACTCACTATCATTAAAGCAGCACCAAAGGGATGGTGTAAATAATTCATGACAACTCTGCCCCCATGATCCAATCACCTCCCACCAGGCCCCCACTTCCAACACTGGGGATTACAATTCAACATGAGGTTTGGTGGGGACACAAATCCAAACCATATCATTCTACTTCTGGCCCCCCAAATTTCATGTCCTCACATTGCAAAATACAATTATTCCTTCTCAACAGTTACCTCAAAGTCTTAACTCATGCCAGTATTAACTCAAAAGTTCGAAGTCCAAAGTCTCATCTGAGACAAGGCAAGTCCCTTCCACCTATAAGCCTGTAAAATAAAAAACAAATTAGTTACTTCCCAGATTACAATGGCATTGGGTAAATACCCCTGTTCCAAAAGGGAGAAATCAACCAAAAGAAAGGGGCTATAGGCCCCACAAAGTCTGAAACCCAGCAGGGCAGTCATTAAATCTTAAGGCTCCAGAATAACCTCCCTTGATTCCATGTCTCACATCCAGGGCACACTGGTACAAGGTGTGGGCTCCCAAAGCCTTGGTCAGCTCTGCCTCTATGACTTAAAAGGGTTTGGGCCCTGCAACTGCTCTCATGGGCTGGCATTGAGTGCCTGCAGATTTTTCAGGTGCAGGGTGCAAGCTCCTGGTAGATCTACTATTCTGGAGTCTGAAGGATGGTGGCCCTCTTCTCATAGCTTCACTAGTCAGTGCTTCAGTGGGGACTTTGTGTGGGGGCTCCAACCCCACATTTCTCTTCTGCATTCCCCTATTAGAGGTTCTCCATGAGGGCTTCACCCCTGCAGCAGGCTTCTGCTTGAACATCCGGGCTTTTCCATACATCCTCTGAAATCTAGGCAGAGGCTTCCAAGCCTCATCTCTTGTACTCTGGACAACCACAGTCTTAACATCACATGGAAGCTGCTAAGACTTACAGTTTTCTCTCTCTGAAGCAATGGCCTGAGCTGCATCTTGGTCCCTTTGAGTCAAGGCTGGAGCTTGAGCAGCTGGGATGCAGGGAGCAGTGTCCCAAGACTGCACAGGGGAGTGAGGCCCTGGGCCTGGCCCATAAAACCTTTCAGTCCTCCCAGGCCTCTGGGCCTCTGATGAGATGGACTGCAGCAAAGGTCTCTGAAATACCTTTGAGGCCTTTTCCTCATTGTCTTGGATATTAGTACTTGGCTCCTTTTTATTATGCAAACTTTTGCAGCCTGCTTGAATTCCTCCCCTGAAAATGGGCTTATCTTTTCTACAACATCACTAGCCTGCAAATTTTCCAAACTTTTACACTCTGCTTCCTTATTGAATATAAGTTCTAGTTTCAGGTCATTTATTTGTTTACACATATAAGCATAGGTTGTTACAAGCAGCCAGGCCACAACTTGAACTCTTTGCTGCTTAGCAATTTCTTCTGCCAGATACCCTAAATCATCACTCTCAAGTTCAAAGTTCCACAGATTTCCTACGGCAGGGGTACAATGCAGCCACATTCTTTCCCAAGGTGTAACAAAAGAGATCTTTGCTCCAGTTCCTAATAAGACCCTGATTTCCATCTGAGACCTCATCAGTCTGGCCATCTCTGTCCATATCACTATCACCATTTTGGTCACAAGTCTCTAGGAAGTTCCAAACTTTCCATCATCTTCCTACCTTCTTCTGAGCCTTCCACACTCTTCCAACCTCTACTCATTACCCAATTTCCAAAGCTGCTTCCATATTTTCAGTATCTTCATAGCAATGCCCCACTTCTCAGTACCAATTTTCTGTATTAGTCCATTCTTGCATTGCTACAAAGAAATACCTGAGACTGGGTAATGTATAAAGAAAAGAGGTTTAATTGGCTTATGGTTCTGCAGGCTATACAGAAAGTATAGTGGCTTCTGCTTCTGGGGAGGCCTCAGGAAGCTTCCAATCTTGGCGGAAGGCAAAGGGGAAGTGAGGCATTTCATGTGGCCAGAGTAGGAGGAAGAGGGAGAGAGGCAGAGTGGTGCCACATACTTTTAAACAACCAGAAGTCACAATAATTCACTCACTCACTATCACAAAAGCAGCCCCAAGGGGATGGTGCTGACCTGTTCATGAGAACTCCGTCTCCATGATCCAATCACCTCCCACCAGGCCCCTCCTCCAACACTGGGGGTTACAGTTTGACATGAAATTTAGTACAGTGGCTGGCTCCTAGAAATAACTCAATGAATTTGTTGTTTTGCTTCATTGTTATCATCAATATCATAGAAAAAGCAGGAGGGAGAAAAAAGAGATAAAAGGGGCTACAAATGCAAAGGATATCTAGAGGGCATTAAAAGATAGAATTTATAATAATTAGAAAATAGTAGGCCTGGCACCACAGCTCACACCTGTAATCCCAGCACTTTGGGAGGCTGTGGTAGGAGGATTTCTTGAGCTCAGGAGTTTGAGACAGCCTGGGAAACATGGCAATACCCTGTCTCTAACAAGAAAAAAACAAAAAATTAGCTGGACAAGGTGGTATATGCCCATCGTCCCAGCTACTCAGAAGGCTGAGGCAGGAGGCTTCCTTGAGCCCAGAAGGTTGAGGTTGCAGTGAGCTGTGATCACAACACTGTATCCCAGCCTGGGTGACAGAGTGAGACCCTGTCTCAAAATAATAATAATATTTATTATGTGATTTGGGGAGTCATCAAGAAGCACTTATTTTCATATAGCTTATTAAAGAAGGCAGAGAAAACATATTAACTTTTAGAAAAACTAATAACAATTAAAAGAGAGTTGGGCTGGCTGGGCATGGTAGCTCAGCTACCATGGATTACATATAATCCCAGCACTTTGGGAGGCTGAGGTAGGTGGATCACCTGAGGTCAGGAGTTTGAGACCAGCCTGACTAATATGATGAAACCCCATTTCCACTAAAAATACAAAAATTAGCTGGGCATGGTGGTGTGAACCTGTAATCCCAGCTACTCAAGAGGATGAGACAGGAGAATTGCTTGAACCCAGGAGGCAGATGTTGCAGTGAGCCAAGATCACACCACTGCACTCCAGTCTGGGCAACAGAGTAAGACTCCATTTCAAAAAAAAGGAGAGAGAGAGAGTTGGCCCATAAAGAAATGCACTCTAGTTATCTGGAAAATTCACATGAGGATACATGAGTCTACCTGTAAAAGCAATAGTTTGAAAATGTATGAATAATCAAAATTATTAATATATATGAGTAATGGATTAGTCCCTAATCCTCCACGATCTACAGCAGTTTATATGGAAACTGTCTCCTCTAAAATCCACAGCCAGTTGTGGGGAGATTTTGCCATCCAATGTCGTGGGACCCTTCAAAAACTAAATGAATGAGGGAAATGAGTCACTCATTCAATTATTCATTGGAAGAATCAGCTGAGTACCCAAATGTGCCAGGCACTATGCTGAGCACTTTGGATAAAAACTCTTAAGACCTGGCTACGCCTTAATGCGGTACTCTTACTTGAACGGACGGAAATCTGGAAGGATCCGTCTGCTTAAAAGGTTAGGAATGATAAGCAAGATGGGAAATTACTTGAATATTCCAGATATGCATACTCAGGGGGAAGTTAGCCACAAAAGGAGGGGTGGATACAGAGAGGTATGTAACTTTACACAATTATGACAAATTAGATGATTCAACAATAGAAACAGGAAATGGGAACTAACCCTTTACCCATCTCCTCAGTTACAGCCACATAAGACAGAAAGGAGGGTGAGTCACACTGAGCAGTCTTGGTAGCCCAGCCTGGATGAGGATGCATTGACTAAAAGATCAGAACATTCACAGAGCAAGAAGGAAGAAACATCACAGAACTGACACTCAACTGAGGAATGGCCAGGCATCAAAATAAGCAAATGGGATCTGGAAAAGTGAGTGAAACTGATAAAGTGGCCAAATGTAGAGACTTGTAGAGAAGCAAAATGTTTTAGAAATTGATTTATTGCTTTAACTCTTAAAGAAGAATTCTTTCTCTCCACCCTTCTACCCCAAGGTGTCAAAAACTAAACTGAAGTTTTGGAGCAGTTATCTTTGTATCATTACTCTTCAAATTATAATCATAGTCACAGTATTACACAGTGGGCATGTAAGTCAACCAGACCGTGGTCAAATGATGATGGAGGTGGTGAATATCAAGCCCTTTCCCGACTGCACATCTGTGACACAGCCCTAAATGGGAAGACGGTGCAAGTGTTGCCAAGTGCTTTATCCACAATGTTTGGAATAGATTCTTGCCCTTACTATGTGCTAGAGAACCACTATATCACAACTCCTTTGTCCACGGAAGAAGCTGCATTCCCTTTGGCATATGTAATGACCATCAGTCAAGATTTTGATATTTTGAACAGCTTTTCCAAGCTATTTACATGCCTCAGAAACTCTACTGTATTCACATTGGAGTGCTTCTCAAATGCATTTATATCCTCACAGTCTGAGTATATTATTTATGGGGCAAATCCAGGCCTGCATGAGAGATCTTATAGCATCAGCTGTTCAGTGGAGATATGTCATTAACACTGGTGATCGCGATTTCCCCCTAAAAACCAACAGGGAGATAGTTCAGTATTTGAAAACAATGAATTGGACAAATATTACACCTAATTTAGTGTCTGTTCTGAATTCTACTGAAAGGATCAAATATACCCATAGAGAGTACAGAACCAGAGTACACGCTTTTGTCCTAAAGAAGTGTAAAAAGAAGAGCCCACCTCCACATCAACTCAAAATCCCCTGTGGCTCAACTTATGTTGCCCTTACAAGGGAATTTGTCCATTTTGCTCCTTATGATAAAATAGCCTTTGAGTTACTCCAGTGGTCTCAAGATACCTACAGTCCAGATGAACGTTTCTGGATTACACTCAACAATATTCCAGCTGAGTGTGGTTTCCTTTCTCATTTCTTTTTTGTTAATTTTTTTTTTTTTTTTTTTTTTTTGAGATAAAGTCTCCCTCCATTACCCAGGCTGGGATGCGGTGGAATGATCCCAGCTCACTGCAACCTCCGCCTCCTGGGTTCAAGCGATTCTCCTGCCTCACCCTTCCAAGTAGCTGGCATTACAAGCATGTGCCATCACACCAGGCTAATTTTTGCAATTTTAGTAGAGATGGGGTTTCACCACTTTGGCCAGGCTGGTCTCAAACTCCTGGGCTCAAGCGATCCACCCACCTCGGCCTCCTAAAGTGCTGGCATTACAGGCATGAGCCACCGCCCCCAACCAATTTTTATTTTTCAGTCAAAGTGATGTATAATTATGATTTTAAAATCATATTATTAAAAGCCTTCTTATAACAAAGATTTATAGCCTTATGCCCTGCTTCTCCCCATGTGCAGTCACAATTCACAAAAAAAACTATTGGATTTTAGCTGTTCCTCCTATCAGTGACTACTATGTAAAGAACATGCTTACACTGCCATTTCTTGACACATTAATTTTAACATTAGGTAGCAATATCCTGTTATAGTGATTAAGAATGTTTATATCCTCTACCCACAAACTTCCCTTCACTTATCTCTTTTAATATTCAACTCTTCTTTTTGTTGTTGTTTTTTGAGGCAGAGTCTCATTTTGTCACCCAGGCTGGAGTGCAGTGGTGTGATCTCCGCTCACTGCAACCTCTGTCTCCCAGGCTCAAGCCATTCTCGTGCCTCAGCCTCCTGAGTAACTGGGACTACAGGCATGTGCTACCATGGCTGGCTGATTTTTGTACTTTTAGTAGAGATAGGGTTTCGCTATGTCATGCAGGCTGAGCTCAAACTCCTGGGCTCAAGTCATCCACCCGCTTCAGCCTCACGAAGGGCTGGGATTATAGGTGTGAGCCACTGCACCCAGCGATGTCCAACTTCTTATGCCCTCCCAATCTGGCTTCTTGTGCCCTCCCAATCTGGACATTGTCTCTATGGGCCTGTTGTCAGCATTTATCTTACCTGGGAACTCTCTTCCTTGTTATGATGTTGAATTTTATATTCCATAGAATCTACATTATCTATCTTTTATATCTATCTTTATTATCAATCTTGAAATATTTAAGAATTAAATAATATGAACTCATACATGTGCTTCAAAATAATCTGAGGGTAGATGGGGAAGTGAATCATGATTAGTTTATAATTACTGATACTGGATGATGGGTATGTCAGAGTTAATTATTGATCTACAATTTTCGTGTGTTTAAAATTTTCTATAGTAAGAAGAATTTAAAACCTTAATAGCTGTTTCTTTTTTGAAGTTATTATAAATAGGACAGTAATTTCTGTTATGTTCTTCTGATTATTTTACTTATAGCTTATTGATTTTTGTATACTATTTTTAAATTCAGCCATATTGCTAAATTCTCTTATCCTTTTTTTTTTTTCTTCTTTTGAGACGGAGTCTCGCTCTGTCAACCAGGCTGGAGTGCAATGGCACGATCTCGGCTCACTGCAACCTCCACCTCCCAGGTTCAAGTGATTCTCTTGCCTCAGCCTCCCGAGTAGTTGTGATTACAGGCACCCGCCACCACACCCAGGTAATTTTTGTATTTTTAGTAGAGATGAGATTTCACCATGTTGGTCAGGCTGATCTCGAACTCCTGACCTCAGGTGATCTGTCCACCTTGGTCTCCCAGACTGCTGGGATTATAGGTGTGAGCCTGTCCTGTCTTATCCTTTTTAGCAGTTTTCTAGTTGATTCTCTTGAATTTTCCATGTATTCAATTATATAATGTGCAAATAAATGACAAATTAACCTAACTTCCAAAGGTAAGGTTCATTTGTTTATCTAATTTGTTAACAACTACTTTCAGAATAATAGTACTGATAATGGTAATTCTCTTATACTTGACTGTAATAAGAAACTTTCTAGATGTGTGTTTGGTGAGTGCATACTTATTTGTTGGGAATGGGAAGGGAGCCTTTAGCATCTTTCCCTACTTTTTCCAAAGCAATTGTCTCTTTCGAGTTTTCAGCCCTTCTAGAGTTGGTTTTTGATGAATTATATTGCCCTGGAAAATTATTCATTTCATCTAGATTTTCAAATTCATTTGCAGAGTTGAACCTATGCATCTCTTATAAATCTTTTAAATTCTTTATATGTCTACCGTTAATTTCCTACTTACCAATTCCTACTTTGTGTAACTGTGATTTTTCTCTTTTTCTTTAAAAAATTAGCTCAGCTAACAGTTTCTTGCTGTTTGTTTTGATTCAAAGACCCAGCACTTGGATTTCACTTATTGGTTCTGCCATTTTTTTCTTTGCAAAGTATTAATTTCTAGTTATTATTAATTCTTCATTTTGCTTTTATGAACTTTGGTATTCTTTTTCTAACATTTGGTGGTAGATGTTTATTTCTTTTTCTTTTATTCTTATTAATTATTTAAAGCTACAATTTTCTTCTGGTCACTGCATTAGGTATGAGATTCTCATAAGTTCTAAGTAGGCTTTTCATCACTATTTTCTAGATATCATACAATTTTAATTTCAGCTTCCTCTTTGACCAAGGAGTTGTGTGAGAAAAAAAGTTGGTTTTTTTTGTTTTGTTTTTCGGTTTTTGGTTTTTTTGAGATGGAGTCTTGCTCTATCACCCAGGCTGGAGTACAATGGCGCGTTATCAGCTCACTGCAAACTCCACCTCCCATGTTCCAGCGATTTCCTGCCTCAGCCTCCCGAGTAGCTGGGATTAAAGGCGCCTGCCACCACGCCCAGCTAATTTTTGTATTTTTGATAGAGGTGGGGTTTCACCGTGTTGACCAGCCTGGTCTCAAACTCCTGACCTCAGGTGATCTGCCTGCCTCAGCCTCCCAAAGTGCTGAGATTACAGGTATGACTCACTGAACCCAGCCAAAAAAAAAAAAAAAAAAAGATTTTCTTAAAGTGTCAGATGGCATTTAAAAAATTTCTGGGGTGTGTGTGTGTGTTTAAATTAGTATTTCATTTTTCTCTTTTATTCTATTTGATCACATAATGTTATCTGTGTTATTTCTACTTTGGGAAAGTTGTTGCTCGGTGGCTGCATCTATGATCAGTTTTAGCAAATGTTTTATGGACACTTGAAAAAAATGTGTATTCTTGGTTTTCAAGGTATATAATTCTACATATATTCATATAAAATAATATGCCTTATTTAGTATGTTTTAGGTATTATAACTTTTTGTAATCTGTTTATTGGCTCTGTCAATGCTTAACTGAAGGGAAGTTAAGCCTACTTGAACTTTGTTTCTCTTCCTCTTGCAGTGTCCTTCTCCTGGGTGGTGGTTGTTGTTACTTTGAAACAGAGTCTCACTCTGTCACTCAGGCTGGAGAGTGCAGTAGCGCAATCTAGACTCACTGCAACCCCCACCTCCTGGGTTCAAGCAGTTCTTCTTCCTCAGCCTCGAGTAGCTGGGATACAGGGGCCCACCACCATGCTCAGCTAATTTTAGTAGAGACAGGGTTTCGCCATGTTGGCCAGGCTGGTCTCAAACTGCTGATCTCAGGTGATCCACCCACCTCAGCCTTCCAAAGTGCTGGGATTACAGGCATGACCACCACACCTGGCCCTTCTCCTGCCTTTCTAACAACAATTGTGAGCTGGCAAAGAAGAAATATTTACAATTTAGAGGATCCAGATCCATGATCACAAAGAAGGATACATTTACAGCTGAAAGGCAACAAGCTAGTAACTGGCACAGTCCACCCCTTTGGCTATTGTTTCCATTTGTATCCTACAGGAATTTGGACTTCCATATAACAACAAAACAACTCTCTTTCCACCTGGGACACATCTACTCTTTGTGCAAGTGGGGAAGTTCTCATACTTTCTCTAAAACTAGGAGACACTCAGTCTAGAAAGTCATCATATCCATCGCTGGCTATACGAATTAATTACTCCTCCAATGCAGTTACAGTCCAACAGAATATTCTGTTACCTAAAGAATAAATGATAGAGTTAACCTCCCACAACCAGTATATAAAATAACAATGGGAAGAAGGAAAATTAGAAATGGTTAGCATATATAAATATATACAAGCAAAATGAAAATATGCAAAGCTACTATAGTCTTCACTTTTATAATTGGTCACAAGATCAATTATAAAATCATATCTATGACTTTCTTCTTCTACTTCCCATTCCAGATTTCCCTTGCCTCAGCCAGACCTCAGCTGGTCAAGTTTCTTTACCTGGTGGGGTGACCTAAATCATCTTTGCTGAAGTGTATGAGTCTGCGAGAGTCTTGCCTCTTTTTGGTTGCTGTAGTTTTCCATTAACCTTTACTATTGGCCAGGCATGGTGGCTCACACCTGTAATCCCAGCACTTTGGGAAGCTGAGGCAGGCGAATCAGGAGGTCAGGAGTTCGAGACCAGCCTGATCAACATGGTGAAACTTTGTCTCTACTAAAAATACAAAAATTAGCTGCGCATGGTAGCACACCTGTAAACTCAGGAGGCTGAGGCAGGAGAATCGCGTGAACCTGGGAGGCGGAGGTTACAGTGAGCCAAGATTTCACCACCGCACTCCAGCCTGGGTGACAGAGCTAGACTCCATCTCAAAAAAAAAAAAAAAAAAAAAAAACCAAAAAACCTCTTTACTATTAAGCATGGAAGTACTAAGAGATCCTCCTGCCAGAGAATTCCATAGCCCCTTTGCCTCCGCTGAGTATGCATTTTCCTCTTGAAGATTTGGATCAATCACTCCAGCCAGTAGAGTGAAACTTATTTCTTCTCCCTGTTGGTTAAGTGGTGTGAGCAGTTCAGAATGGCCAAGTGGCAACATCATCTTTGCATTCGATGGCTCCACTGTTGTGCCTCCTGGTGACCACACTTCCCTCCTTGGAAACTAAGATCTTCAGATCAGCAGAGCCCAAAGGTGTAAGAATAGGAAGCAAAATTCTGTGCATGGGTTTTTATGAGCCACTCCTACTTTCAGTCCTTCATTCCCAGACCCTTGTGTTCTAGTTATAGAGAAGATAGCACCATAGGAGTGGTCTCTGGTTCAAAACACGTACTGTATCCTTAGACAAAGTATATATGGCACCCAAGGACAGTGGTGAAGGAAAATCCTCCAATAAGCAGTACTTCAAGTCATACATTTGGTAGTCTACTTTGGAAAGAGAAAGATCTATTCTTTCAGGGAGTTGTCTCCCAACTGGTTCTAGAACTGAGCCTTCAGTAAGCGATTACAGATTTCAACAAGGCCAGACACTTCCAGTTGATGAGATATGTGTTGAGAATTGTTAATTCTATGGACATGAGCCAACTGACATGCTTTCTTTGTATCAAATGAGTTCCTTGATAAGAAGGATCAGAATGAGTTTTCTTAACATTGTACAGAGTGACTTGATCACAAATAAGTCATTTTCTGAGGCCGAGCACGATGGCTCAAGCCTGTAATCCCAGCACTTTGGGAGGCTGAGGCAGGTGGATCACCTGAGGTCAGGAGTTCGAGACCAGGCTAGCCTGGTCAACATGGTGAAACCCTGTCTCTACTAAAAATATGAAAATTAGCCAGGCATGGTGGTGGGCGCCTGTAATCCCAGCTACTCAGGAGACTGAGGCAGGAGAATCTCTTGAACTCAGGAGGTGAAGGTTGCAGTGAACTGAGATCTCACCACTGCACTCCATCCTGGGTGACAGAGCAAGAATCTGTCTCATGAAAAGAAAACAAAAAAAACAAGTTATTCTGTTAGTCCATGGATAGCAGTGCTAGCAGGACGACTGTGGGTAGGGAAGTCACATCCACATTTAGAATGTGTGTCTATGCTAGTGAAAACAAATCTCCATTCCTTCGATGATGAATGAGGGCCAGCATAATGAACCTGCCACCTGATAGCTGACCGGTCCCCTTAGAAAACTGCCATTTCAGTGCTCAGTGTTGGTCTCTGCTGTTAGCAGATTAGGCGCTCAGTAGCATTGGCCAGGTCAGCCTTGGTAATGGAAAGTCCATACTATCAAGCTCATACATAGCTTCCATCTCTGCCACCATAGCCACTTTGTTCATGGGCCCATTGAGGAAGCACTGGGTTTTCTGGAGAAAGTGGCTGGCTGATATACACAGAGTGTGTCATTTGTTTCACCTGATAATCAAAAGCTTTCTCTTCTTTCTCTGTAGTGTGTGCTGTCTGGTGAGAATTCACATGGGACACAAATATCTTCATCGTTTGTGCTTATTCTTCCCCAGGTCTCCTGTTCACCAATCTTTCAATCCTGTTTTTTCCAAGTCTAAACATTGAGACCAACTATGCAACTGCTCATGTAATGAGTATAGAGCCATGTGTCTGGCCAACTGTCTCTCCAAAGTAGACAGACTAGCAATGAACTACTCAAAGATCTAACTACTAGAGAATTTTCTTTTTTTTTCTTTTTCTTTTTTTTTTGTGACCTTGGCTGGAGCCTAGTATTGTGTTCTTGGCTCAGTGCAACTTCTGCCTCCCAGGTTCAAGCGATTCTTGTGTCTCTGCCTCCTTAGTAGCTGAGATCACAAGCATGTGCCATCATGCCCAGTTAATTTTTGTATTTTTAGTAGAGACTGGGTTTCGCCATGTTGGCCAGGCTGGTCTCGAACTCCTGGCCTCAAGTGATCTGCCTGCCTCAGCTTTCCAGTGTGCTGGGATTACAGGCTTGAGCCACCATGCCTGGCTTGAGAATTTTCTTTCTCCACTGTCCTTCAGTGTCACCCTGATGGGGTCTATAAAGCTGCAGCTGTCCACGTTAAACAGTACCAGTATATCATGCACACCAAGTACTTCGCCTTGGGACAGCTTTTCAAATCTTTGTTTCTATCACTAGCCCCATCTTCTCTCCTCATTTCCCAATACATATTTTTTTTCTGATGCAATTTATTTTTAATATTTTAATATAAAACTTCCAAACATATTTCAAAAATATAGTACAACAAACCTCCATAAGCCTATCAATCAACTTTCACAGTCATCCATATAATGCTATACTTGTTTTGTTTATGGTTCTCCACATTTTTTAACTGCAATATTTTAAAGCAAATCCAAGCCACTATGTCATTTCACCCCTAAATATTTTAGTGTGCATCTCAAAAGAAAAAAATAGACATTTATCACCCAACATAATGCTGATAACACCTATAACAAAATTAACAATAGCTCTTTAATATATAGATGCCTCTCAACTTACAATTGGGTTGCATCTTGATAAACCCATTGTAAGTTGAAAATATTTTAAGTCAAAACTGCATTTAATACACCTAACCTGCCGAATATATCATAACTAGCCCACCTTAAGCATATTCAGAACACTTACATTAGCCTACAGTTGGGCAAAATCATCTAACACAAAGTCTATTTTATAATAAAATGTTGAGTATGTCATGTAATTTATTGAATACTGTACTGGAGGTAAAAAATAGAATAGTTGCATGGCCACTCAAAGTATGGTTTCCACTGAATGTGGATTGCTTTTGCACCTCCTAAAATCTAAAAATCCTAAGTCAAACCATTGTAAGTCAGGAACCATCTGTAATTGGATAACCAATTTAAATTCTGATTTCTCGAGTTGTCTAAAAAATGTTATACAGTTGGTTTATTGAAATAAGGATCACTCACTGAATATGTTCATAATGTCTCTTAAATCTTTCTTTCCTTTCTTCTAGAATAGATCTTTTGCCTTCTAGAACATCCCACATTTGAGATGTGGCTGACTGCCTTCTTGTTTTAACTTGTTTCTCTATCCCATATATATTCCATAGACTGGAAATCAGATGTAAAACCTTGATTGAATTACGGTTTAATTGGCTAGGAGGGAAGACAACTGTGCTGAGAGCTTCATGCTGTGTGGGATCAGAATGCATATAATGTCTGTCTCACTTTTAGGTGACTACAATTAATAACTGGCTTCAGCAGATGCACTCTTTTCTCTCTGTTTTGTTTTGTTTTTTTGAGGCAGGGTCTTATTCTGTCACCCCGGCTGGAGTGCAGTGGCAGGATCGCAGCACATTGCAGCCTCAACCTTCCCAGCTCAACTGATCCTCCCACTTCAGCCTCTCAACTAGCTGGGGCTACAGGTGCACACACCACCATGCTTGGCTAATTTTTTTACTTTTGTGAAGATGCGGTCTCACTATGTTGCCCAGGCTGGTCTTGAACTCTGGACCTCAAATGATCCACCTTCCCTCAGCCTCCCAAAGTGTTGGGATTACAGGAATGAGCCACCATACCCAATCCAGAGGCATTTCTTTCAACTGCTGCCTGAACAGGAGAACTCACGCACACTCTCAGCCTTCTCACCCTCCTCTATTCATCTGTCTTCATTCAAGGCAGAATCTTCTGAAACATCCTGCGTTCTTCCCTTTTCAATGACTCCCACATTCCTTTTAGTTTCTAAACCGGGAGCATTTCTTGGATCAGATCCCTCCTCTCCATTCATGCCACACTGCCCTGGCCAGGAAGAAGCCATTGAGATATTTGAGTAGGCTTAAAATAAACAGATCTAAGGGCAGAGATTCATTTACCTGACTGTCCCAGGCAGAATTAATCCTTCTTCCCCTCTACTCCCTTATCACTTTTATTTCTCCTCTGTGACTGGATTTCTGACAGTTTATCTAATGTCTATTTCTCTTCATATCCAGGTTGGGAATCCTTTTAGAAAAGGGTCAGTCATATTCAGTGCCCTTAATTCCTTATACATGGTTGAATTAAATGTTCCCTATTGAGTACTGTATGTAGTACTCCCTTACAGGCAACAGTAAACATTTGAATAACAATATGAATAAGTAGTATCTTTTCCAGTTCTTTTTATTAGTATATTAAATTATATTTAGATGTTTAAAATATTAAATTCAGTTTTGTGCTAGCAATCTTGTTTATAAGAAAAAATTTACAATCCAATATTTCACAGACTATAGCAGCGCTGGTCACAAGGCTTTGGGGCCATGTTTGTAGTAACTATTAACTACGAGATTCATGTGACTTCCATAGAATTCATGTTTATATTCCCAGAGAAATCAGAGTTACTCAGGATCAGCTGGATATGTACAAAAGAGTCACTTTTGAGGCTCACTATTGTTGTTAGATGAAAGGACTTGATTAGCTGGGCATGGATGTGTGTGCCTGTAGTCCCAGCTACTCAGGAGGCTGAGAAGGCAGGGATGGCTTCAGCCTGGGAGGCGGAGGTTGCGGTGAGCTGAGATTGTGCCACTGCACCCCAGCCTGGGTGATAGAGTGAGTCCTCATCTCACACACACACAAATAAACTTGAGATAATGATTTGGTTCCATGTATAGGTTGAGCACCACAAATCCAAAATTCTGAAATCCAAAATGCTCCAAAACCTGAAATTTCTTGAGCACTAACATGATGTTCAAAGGAAATACTCGCTGGCACATTTAGGACTTCAGATTTTGGATTTGGGATGCTCAACCAGTAAGCATCACGCAAATATTCCAACATCTGAAAAAATCCAAAATATGAAACACTTCTGGTGCCAAGCATTACAGATTCAACCTGTAATACATCAGCAACATCAATAATTAACATTTATTGACTTCTTAGTATGTGCCAGGCACTGTGCTAAGTGCTTTCTAAAGACTGTCTCAGTTAATCATCCTGACATTCCCAGAGATACAGGCCCTGTGATGATTTTTCCTTCTATAGAAGCAGACATTGTCACACAGCCAACACGTAGTGAAACGAAGATTCAAACCAAACTATTTGATATGAAGCAAGTACTTCTGGCCCCATCTCATGATGACATAGACAATTTTTCCATTTCCAAAACAACCTGACATTTCTTTTCTAGTGGAAGGACGTTATCATGTTAAAATAAACTTTTACAAACATCCCCCAAACCTGCCCATTGCCCCAATATGATTTAATCTAACCACTTCCTTCATCCCCTTGCAGGTTGCATAACTAACCATCACTTCCCCTTTTTCACACATTTTACTCCCTTGACCTTCCCCTTCTCCATTCATCTCTTCCTAGCTTCTTTTTCTTTGCCATTCATAATACTTACTGTCAATCTGTCTTTTTGCAAACATTCTTTTTGCCCCTTTGTCTTTTGGGTTGTACCCATCTGGAAATCCACAGTCTAACGAATTCAGATATCCATCATCTCTATGTTTAGATGGCTGAGTATTAGCACAGAAATTGCACAACCAAGCAGAATGTTACCTCTGTATGTTCTCAACCTACCGCTTCAACGGGGCCCTCAATTCCAGCCAGGCTCTTGCTATGACGATCTGATCATCACACATTTTCACTACCAGCAACGACTACTTCAGACTTTCTCCACTCTTCTCAAACTTCCAGCCTCCCCTACCAATCTCACTTTCTACAAATGGTCTTGCCTCCCAATTCACAGGGCAAATACAGACAAACAGATGGTGCTATGATTATATTGTGTTCCCCAAAGTTCATGTGCTAGAAACCTAATCTCCAATGCAATAGTGTTGGGAGGTGGGGCCTAATAAAAGGTGATTAGGTCAGGAAGGCTCTGCCATCATGAGTGGATTAATGTCATTATCATGGGCGTGGGTTAGTTATCTTGAGAGTGGGTTGGTTATAAAAGTGAGTTCCACCCTCTCTTGCCTTTCTGTGTTCCACCATGGGATGGTGCAGCATAAAGTTCCTCAGCAAATGCAACCCCTTGATCTCTGACTTCCCAGCTTCCAGAACTGTGAGCTTAATAAACTTCTGTTGTTTATCAATTACCATCTGTAGTATTCTGTTACAGCAACACAAAATAGAGAATACAGATGGAAACTCCCTCAGCTGTCTGAATTTGTATACATTCTTTCTTCTTGTAACAACAGAGAAAAATCCTTCCATTCAAGGTCAAAATATTTCTTTTTCTTTTTTTTTGAGAGAGGGTCTCGTTCTGTCACCCAGAGTGTCACCCAATACAGTAGTACGATCACAGCTCACTGCAACCTCTAACTCCTGAGCTCAAGCGATCCTCCCACCTCAGCTTCCTGAATAGCTAAGACTGCAAGTGGGCACCACCACGCTGTCATAGTGATTTTATTTTATATATATAGTGTGTGTGTAAAATAACTATATATATTATAATGCAAATATTATATCTAATACATATTATATATCTGCATATTATATAATATATAAA
>NW_012103809.1:4086567-4088019 GCF_000951045.1 Mandrillus leucophaeus
TTCCTTCCTTCCTTCCTTCCTTCCTTCCTTCCTTCCTTCCTTCCTTCTCCTCCTTCCTTTCTTCCCTCCTCCTTCTTCTTCTTCTCTTCTTTCTTTTCTTTCTTTCTTTCTTTCTTTTCTTTCTTTCTTTCTTTCTTTTTTTCTTTCTTTCTTTCTTTCTTTCTTTTTTTCTTTCTTTCTTCCTTTCCTTTCCTTTCTTTTTTTTCTTTCTCCTTCCTTCCTTCCTTAGTTTCTTTCTTTCTTTGTGGGGCAGCAGGGTGGACAGCTTCTTACTCTGTTGCTCAGGCTGGAATGCAGTAGTGCAATTACAGCTCACTGCAGCCTCAACCTCCTGAGCTCAAGCAATTCTCCTGCCTCAGCCTCCCGACTAGCTGGGACCACAGGTGTGTGCCACCATACCGGGCTAATTTTATTTTTATTTTTTGAAAAGACAGGGTCTCCCTATGTAGCTCAGAGTGGTCTTGAACTCCTGGTCTCAAGCAATCTTGCTGCCTTGACCCCCCAAAGTGCTGGGATTACAGGCATGAGACACCACACCCAGCTTGCACGTCCTCCCTTGTTACTCCAGCCTTCCTGGTACTATAATGGTCTATATATTTTAAGCCTTCTCTAAGAAATCCTTCCCTACCCTGAGACCATAAAAATATTCTCCCATATTTTCTATTAATAGTTTTTCTGGTTTTGATTTACCATTTTGATATATCTGAAAATTATTTGTGGGGGGCAGCAAAAGCAATACATCTAATATTATCTTTCTCCATTTGGATAGCTAATGTTTCCAGTACCATTTATTGAGTAGTGCTGATTTTTAGTGCCATTTCCTTCTCAGTCTAAGTTCCTTGGGTCAGTTTCTAAGCTATTATTTTCCATTAGTCTATTTTTCTAATAGCAATAGCATCATTTCAGTTATTATGCTCAAAATGTTCTTGGCTATTTTGGTCCTTGCACTTGCCAATTAGTACTAGGATTAGCTTGTAAGGTTCTGATAAGAATTTGGCTGTGATTTTTACTGGACGATGTCAATAAAAAGTTAGCAATCCCCTTCAGTGGATAATATCCAAAAGCCATAAGGAAAATGAGAACTACAAACTCTAACTTTATTGAAACTAGAAGAAATGGAAACTGTAAACCACGAAGTATGTGAAGGAGCTTCCAAAGCAGCAAAGATCACACAGTGTTGCATGTGGGAAGAAGCAGGCAGGGGATATTGATTTCCACAAATCTCAGAAAGAGCCAGCAAAGTTGATTTCTTCAAGGTGAGAGGACACTCTTAGAGGAACAAAAGCACAAGTCCTGGCTTCTTCTTATAGCAGTGCAATAACAATGTCTGAACTGACAGAAAGAATGTCTATGGACCTGGTTTGGTTCCAAAGAAGCAAAGGAGAAGAGGCTAAATGAGGAAACTCATGGATAACTTGGATGTATAACTACCTACCAAAAATCTACTGCAAA
>NW_012103809.1:4090206-4092504 GCF_000951045.1 Mandrillus leucophaeus
TATATAAATATTAAATGTATTATATATTTGTATTATACAATATTTATAATACAAATATTTTATACATGTATTTATTTTTTCTTTTTTTTTTTCCCCCCCTTTAGTAGAGACAGGGCCTCACTGTGTTGCCCAGGCTGGTCTTAAACTCCTGGTCTCAAGCAATTCTCCCACCTCGGCCACCCAAAGTGTCAGAATTACAGACATGAGCCACTGAGCCTGGCCAAAATATTTCCTTATTTGCGCTCTGCATCTCCTCATTTATTCAGAATATTGACGTCTAATTTAGATTGGTGGGGATAGGGTGAGACAATTGGGCCTCATTAAGGGAACGACAAAAAGAAATCTGAGGGGCAAATGGAACGTTGGACCAGAAGAAACAAGGGTGATGGGATTGGTTAAAAAAAATTTGTAGGCTAAGAAAAATAATCCTTTTTTTTTTTTTCTGGGAGGCAAAGTCTTGCTCAGATCCCCAGGCTGGAGTGCAATGGCACAATCTTGGCTCACTGCAACCTCTGCCTCTTGGGTTCAAGCAATTCTTGTGTCTCAGCCTCCCAAGTAGCTGTGACTACAGTCATGTGCCACTATGCTGGGCTAATTTTTGTATTTTTAGTACAAACGGGGTTTCACCGTGTCAGCCAGGCTGGTCTCAAACTCCTGACCTCAAGTGATCCACCCACCTCGGCCTCCCAAAGTGCTGGGATTACAGGTATGAGTCACTGCACCCAGTGAGAAAGAATCTATTTATACACATCTTGAAATAAGCAAAACCTACCCATGTTCAAGGAAACTTCTTTCTCAGGAAACTTGTACAAACGATGATCCTTTCTCTTCTAAATCTTCATCCTATTCTATTCTAATGGCTTCTTTCTTTTTGCCTTTCGATATATTCAAGTCTCTTCCATCTTAATAAAAATAAAAGATAAATTAGTCTGCCTTAGGCCTTTATGTTCCTCAAGACACTTCATCTCCTCTCATCCAGCCACAGTTTGGAAGGAGCAGTCAACAGCTGCCATCTCCAATTCCTTCTATTCTTTGTATATGCCTTGCTCCTCAACCTCCCTCATCTCCATTCTGTCACTCTTCCTCCCTTGACCTCTTCTTTCAAATAACCTCCAAAGGACATTAATGACCTCTGTGTCAATAAATCAACTGGTCACCCGTGAGCCACGCCTGGTTCTCCTAATTCTCTGGCAGCTTCTTAGCTTCTTTTGTCAGTTCATTATCCTTTAATAAACCACTGATACGGACACTTATCAGAAAGTGGCCTAAAGCCCTATTCACTTATCGTGTTTCGGTCTTCGTCTAAGTCAGGGGTCAGCAGAGTGTCTGTAAAAGGGCCACACAGTGAATATTTTAGGCTATGCAGACTACACTATCTCTAGGTCTCTGTCACAGCCACTAAACTTTCAAACCATCTCAGCTTGAAAGCTGCCAAATGAATGGGTGTGGCCATGTTCCAATAAAACTTGATTTATAGACACAAAATTTGAATTTCATACAATTAACACATGTCAGAAAATATTATTATTCTTTTGATTTTTTCCCCTAACCATTCAAACATACAAAGACAATTCTTAGCTTGTGGGCTATACAGAAACATATGGCCAGCCCAAGGATCAGAGTTTATGCCTTGCTCTGGGTGTTCTTGTCACCCTTACAACCTTAATTACTGTCTACACACAATAATTCCAAATTTAAACCTGGAGCTCAAATATATTTTAAAAGTTCCCAACACACATGCCCAACTGGTTTCCCAACCTCTCCTCTTGGGTGTCTCACTGGGTCCTTAAAATAAGCATATCCCAGAATGACCCCAACTCCTCCCTCACTCCACAAATCTAAACAAGCACCAGGTTCTGCTGAGCCCACAGCCTGGCTATTTCTTGTAACCATTCGATTCTTACCGTTCACTCCGCAGTCATTCCAAACCATGCCATCTTCATCATTTGCTCTATAGCAACTGCTTCCTGAATGGTCTCCTAATATCTCCCCGTCCCCTTGCAACCTATTGAACCTAATATTTAAAAACACAGATGTGATAGGATTACTTTCCTGCTTCAAGCACTTTTGCCACTTTGCCAAAAAGTCTTTAACTCATTAAAGCCTGCAGGTTGCCACAGGGTCTGCCCAACTCTTGTCCCTCCCTCCTCACCTTGGGCCTCTCACCTTTTCTTTCTTTCTTTCCTTCCTTCCTTCCTTCCTTCCTTCCTTCCTTCCTTCCTTCCTTCCTTCTCCTCCTTCCTTTCTTCCCTCCTCCTTCTTCTTCTTCTCTTCTTTCTTTTCTTTCTTTCTTTCTTT
>NW_012103809.1:4094029-4103431 GCF_000951045.1 Mandrillus leucophaeus
TATTTTTAGTAGAGACGGGGTTTCACTGTGTTAGCCAGGATGGTCTTGATCTCCTGACCTTGTGATCCGCCCATCTCGACCTCCCAAAGTGCTGGGATTACAGGCATGAGCCACTGTGCCTGGCCCAAACATGTCATTCTTAAAGATGAAATATCAGAAGTATTTTATTTAAAGTAATAAGGATGACATTACCACTTTCATATTCAACATTTTAAAGGAAACTGTAGCCAGCTCGATAAGGCAAGAAAAAGAAAAAAGCTATAAGAGTTGAAAGAGAAAGACCTTTTCTGTCAAAAGTAGAAATTAGGGCAGGAAGAGAGAATACACCAGATTTATCTAATCTTTGCTTCTACTTTTTAGGCAATTCTTAGGCAATTTCTTCACAATTACCATGAGCATTAAAGTAATGTTATCAACAACTACTTACACTTAACTATGAGTTTAACTTATTTCTCTGCTTGCTATGTTTTCTTATATTCCGTTTATCTCTTTCTTAAATTAATATTTTATACAATTAGAGTACATCTTTGGGTAATTATTAATAAATGAAAGTAGTGTACACTATTTGAGTTCTTATATTTGTTTTCACTCTTGAATGATAAATTTGTTGGGTACATAATTCTGAATTTAAGATAATCTTCCTTGGAACTTTGCTCTGATCACTCTTTGTATCAAATGTCACTAATGACTCTGTTACTAATTAGATCTCTTTCCTTTCTAGATAATCTATTCACTATATAATCTTTTAGGATCTTTTTTTTCTTTGACTTTGAAGACTTGAAATTTTATGAGAAAGTATCTAATGTGTGGATTTCTTTTAAAAATTAACTGCCTGGCACTCAATAGGTACTTTCCAAGCCAGGCTCAATGGCACATGCCTATAATACCAGCTGCTCAGGAGGCTGAGGTGGGAGGATAATTTGAGCCCAGAAGTTCAAGACCAGCCTGGGCAACATAGAAAGACTCCACCTCAAGTTAAAAAAAAAAAAAAAAAAAAAAAGGGCACTTTTAATCAGAAGATTCAAATTTTTCTTTAGCTATTGAAAATGGTTTTCTAAATTTTTTTGATAGGTCCTCTTACATTCAAATAGAGGTACTGGGCTTCAGAAGGTGGCAGTGAACTCTGGCTCCCACCAGAATAGACTCATCTTTCCACGAGGCCTTGAGTTTCAGCAACAATATCCAGTTAACAGCTTTGGGGGCAGCAACTGTAGCATCACAGCTGGCACTGCAGCATCACAGCTGGCACTGCAGCATCAAGGGGGGCCCTGGAGTCTTTCCACCTGAAAGCAGCTTGTTCTGCTCATCAGAACAAGTGGGGATTCTGGAAGTGCTATTCCCACCTCAAATAGTAAAGCCAGACCCCACCATCTAGCCCACCAAGCTGCAGTATATAAAAACCAAAAAACAATACTTAAAATGTTCATTTATCTCAGGATGTGTATTAGTTTCATATGGCTGCTGTAAGAGATTACCAAAAACTCAGTGCCTAGTTTTGTTTGTTGTTTGTTTTTAAGATGGAGTCTCGCTCTTGTCACCCAGGCTGGAGTGCAATGGCATGATCTTGGCTCACTGAAACTTCCGTCTCCTGGGTTCAAGCCATTCTCCTGCCTTAGCCTCCAGAGTAGCTGGGATTACAGGTGCACGCCACCACACCTGACTAATTTTTTTTTTTTTTTTTTTTAGTATTTTCTAGTAGAGATGAGGTTCCACCATGTTGGCTAGGCTGGTCTCGAACTCCCGGCCTCAGGTGATCCATCCACCTTGGCCTCCCAAAGTGCTGGGATTACAGACGTGAGCCACCGCACCCAGCCTTGAATGACTTATTTCTTTATGACCTTACATATAGGGATTTTGTAAGGGACCACAGGGTCAAGATTAGGATGAGACATGTGAAACACCTGGAGTATAAAACTCAAGAAGGTGTTCACATTCAGGAGCAGCACTCACATAACCCTGAGAGTGAATGCCCCATCACTTGACCCTAGTCCTGGCCTGATACACAATAAACCTGCACGTAAATCGTTAATACAGAAACAGTGTTACTCTTACTCTAAGAGTGTGATGCAAGCTATTCAAATAGCAGATTCAGGCATCACATATCACCAATGAAGTGGGACTGTACAAGTACGTTTTAGGAAAACATGTGCTTTACCTTAAGTGATAGATGCCTTACATTGAAACATTCTAGACCCAAATATTGCTACGCCAAACATACACCTCTGCAGTCTAGGGTTAGTGTCAGCAAAGCACGCTTTAACAAATTAAATTGTAAGTCTAATAATAATAATTTAAAAACAAGAAAAGCAATTGAAAACACCAACTCAGCACTACACTGATAACAAAGTACCCTATGGAGTTCCAGTGAGATCCATTCATGTGTGTGTGCAATAGGAGCTTCACAAGATTGGCAAGCCAGACTTAGCAATGGTATATTGAATATAAACCCTGGTAATGCATTGATTTTAATTTTTGAATACAAAATTATACTTTCCTTTACTATTTAGTAATTAGTTACTAAATAGTAAAAACTATTACTGTTAGTAATAGTAAATAGTAAAGACTCCTCCGTTGCCATAAAAATTAAAGTCTATTCAATTCCACATTATATCACCATAAGAAAAGAGGAATATGTGGATTGCTTTGCTGCCAAAAAGGATCTTCAAGGTATACTAGGCTGGGCATAGTGGCTCATGTCTGTAATCCCAGCACTTTGGGAGGCCAAGGAGGGTGGATCACCTGAGGTGAGGAGTTCAAGACCAGCCTGGCCAACATGGCAAAAACCCATCTCTACTAAAAAATACAAAAATTAGCTGGGCATGGTGGCAGGCACCTGTAATTCCAGCTACTCAGGAGGCTGAGGCAGGGGAATCACTGGAATCCGGGAGGCGGAGGTTGCACTGAGCCGAGATTGTGCCACTGCATTCCAGCCTAGGTGACAAGACGAAACTCTGTTAAAAAAAAAAAAAAAAAAAGGTATACTAGTTGACTATTGACCACCCTTTGACAAGATAAGGTAAAGGTGAAAATGGAAAGGGTGAATACAATTTGGAGTGCACGGTTCAGTGGCCTCGGGCATATTCGCACATGAGTGCAACCATCAGCACAATGTGTTTAGAACATTTTCATCACCTCAGAAAGAAACTTCGTGCCCTTTAGCTGTCATTCTGTTCTTCTCTCCTCTCTCCTCTTTCCTCATGCCCATCCCTATCTCCCAGCCCTAAACAAGCACTAGATTAATTTCTGTTCTAGAGATTTCTCTATTCTGGATTTTCATATAAATAGGATTATATAATATGTGACCTTTAAAAACTGGCTTCTTTCACTTAGCATAATATTTTCAAGGTACATCCATATTGTAACATGTATCAGTACTACATTTTTAATGGCTAAATAATATTTCATTGTATATCACATTTTCTTTGTCCATTCAATAGTTGATAGACATTTGAATTGTTTCCACTTTTAAGCTAGTATGAATAATGCTACTATAAACATTTATGTAAAAATGTTTGTGTGGACATATTTCTTTTAGGTATGCACCTAGGAGCAGAATTTCTGGGTCATATTCTTGCTTAATTGAGGAACTGCCAGACTGTTTTCTAAAGTGGCTGTACCATTTTACATTCCCACTAGCAATGCACGAGGATTTCAAATTTCTCTACATCCTTGTTGACACTTGCTATTATCTGACTTTTTAATTCTAGCCATCCTAGTGGATGTAAATGATATCTCACTGTGACTTTGATTTAAATTTCCCTGACAACTAATTATGTCAAACATCTATTTATGTGTTTATTTGCCATTTGTGTATCTACTCAGCAGAAATGCTTTGCCCATTTTTCAATTCGGTTATTTGTCTTATTATTGAATTGTAAGAGTTCTTTATATATTCTGGATACAAGCCCTTTATCAGATATATGATGTGCAAATACTTTCTTTCATTCTGTGAGCTGTCTTCTTTTCATTTTTTTTTTTTTTCTGGAGACAGTCTTGCTCTGTGGCCCAGGCTGGAGTATAGTGGCACAGTCTCGGCTCACTGCAACCTCTGCCTCCTGGGTTCAAGCAATTCTCTTGCCTCAGCCTCCCAAGTAGCTGAGATTACAGTCATGGGCCACCACGCACAGCTAATTTTTTGTATTTTTAGTAGAGGCAGGGTTTCACCATGTTGGCCAGGGCTGGTCTCGAACTCCTGACCTCAGATGATCCACCCATCTCAGCTTCCCAAAATGCTGGGATTATAGGCATGAGCCACTTCACCAGGCTTGTCTTTTCTTAATTGTATCTTTTGAAGCACAGAAGTTGTTAATTTTTATGAAGTCAAATTTTTTATTTTGTCACTTGCATTTTTGGTGTCCTATCTAAGAAACTATTGCTTAACCCAAGGTCATGAAGATTTATTTACTCCTATGTTTTCTTCTGTGAGTTTTACTGTTAACTCTTGTATTTAGATCTTTGATCCATTTCGACTTAATTTTTGTTAAAGATATGAGGTAGAGATCCTAATTCGTTCTTTTTTATGTGGATATTCGGTTATTTCTGTGTTATTTGTTGAAAAGACTATTCTTTCCTGCCTCAAATTGCCATGGAAACCTTGTTGAAAGTCAATTGACCATAGTTATCTATATCAGGGTGTCTAATCTTTTGGCTTCCTGGGCCACATTGGAAGAACTGTCTTGGGCCACACAGAAAATACACTAACACCAACGATAGCTGATGAGCTAAAAAATAAATAAATAAATAAATAAATAAATAAATAATTGCAAAAAAACTCATGTCTTTTAGAAAGTTTACAAATTTGTGTTGGGCTGCATTCAAAGCCACCATGGGCCACGGGTTGGATGGGCTTGATCTATGTCATCGGTACTGTTATGTCAATACCACATTGTCTTGATTACTGTAGCTTTATGGTAGGTTTTTAGATCAGTAAGTGTGAGTTCTTCATTTTTGTCCTTTTTAAAGATTGCTTGGCTCTTTTGGAGTCATTGACTTTTTAAACTTTGTCTATTATTTCATCTCTTTCTATTAAACATAACTGAAGTGCCCTTTCTGTTTTCCTTTCAATTGCCACAAGCCTTAGTTGATTTACGACTATAATTTGCTCCCAATACTTACATGAGTTCATGCTATTTATTTTTATTTTTATGCCATCTGTCTCTACCATTTTAGAACACAGATGATCAAATAGCCCCTGTGTCTAATTTCTTTTTGGAGTCATTGGTCACAATGTTGTTTGATTCTTGTTCTTTAGAACCTCGCATTCCTCTTGGGCTATCTTTCTTAAAATCATGCCCTAGGCTTTTTGTCTTCATTGTTATGGGCACTTGTTTGCTAATGGACCCTGACTCTGCATGCTCCTGTTGAGGCAGGAGGTGCCAGGACCACATGCTTAAGAGCACTCTCTCTCATATAACCTGTGGCCTAGAAAAGAGACACAGTGTGGTTAGCTACAAAGACCAGATTATGTCATCTATCTAGGCTCCTCCATTCTGAAAATGTTGGCCAGAAGCTGTAACAGAATCCTATAAAAACTAACTGCATTTTCCCTAAATCTGTGGACTATCTATTCTAGATATTTAGACTAGACAGATCCATTCACTAATAGTGCAAAGAAGTACAGAGATCCCCTCCAAGCAGCCTTCCTTCTAGTTGTAATTATGGCAAGACACCAGAATATTATGATACAAATTCCCTCTCTTCTTCAAGGTCTGCGGCTCCTTTGCACATAGTCCACAGAACACTCACTTTTTTCAGCAGAGTCAGAGACTGACCAAAGTGGTGTCTGAGAGTTGGTCAGAGGTCTGGGCAATCGCTGAGTCACCTGGGATTTCTTATTTCTTTCCATCTTTGTGTGACTTCCTAAAAAGATAGGAAGGAACTAAAACATAAGACATTCAACAGCTTTCTTATAATAATCACCAAGAAATATAATGGGGAAAGATCTCACTAACACAAAATACATATAAACAATTTAAACAAGAAATGTTCGAGATAAAAGACAAGGTGGGGGAAAAAATGTTCAGTTTATGTAACTGATACAGATTTAATCATCTTTTTATATAAAGTGGCCAACTACAAATCAGTAAGAGAGGACTGTCTTTATTAAAAATTGTGGGATGAGGAGGAGTTGGATGCTAGTCCAGACTGTTTCACAGTTGCCACCAAGGGAAACACCAGGAAAGAAGAAGGAGATGGTGAAGTGGCAGATTTAGTATTTATGTGAAACTATATAGTTGTCCTTCAGTATATGGGGGGATTGTTTCCAGGACCCCCACATATACCAAAATCCATGCACACTCAAGTCCTTCCCTTAAGGGAGGAGACCACCCCTCATATTGTCTTATGCCCAATTTCTGCCTCTAAAGAAAGAAGAAGTAAAAACTAAAAGGCAGAAATGAAATCCACAGGCAGACAGCCCGGCGCCGCACCCTGGGCCTGGTAGTTAAAGATGGACCCCTGACCTAATTGGTTCTGTTATTTATAGATCACAGACATTGTATAGGAATGCACTGTGAAAATCCCTATCCTGTTTTGTTCCGATCTAATTACCGGTGCATGCAGCCTCCAGTCACGTACCCCCTGCTTGCTCAATCAATCACTACCCCCTCACACGCACCCCCTTAGAGTTGTAAACCCTTAAAAGGGACAGGAATTGCTCACTCGGGGAGCTCGGCTCTTGAGACAGAAGTCTTGCCGATGCCCCCGGCCAAATAAACCCCTTCCTTCTTTATTTCGGTGTCTGAGGAGTTTTGTCTGCGGCTCGTCCTGCTACACCCTAAGGAGCTCAGTATAGGAAAAGTCAGCCCTTCCTATATGTGGATTTCACATCCCACAAATACTGTATTTTCCATCGACCTTTGGTTGAAAAAATTTCTGGTATAAGTGGATCCACTCAGTTCAAATCCACACTATTGAAGAGTAAATTATAATGAAAAGAAAACCCTATAGGACCAATCTCCTCAATTCCACCTATGTTTTGGGAAGATGGAGTGGAAGAATGTTGGGATCTCTTTGCTTCCTCTACAAAATAAGTATAAAACATGCTTTTTAAAATTAATTAATTAATTAATTATTTTTTAGACAGAGTTTTGCTCTTGTTGCCCAGGCCAGAGCACAGTGGCACAATCTGGGCGCACTGCAACCTCCACCTCCCAGGCTTAAGTGATTCTCCTGCTTCAGCCTCCCAAGTAGCTGGGATTATATGCATGCACCACTATGCCCGGCTAAGTTTTTGTATTTAGTGGAGACAGGGTTTCTCCATGTTGGCCAGGCTATTACTGAACACCAGTGAACACCAAAACAAACCACTGGGGAACCATTTATTCCTTGATCCACCTCCATGAATCTTTTACTTAATGAGACATGGATATTGAATGCATTAAAGACTTTTTAGAATATAACATATTAGCCTTTAAATATGATTTAATATCTATCATAAGGATTCAAACACACAAACCACTTAGCTGAATTTCTAAAACACATTACAGGAAAATTATTGGCTACCCCTCCCTGCAGAGTGCACGCCTATAATCCCAGCTACTCAAGAGCTGAGGCAGAATTGCTTAAAGCGGGGAGGCGGAGGTTGCAATGAGCTGAGATTGCACCACTGCTCTCCAGACTGGGCGACAGAGTGAGACTCTGTCTTAAAAAATAAATAAATAAATAAATAAAATAAAATAAAATAAAAAAGAGATGGGATCTTGCTATATTGCCCAGGCTGATCTCCTACTCCTAGGCTCAAATGATCCTCCCACCTAGGTCTCCCAAAATGCTAGGATTACAGGTGTGAGCCACCATGCTCAGCCCAAAAGGTGCATTCTAAGATCATCATCAAAAGGTATAGTTTCTTGTACATCTGCAGTTCTCAAAGTATGGTTCCTGGAGCAGTCAGCACTGGAAACTTGGAAATGAAATTATCTGGCCCTTCCCCAGACCCGCAGAATCAGAAACTCTGCAGGGAGGGGTAGCCATCTGCGTTTTCAAGCCCAGGTGATTCTGAGGTATGCTAGCCTTTGAGAACACCCGTCACAAGGAAATACTTTTCCTGTAATGTGTTTTAGAAATTCAGCTAAGTAGTTTGTATGTTTGAATCCTTATTATACATATTAAATCATATTTAAAGGCTAATATGTTACATTCTAAAAATTAAGTCTTTAATGCATTCGATTTCCGTGTCTCATTAAGTAAAAGATTCACAGAGGTGGATCAAGGAATAGGTGGTTCCCTAATGGTTTGTTTTATTGGTTCGTTGGTGTCTCATGAAAAAGAGTCCATGGTTGGGCCAACAGCAAAGGGAACAAATAGACAAATTCCCAAGTCCTGCAGGAAGAACACGGCTTGTTTAGGGACCCTCCACAATTCCCTGACTGATTCCAACCACTTCTGTCTCTCTCCTCACGAACACTGTAGATGCCCCTGGATCCATAAACCAAGAAATCTCAGCTGCGAGTCTTAGAGCTGTGAAGTGGATTTTTCAGGAAACTATGCACACAGCCTGTCACGGTAACACTGTCTCCTTTTTTCTTCTCTATTGGAACTTCCATTTTCACCATTAGAATAAAGAGAGGGAATGAAAGAATGACAGTATCTGTCTGGAATGATCACAGAAATGATTGTGCCTGGGTCATAATGCGAGTGGTCAAGAATTAATAGCTCTCAAAACATGCCAGTAGATTTGCGGTAATTATTTCATCTTATAGATTTAGAGCTTTAAAATCCTCCTCATTTTATAGATAGGGAAACTGAGGCTCTGAGAAAGAAAATGACAAGCCTGTGAGGTGCCAGTGAGAGGCAGGACCAGGAGCAGAACGTGGCCATCTGACTTGGAGCCTAGGGCTTTGTCACTGCAACCTGCCTCCCTTAAGTCTCTGCCTCCTGCAGTAATAGCTAGATGGAAAGCAGTAAGCCCTCCAAGTCCTAGGAACACACTGTACCTGGTAGCATTTGACTAGCCTTCCCTGCTCACACACACACATATTTGCTTGATGTGGAACAAGTTACAAAATTCTTTGGTGTACTTCTTAGTTCATGAGTCATCTTAATATATAGACGGGTGTGAAAATGACCTCCTGTTTGTGAACCACGGAGAGATTTGCTCTGGTTTTGTTCTCAGTGCCTTCAGGGAAAGAGTCTGTTTGAAAGCCTCTCCTCACTTCCCCTCACTCTTCCTTTTGGACCCAGAAGCTGAGAACTCATTTTTCTTGGAGTCATTTTCACAGCCTAGTCCATGAAGAATGCTGCTGCGTGATAAAATCCTCACTGAACCCCGGCAAAATGAGAAAAAGGGACAATGTAGCAAGTTTTTCAAAAAGCCATGTTTCCGAAGTTTAAAGGACCGTCCTTTATTTGAAATTAAGTCCTTCCTCTTTTGTATGTATGTTAAAATACCATATTTAGAAATAG
>NW_012103809.1:4104236-4112095 GCF_000951045.1 Mandrillus leucophaeus
ACTGCAGACTAGCGGTTAAATAGTTGGGAAAACAGCCCCCATCTGTAGGACACCCCTGCAGTACATGAAGTTGGAACATCACACTCTGTAACACCAGACTCTGCAAGGATGTGATGAGAAAAGGTATGGCCCAATCCATTTGGGAAATGCTGAGAAAATAATGCAGAAATTTCAGAGCCATTCATCTGGTGATATGGGGAGCAACATGCAATCTTTTTCCAACTTATTTGACCGTAGAACCACCACCCCTATTTTTAGTAGTTCATCTCGTTCATGTCTCTTAACTCTCGTGTTTCACAGATCGCAGTTTGGGAAATCATGCCCTGAAACATAGCAGCTGCCTGTTTTCTAGGAGAGAACATTGATGGCATGCCCCCTAGGCCAGTTTTGCATTTAGAACACTGAGATGGGCCACACTGCAGTATGTGGATGTGTCTGTGTGCCCACATCTCTTCCTACAACTTTACTTCATCGCCAAGCAAAACTAACCTAGTGTTTTCCTCTCCCTAACGCCAATTGATGTCACTTCTAACCTTGCCTCCTTTCTCTGACCTGCACCCGTGGTTCCAGTGAAAGCTCCTGTGCCTTGCTACCTTTCTCCTTTCTCCAGTTCAGCTCACCCAGCCCCTTCCTACTGTTGATGTCTCTCGTCCTTTCCTGTTGTGCACGTAAATTCACCGTGTGCCTGTCAGTAGAAGTCATCTTTATCCTTTAAATCCTTCCTTTACACTCCTGCCAAAGTCAAAGTCATCTTCTAAAGCCACACCTCTAACCACACCATGCAGGGCTTACAATTCTTCCCTACTGTCCATGTACAGGGTCCTTTCGACACACAAGAACATAGTGTCCCTCTTCAACCCTGTGCCTGCCAACCCTGAACCATCCCCCACCACCATTGCGTGGTCACACCCCGTGAACCCTTTGGCTCTCAGCTTCCCCCTAAGGGTAGGATAGCAGCTAAAGGAGCAATATGATAAAACAAGGAAAAGAAGAGGGCATGGCATTTTGAGGTCAGGCTTCCCAGCATGGTTTCTGGGGCACTCCAGATTGCTGTGAAGGTGAAGCATTGTGGGAGGGAGGGAGAAGTGTGTGGCTTCTAGTTCCAGCTTGGAGTTGGACAGAGGAGGTAGTCAGTGAGAAGGGGCTATATGGAGTGGAGAGGATTCTTTGGGAAGGATGTACTGACTAGAGTCATTAGGAGAAGAGAGATACTTCACTTCCTAAACTTGCAACCATACACATAGCATGATACATATACACATAGCATGGTAGTGCTGTCTTCTGTGTAAGACCACGTGTGCTTAGTCATCCAAATTCTCACTTATTGGCTATGCAAAGATGCTTAGGAAACTAAAGTATAATTTGAGACAATGTTGTAAAAAAACTTACTACCTCATGTAGGCCTTTATTTGTACTCCTTGACCTAACTTCCACAGTACTCCATAGGTTTCTGGGGCATGTAGCATATTTTATTCTGTACTTCAGTATTTGGGGAAATTCTCTTTTCCTTATATATGCCTCTCCAGATGTGATCAGATGCCTGATTCATCTTGCAAATCTGAAGTGTCACCTGGTAGTAGGAATAACCATTGTCATATTTACTGAATGAATTCGTGCTATGAATTTCTACAACTTGTCAGCTTGAAACTTGCATTCACCCACAAAATTCTATTTCAGACTCACCCTTGCTGCTTTTGCAAATAAATGCAGTTGAGAGATTCATTTGCAAGTGAAGCAGCATATCTTACACCACAAACACTCATCTCAGAGAGCTGAAAGAATCTAGAATGCTTTCTCTCCGGATGCAAGATGTTTTTGTTTGGTTATTGTTTCACTTTGTTTCTCTTGATGTCTTCTTGTTTACTTGCAGGTCACTATCAGCGAGATAGCTGCATCTATGGACCTGGGGATTTAAAGTGGCTCTATGAATCTTCTAGCATGTTCACTAACAAGTTGGAGTTGGAGACATATCCACTTACTGTGGAATGCCTAGAACTGAGGATTTGAGAGAAAACTCTGAATCAGGGTGAAGTCCCAGTGGAACCAGACTGGTATTTGCTCCAAGAGTAAGAGCTACTTCAAAGAAAATATAAAATATCAACAATAAAAAAACTAATAACTCTTATTTTGGAATATGTGCCCTACTTTCCTCATACATCTTGTCTAGGACACGTGGCAGCCCTGGGGACCACCTATGAGCCTTTAGGAAGAACATCCCTGGGTCACTGTGAACATGGAAGGCGTGAAAGTTCAATCGACTGCAGCTGGCACCTTAGCCATGAGCTGCTGTTTCTTAACTCCCAATCTAACTTAACTCCTAATCTAACCCATTCTTATCATAGTCTTAAATATTATATTACATATTTTGTAGAATGCCCTAATTAAGGAGTGTCCATCCAGAAATTAGTGGTTTTTCCCTGTCTCCCTTAGTGAGAGAGAAATCCAGCTTTCTTTTTTTCTTTTTTTTTGGAGACAGGGGCTCACTTTGTCATCCAGACTGGAGTGCAGTGGCATGATCTCAGCTCACTGCAGTCTCGACCGCCTGGACTCAAGCCATCCTCCTCCCACCTCAGTCCCCCAAGCAGCTGGGACTACAAGTGCACGCCATCATGTCTGGCAATTTTTTTTGTACTTTTTATAGAGACGAGGTCTCACCATATTGCCTGGGCTGCCAGCTATTTGATATGTAAGCAAGAACGGGAAGTTACCTTAAAGCAAAGTAGTTTCTTCTTGCTGTGCCAAGAACCACTAAATTACTGAATGCTTATGTAAGTACAGAGCCAAGAGCCTTGTTATTCTGGCAAAAAGGTTTAACCAAGCTCTTTGAATTTTGAGAGCTTTGTGAAAATTAGTCTCACTTCTTAGTGGAAGGATTGGCCACCAAGAAGAAGACAGTGGAACTCCGTTGCGTGGGGCTCACGCCTGTTTGTCAACGCTGATCTGCTGGCAGAATGTAACCCTCAGCCATTACTTTCCCTTAAAAATCTCATGTATTTATAGCAGCATTATTCACAATAGCCAAAAAGTGGAAGCAACCCAAATGCCCTTGGACAGACAAATGGATAAACAGAACGGGGGGCACATACATTCGATAGAATATGATTCAGCCTGAAAAAGGAAGGAAATTCTGACACATGCCACAACGTGGATGCACCCTGAAAACATCATATTACGTGGAAGAAGCCAGACATTAAAGGTCACGTATTATATGGTTCCATTTATACGAAATGTCCAGAATAAACAAATCTACAGAGACAGAGAATGGTGGTTGCCAGGTGGTGGGAGGAGAGGGAGAGTGGGGAGTTATTATTCAATGGGTACAAAGTTTATTATTCAATGGGTACAAAGTTTCAGTTTGGGAAGATGAAGCGTTCTGGAGAGGGATGGTGATGATGGTAGCCAACAACACAAATATATTTAATGACATTGAACTGTACACTTAAAAATGGTTAAGATCGGCTTGGCACGGTGGCTCATGCCTGTAATCCCAGCACTTTGGGAGGCAGAGGTGGGAGGATCACGAGGTCAAGAGTTCAAGAGCATCCTGGTCAACATGGTGAAACCCTGTCTTTTCTCAAAATACAAAAATTAGCTGGGTGTGGTGGTGCCTGCCTGTAATCTCAGCTTCTCAGGAGGTTGAGGCAAGAGAATTGCTTGAACCCGGGAGGCAGAGGTTGCAGTGATCCAAGATCACGTCACTGCACTCCAGCCTGGTGACAGAGTGAGACTCCATCTCAAAAAAAAAAAAGGTTAAGATCTTAAATTTTATGTTATATTGATTTTTTACCTCAATAAAAAAGTTTTTAAAATTATAAAACAGCCACACAAATGTTCTGCTCCATCCAGAACCTGTAAGGTCAACCACAGCAGGGGGTCAGCCTCCATCACAGCACCTGGACCAGACCTTCAGTAGAGAGTGGACAGGTGCTTTACCACCCTACAGCCCCCTTCTCCTCCTTTCCCCAGAGTCAAAAGCTCAAAACTCACCTTCCAGCTATAGCAGTAAATTCACGAAGCTGTCCACCTCCCCTCTCTCAGGTCCAAATCCCTCCCTGTCAAGGGCATAGGGATCCCCAAGTATTCACCCCATTGCTTGATAGAGTGTGGCATTTGTTGACATAGGTAGAATTGGGAGCAATGCATTACAAATATGCTAATTTTGAAATGCCTATTTGGCACCCAAAATGAGTTATCAAATAAACAGCAGGACATACAATGGGAAGCTCAAAAGAAAGGCTGGGCTACAAAAATGAATGCGGGCTCCTAGCACAGAAAGCATAGAATGGAAATGGATAAGCTCACCCTGAGAAAAGCAGAGACAGAAGAGCAAGTGTGTGGCCGAAGACTGAGTTAGCTGGAGGAATGAAAATGGAGGAAACATCACCCAAGTCTTTCTAACCCACCCACATGAGATGGCCAAACTAAGGACTAAATTCAATTGGGACACTTTGTGTTCCAGTGAGAGAAATTGAACCAAGAGACTTGTATTGGAAACTTTGTGATTTCCGAAAGAATCAGGATGCAGAAACTGAAAAACCAGAGAATAAACCACATGACTCTTGCTCTGGCATAACTCCCTGCTCTCTGTAAATCAACTTTATGCCACAGCAGGAAACACTGCTATGGCAGCAACGGAACTCATCTCCTCCAGCTCCGCCATCAAGGACGACTGAGCTTCCTTTCAATTCCAGTTCAAAAAATTCCATGGAAGAATAGATGGGTTCAGCTTAGGTCATGTGACCACCCTATTGCTATCATCTGAATGTTTGTGTCCCCTCAAATACTTGTAAGTTGAAATTCTAACCCCTAAGGTGATGGTATTTAAAGATGGGATCTTTGGGAGATGACTGGGTCTTGAGGATGGAGCCCTCATGAATGGAATTAGCGTCCTTGTAAAAGAGGCCCCGGAAGGCTGGGAGCAGTGGCTCATGCTGTAATCCCCGCACGTTGGGAGATGAGGTGGGCGGATCACAAGGTCAGGAGTTCAAGACCAGACTGACCAACATGGTGAAACCCCGTCTCTACTAAAAATACAATTAGCCAGGTATGGAGTCATGTACCTGTAATCCCAGCTACTCGGGAGGCTGAGGCAGGGGAATCACTTGAACCCAGGAGGCAGAAGCTGCAGTGAGCCGAGATCGCACCATTGCACTCCAGCCTGGGCAACAGAGCGAGACTCTGTCTCCAAAAAAAAAAAAAAAAAACAGGTCCTACAGAGCCGCTTGGCCCCTTCCACTGTGTGAGACAACACTGTGAGAAGGCACAATCTATGAACCAGGTACAATTTATGAACCAGGAACCTCTCACCAGACACCGAATCTGCCAGTGCCTTGATCTTAAACTCATCAGCCTCCAGAACTATAAGAAATAAATTTCTGATGTTTATAAGCTACTTAGTTTAAGGTATTTTTGTAATTACAGCCCCAAAGGACTAAGATACCTGCCAATATTGGATAGGTTGGGTTGGAGCCAGTGCCTAGACCAGTCTTTAACTGTGACCAGAGAGGAAGGGTTTGTGAAAATAGGGAAGTCCTCACCAGAATAGCCAGATTTTTTTTTTTGAGACGGAGTTTCACTCTTATCACCCAGGCTGGAGTATAATGGTATGATCTCGGCTCACTGCAACCTCCCCCTCCCGGGTTCAAGCGATTCTCCTGCCTCAGCCTCCCAAGTAGCTGAGATTACACGCATGCGCCACCATGCCCGGCTAATTTTGTATTTTTAGTAGAGATGGGGTTTCTCCATGTTGGTCAGGCTGGTTTCAAACTCCCGACCTCAGGTGATCCGCCCGCCTCGGCCTCCCAAAGTACTGGGATTACAGGCGTGAGCCACTGCGCCCTACCAGAATAGCCAGATTTGAATGAGAAAAGCATTTCCTAAAAAAGGTTGGAAGAGGCCCAGGCAGACAAAAGTAAGTCCCCACTATACAACATCCAGACTCTTTGAGGCAGAAGCCTGTGTACAAAGATACAGTAACAAAGGAAGTAGTGACACCAGCCACACACACCCTCTCCCTCTAGTTGGCATTCCTTGTTTCTAAAAGAGATCATATCTGAATAATTATAGAACTCTAGCTGGCCTGGGGTGTCTGCCGCTGAAACTTCAATTGCAGCTCATTCAGGAGAAGCTAAGGCATATCACAGGTCTCAAAGCATCAGGTACACTACAGCAGTCCCACCCAGGGGACTGGGGTGGTCTGTTCTCAGCATTTTCCACCAATTTCGTAACAAGTCAGAGCCTAATTCTTCCAGGCCCCATCTCCCCAAAGGCAACTAAATCAGAAGGAAAGATCTACTGAATACTGGTTCATAGAAGCCTAAAGCCGCCTCATCAGAGCCTGGGGATTCCATCCTGTTGACCCAGTGGACTTCTTTGTCTTATCACAGCAGAACATATCAGCACTAGAAATCAACACGTTGTTCCAGGCAGTGGTCATCAACCGTGATGAGGACAAGATGGCTTTTGCTTTCTTATCTCTCTACTCCCAGCACAGAAACATTGCCTGTCCTTGCTCTCATATGCTCATCCCTGTGGATGAGATCATCACAATTAAAACTAGAGCGTTCACTATTGATGATCGATTACCTACATTGCTCACAAAATAGGCCCAGAAGGGCTTATTACAATTCATTCATTCACTCACTATTAAACAGAAGGACTTAAACAGGGTAGGACTTGATAGGGCCCCAACAATCAATGATTGATAACACAGCGGTTAGCCAGAACTTCAGTACAGGCCGCTCACTATCTACAGCAACCCCGGACAGAAATAATCAACACTATGTAAGAATCTGTGCTTTTGCTCACCTGTCTCCTTTTCAGAATCATGGAGCATTGGATGTTTTTTTTTGTAGCTGTAATTTGTTTCAATGGACTGCAATCATTGCTTCTCATACATAGGTTGCCCCTGTCTTGTCCCTGCCATAACACTGTTCACCTTAGACTTTTTGGTCCCATCATTGCTAACCCAGAAAACTCTGAGAGAATTATCATTCTCCAACAGTCAGTGAGAGCAGGGCCATTCTTGCCTTCTCTGCCCCAGCTTTGGCTACCTTCCAAGTTACCCTGATCCCACTTGGTAAAAAAAATATGTCAGCCGGGCACAGTGGCTCACGCCTGTTATCCCAGTGCTTTGGGGGCTGAAGTGGGAGGATCACTTGAGGCCAGGAGTTTGAGATCAGTCTGGGCAACATAGTAAGACCCTGTCTCTGAAAAAAAAAAAGGGTGTGTATATATATAAGATAAGCCCTTCTGGGCCTATTTTGTGAGCAAGGTAGGTAATCGATCATCAATAGTGAACGCTCTAGTTTTAATTGTGATGATCTCATCCACAGGGATGAGCATATGAGAGCAAGGACAGGCAATGTTTCTGTGCTGGGAGTAGAGAGATAAGAAAGCAAAAGCCATCTTGTCCTCATCACGGTTGATGACCACTGCCTGGAACAACGTGTTGATTTCTAGTGCTGATATGTTCTGCTGTGATAAGACAAAGAAGTCCACTGGGTCAACAGGATGGAATCCCCAGGCTCTGATGAGGCGGCTTTAGGCTTCTATGAACCAGTATTCAGTAGATCTTTCCTTCTGATTTAGTGTATATATATACACACACACACACACACATATATATATGTAGCCAGGTGTGACAGTATATGCCTGTAGTCCTAGCTACTCATGAGGCTGAGGTGCTTGAGCCCAGGAGTTCAAGGTTACAGTGAGTTATGATCCTTGGGTATATCTTCTAGGTATGTATACATGTTTTTTGTTGTTTTTGTTTTTGTTTTAAATTTGAGATGGAGTCTCACTTTGTTGCCCAGGCTGAAGTGCAGTGGTGCAATCTTGGCTCACTGCAACCTCCGCCT
>NW_012103809.1:4112270-4127141 GCF_000951045.1 Mandrillus leucophaeus
TCCCAAATACCTGGGATTACAGGCGTGAGCCACCATGCCTGGTCGTATACATGTTAATGAACACCACTGCACTCCAGCCTGAGTGACAATGCAAGACCTTGTATTTTTTTTTTTCTTTTTTGAGATGGAGTCTCGCTCTCTCACCCAGACTGGAGTGCAGTGGCACGATCTCGGCTCACTGTAACCTCTACCTCCTGGGTTCAAGTGGTTCTCCTGCCTCAGCCTCCCAAGTAGCTGGGACTACAGGCGTATACCACCACACCTGGCTAATTTTTGTACTTTTAGTAGAGACAGGGTTTCACAATGTTGTCCAGGCTGGCTCAAACTCCTGACCTTAGGTGATCCATCTGCCTCAGCCTCCCAAAGTGCTGGGATTACAGGTGTGAGCCACCATGCCCAGGCATAAGATCCCATCTTTTATTTGTTTGTTTTTTGAGACGAAGTTTTGCTCTTGTTGTCCAGGCTGGAGTGCAGTGGTGCAATCTTGTCTCACTGTAACCTCTGCCTCCCGGGTTCAAGTGATTCTCCTGCCGCACCCTCCTGAGTAGCTGGGATTACAGGCACCCGCCACCATGCCTGGCTACTTTTTTGTATTTTTAGTAGAGACGGGGTTTCATCATGTTGGCCGGGCTGGTCTGAAACTCCTGACCTCAGGTGATCCATCCCCCTTGGCCTCCCAAAGTGCTGGGATTAAGGTGTGAACCACTGTACCCAGCCGCAAAACCCCACCTTGAAAAAAAAAGAACATGTGTGAAGACAGCCTTCATGATTAAGCTGGATATTTATCATTTCACAGGAGTACTAGTGAGGAGCAGAATGATATTAGAGGCAGCGTGTAGTGTGGGCTACTCCAGCCACAGAGCAGGAGCCTCTTAAACATATGAATGTACGCTGATGCTTTCATTTTATCCTGAGCTCCCTCCTCACAGCCTAAATCCAGACCTTCTTAATCAAGCTTCATCAAGTTCTGCGTGTCATGTTATATGCTGCTCCACCAAACTGAGTTTCACAATGCTGTCCAAGACTTTAGAAGCATAATCTGTTAAAGTCTATTCATTCTCATCAAGCCTTATTGTGTGATACTATGTCCCTTACAGACATACACAGTGTTATTGAACCTAAAATTCTACTAATTATAAGTTCCATAATTTCTTGTACCACTAAAAAATATAAAAGCTTGCCAATTAAACTATGACAATGCTTTTTTATAACCGCTTATAATTTTTATTTTAAAAAATTTAGACAGGGCACAGTGGCTCATGCCTGTAATCCCAGCACTTTGGGAGGCCAAGGAGGGTGAATCACGAGGTCAGGAGATCAAGACCACCCTGGCCAACACAGTAAACCCTGTCTCTACTAAAAATACGAAAAGTAGCTGGACGTGATGACACGTGCCTGTAATCCCAGCTACTCGGGAGGCTGAGGCAGGAGAATCGCTTGAACCAGGGAGTCAGAGGTTGCACCAAGCTGAGATCGCGCCACTACACTCCAGCCTGGCGACAGAGCAAGACTCCATCTCAAAAAATAAATAAATAAATAAATTTCAAGGGTGTTTTTTTAGACAAAGGATTTGCAAACTATAGCTCATGGTCCAAATCCAACCTGCTACCTCTTCTTGTAAATGAAGTTTAACTGGGAGGCAGCCAAGCTCTCTGGTTTCCTTTTTGGCTGCTTCTGCAGGATGCCTTCAGAGTCAGAAATATTTATCTGGCCAACCCCTGCTCTTGCTTCATTTAGACACATTTTTAAAAATCATACTTTATTTTTTATTTATACACAAGATTGACATAAATGAAATAAATTGGTCATTTCTTTACAACAAATATGCAAGAAAACATGGATTTGTGGTCATTTCTCTGAAAACAAATATTTGCTCCACTAAATTCAAATTTTGGCCCTGCTGATTTGTTTTCTGTGCCCTTTTCATTTCACTGCCAAATCATAGTGTCATCTTTTTGAAAATATTTTAAATAGGATCAGCAATAAAGATCGGGCTTCTCATGTGGGATCACTGCTAAGGCTGGAGTCCTCTGCAAGTTCTATGGGGGAGGAAAGATATTTTTTTCCTATACCCTTCATAGTTTTTAGGTGCCCTCCCCACCATAATGAAAGATGGATTAACAACAGAAAAGCTGACATTTATTAACATGTATACATACCCATACCCAGAAGATACGCAGGGAAAAATAAGTGACTTTCAGAGAGATGGCTTAGAACTCAGGCTTTAACACCATCTTCATCTTAAAGGAAATTGAAGGAGGCAAGTTATGGAGAGGTGACCAGGAAACGCACAGTAAGCAAGGGTAAATTTCATCATGCAAATTTAAAAGTCAGTGCCTTCTTCATTGATGGGCATCTTTATTGATTTAATCCTCCTCTTTCTGGTGCAGAGGGAAACACCCTTATAAATAGAGATTTCCTTACATGTAAAGTTCTCTTACAAAAAGGTAACTTTAGCAGGGCTCAGTGACTCATGCCTATGATCCCAGTACTTTGGGAGACCGAGGTGGGTGGATCATGAGGTCAGGAATTCCAGACCAGCCGGACCAACATGGTGAAACCCTGTCTCTCCTAAAAATACAAAGATTAGCCAGGTGTGGTGGCGGGCGCCTGTAATACCAGCTACTCAGGAGGCTGAGGCAGGAGAATCACTTGAACTCGGGAGGCAGAACTTGCAGTGAGCAGAGATCGCAGCACTGCACTCAAACCTGGGCGATAGAGCGAGACTCCAGCAGAAAGAAAGAAAGAAAGAGAGAAAGAGAGAAAGAAAGAGGGAGGGAGGGAGCAATGGGGGGGAGGGAGAGGGAGGGAGAGGGAGGGAGAGAGGGAGCGGGGGGAGAGAGAGAGAGAGAGAGAAAGGGAGGAAGGGAGGGCACGGTGGCTAACGCCTGTAATCCCAGCACTTTGGGAGGCTGAGGCTGTGGATCACCTGAGGTCAGGAGTTCAAGACCAGCCTGGCCAACATGGTAAAACCCCATCTCTACTAAAAATACAAAAATTAGCTGGGCGCGGCAGCATGCGCCTGTAATCCCAGCTACTGGGGAGACTGAAGCAGGAGAATTGCTTGAACCTGGGAGGTGGAGGCTGCAGTGAGCCAAGATTATGCCACTGCACTCCAGCCTAGGGGACAGAGCAAGACTCCATCTCAACACAACAACAACAAAAAAACAAAAACAAAAGATAAGGAAAAATATCCCAACCCTTTCTTTTTTGTTAGTAACAGAAATCTCAACAAGGGAGCTTAGGTGCCTCATCAGATATCATAAAAGCCTTTTTAAGGAAACAGCATATACCTATAATATAACCTAATTCTTGATACCTCCACTAGTTTTTCCTCTAGTATTAAAAAAAAAAAAAATCAATTTTCAAAGTTTCTTTGAACTTCAAGAATTAAGGTGCAATCATGGGGGGGGAGGGGGGAGGGATTGCATTGGGAGTTATACCTGATGTAAATGACGAGTTGATGGGTGCTGATGAGTTGATGGGTGCAGCACACCAACATGGCACAAGTATACATATGTAACAAACCTGCACGTGATGCACACGTACCCTAGAACTTAAAGTATAATAATAATAATAAATAAATAAATAAATAAAAAAAAAGAATTAAGGTGCAAAGCCCATCCTGTTATTTATTTATTTATTTATTTTCAATTTCTGCAGAAGTTTTCCCTTTTGCCTATTTCTTGCTATTAGAGAATATTCTGGTTAAGAAGACTCTGGTTAAACAAAGCATGCATATAACAAGTTTCCCTTTAGGTAGGTCTACCAATGCGCGCGTCTCAATCATGGTCCATGTTTTGCTGAGAAGGTAGAAAGGGGTGAATCCTTACTGGAGCAAGGTTCCTTCTGGCAGGGGTGGGATCAAGAACAGTGATGGAGTAGCTACATTTCAGGAAGTTCCAGCAGTCCCTGCTTAAAGTCTGGCAGGCATCTTCATTCTGCCAGACCCATGACCTACCACACACCATGATGCTATCCCAGTTTCCTCCTTTTCAGTAAATGGAACCACTCTCCATGCTATTACTCAGGCCAAAAAATCCTAGGGGTAACTCTGGATTCTGCCTGTCTCCCTTATTACCATCAAAAAGAGCTGTCATTTTGTCAGAGGTATTTGAACCAGAGCGACTCCATCTTGAACAGGGGCTGGGTAAAACACGACTGAGATCTATTGGGCTGCATTACTAGGAGGTCAGGCATTCTTAGTTACAGGATAAGACAGGAAGTCAGCAGGACTGATACCACAAGATACAGGTCATGAACACCCTGGTGATAAAACAGAAGGTGCTGGTTGGGCGTGGTAGCTCACTTGCTAGTAATCCCAGCACTTTGGGAGGCCGAGGTGGGTCAATCACTTTAGGTCAGAAGTTTGAGACCAGCCTGGTCAACACGGTGAAACCCTGTCTCTATTGAAAACACAAAATAGTAGCTGGGCATGGTAGCATGCATCTGTAGTCCCAGCTACTTGGGAGGCTGAGGCAGGAGAATTGTTTGAACCTGGGAGGCGGAGGGTGCAGTGAGCTGAGATTGTACCACTGCACTCCAGTTTGGGTAAGAGTGAGACAGTGTCTCAAAAAAAAAAAAACAAAAAAACCCCAAAAAACCAAAAACCAGGAGGTGCTAAAGAAGCCGACCAAAACCAATATGGCAAGAAAGTGACCTCTGGTCATCCTCATTACTCATTATACACTAATTATAATCCATTAGCATGATAAGACACTCCCACCAGCACCATGACAGTTTACAAATGCCATGGCAACATCAGGAAGTTACCCTATCTAGTCTAAAAGGAGGAGGAACCCTTAGTTCCAGGAAATCCCTACCCCTTTCCTAGAAAACTCATTAATAATCCATCTTTGTTGAGCATATATTCAAGAAATAAGCATAAAAATAGCCTATGTCTATTCTATTTTCATGTCTATGGAGTAGCCATTCTTTTGTTCCTTTCTTATTAAACCTGCTTTCACTTTACTTTATGGACTTGCCCCAAAATCTTTTCTTGTGTAAAATCCAAGAACCCTCTCTTGGGGTCTACTCTGGGACCCCTTTTTAGTAATAATTTTATCTCTAAAATGCACCTTAAAGTTCTCCCCTCTCTCCATATACACCACATCCACCCTGGAATTAAACTCCAGTCTCTAGTCCAGGACAGTTGCAGTAGTTTCCTAACGGCTCTCCCTGCCTCTCCTCCTATCTCCCTCCACACTATGTTCCATAGAACAGTCGGAATGAGTTTTCCCTTAACTTTAAGTTCAGGGGTACATGTGCAGGATATGTAGGTTTGTTACAGAGCTAAATGAGTGCCATGGTGGTTTGCTGCAAAGATCATCCCATCACCTAGGTATTAAGCTATTCTTCCTGATGCACCCCCCAACGACTCCAACAGGCCCCAGTGTGTGTTGTTCCCCATGCGTTCTCATTATTCAGTTCCCACTTATAAGCGAGAACACGTGGTATTTGGTTTTCTGTTCTTGCATTAGTTTGCCGTGAATAATTGCTTCCAACCCCATCCATGTCCCTGCAAAGGATGTGATCTCCTTCCTTTTTATGGCTGCAGAGTATTCCATTTAGGTTAATTCCATGTCTTTGCTATTGTGAATAGTGCTGCAATGAAGATACATGTGCATATATCTTTACAATAGGATGATTTGTATTCCTTTAGGTACATACCCAGTAATGGGATTGCTGGGTCAAACGGTATTTCTGGAATAAGTCTTTGAGGAATCACCACACTGTCTTCCACAATGGTTGAACTAATTTACACTGCCACCAACAGTGTAACAGCATTCCTTTTTCTCCACAACCTTGACAGCAACTGTTGTTTATCGACTTTCTAATAATAGCTACTCTGACTGGTGTGAGATGGCATCTCGTTGTGGGTTTGATTTGCATTTCTCTAATGATCAGTGATGTTGAGCTTTTTTTCACATGTTTGTTAGCCGCATGTATGTCTTCTTTTCAGAAATGTCTGTTCATGTCCTTTGCCCACTTTTTATGGTTTTTGTGTGTGTGTGTGTGTGTGTAAATTTGTTCAAGTTCCTTGTAGACTCTGGATATTAGACCTTGTGAGGTGGATAGATTGCAAAAATTTTCTCCCATTCTGTCGGCTGTCTGTTTATTCTGATGATAGTTTCTTCTGCTGTGTTTCTTTTGCTTTTTAGTTTAATTAGATACCATCTGTCAATTTTTGCTTTTGTTGCAATTGCTTTTGGCATTTTTGTTATGAAATCATTGCCTGTGCCTATGTACGGAATGGTATTGCCTAGATTTTCTAAGATGTTTACAGTTTGGGTTTTACATTTAAGTATTTAATCCATCCTAAGTTAATCTTTGTATACAGTGTAAGGAAGGGGACCAGTTTCAATTTTCTGTATACGGCTAGCTAGTTCTTCCAGCACCATTTATTGAATAGGGAATCCTTTCCTCATTGCCTGTTTTTGTCAGATTTGTTGAAGATCAGATGGTTGCAGATGTGTGGTCTTATTTCTGAGTTATCTATTCTGTTCTATTGGTCTATGTGTCTTTTCTTGTACAAGCCATGCTGTTTTGGTTACTGTAGCCTTGTAGTATAGTTTGAAGTCAGGTACCATGATGCTTCCAAGTTTGTTCATTTTGCTTAGGATTGTCCTAGCTATATGGGCTCTTTTTTGGTTCCACATGAACTTTAAAATAGTTTTTCTAATTCTGTGAAGAATGTCAATGGCAGTTTAAGTGAAATAGCATTGAATCTATAAATTACTCTGGGCAGTATGGCCATTTGCATGATATTAATTCTTCCTATTCATGAGCATGGAATGTTTTTCCATTTGTTTGTGTCCTGTTTTTTTGTTTTTGTTTTTTGTTTTTGTTTTTTTTTTTTTTGAGACGGAGTTTCACTTTTGTTGCCCAGGCTGAAGTGCACTGGTACGATATCGGCTCACTGCAACTTCTACCTCCTGGGTTCAAGTGATTCTCTTGCCTCAGCCTCCCAAGTAGCTGGGATTATAGGCACCCACCACCACACCTGCCTAATTTTTTGTAGTTTTAGTAAAGACGGGGTTTTGCCATATTGGACAGGCTGGTCTCAAACTCCTGACCTCAGGTGATCCACCTGCCTCAGCCTCCCAGAGTGCTGGGATTACAGGCATGGGACACTGTGCCCGGCCCCTCTCTGATTTCTTTGAGCAGTGGTTTGTAGTTCTTCTAGAAAAGGTCCTTCACTTCTGTTGTTAGTTGTATTGCTAGGTATCCTTTCTGCAACAATTGTGAATGGGAGTTGATTCATGATTTGACTCTCTGCTTGGATGTTGTTGGTATATAGGAATGCAAGCAATTTTTGTACGTTGATTTTGTATCCCAAGACTTTGCTGAAGTTATTTATCAGCTTAAGTAACTTTTGGGCTGAGATGATGGGATTTTCTAGATATAGAATCATGTCATCTGCAAACAAAGATAATTTGATTTCCTCTCTTCCTATTTGAATACCTTTCTTTCTTTCTCTTGCCTGATTGCCCTGGACAGAACTTCCAATATTATGTTGAATAGGAGTGGTGAGAGAGGGCATTCTTGTCTTGAGCCGGTTTTCAAGAGGAATGCTTCCAGCTTTTGCCCATTCAGTATTATATTGGCTGTGGGTTTGTCATACATGGCTCTTATTGAGGGACGTTCCTTCAATACCTATTGAGAGTTTTTAACATGAAGGGATGTTGAATTTTATCAAAAGCCTTTTTTGTATCTATTGAGATAATCATGTGGTTTTCATCTTTAGTTCTGTTTATGTAATGAATCACATTAATTGATTTGTGTATGTTGAACCAACCTTGCATCTCAGGGATGAAACCAATTTGATTGTTGTGGATAAGTTTTTTGAGGTGCTGCTGGAATTGGTTTGCCAGTATTTTATTGAGGATACTTGCATCAATGTTCATCAAGGATATTGGCCTGAAGTTTTGTTTTATCTCTGCCACGTTTTGGTATCAGGATGATGCTGGCTTCATGGAATGAGTTGGAGGAATCCCTGTCCCTCCTTTTCAATTTTTTAGAATAATTTCAATAGAAATGATACCAGCTCTTCTTTGTACCTCTGGCAGAATTCAGCTGTGAATCCATCTGATCTTGGGCTTTTTTTTTTTGGTTGGTAGGCTATTAATTGCTGCTTCAATTTCAAAACTAATTATTGGTCTATTCAGGGATTTAATTTCTTCCTGGTTTGGTCTTGGGAGGGTGTATGTGTCCAGTAGTTTATCCATTTCTTCTAGATTTTTCTAGTATATATGCATAGAGGCATTTATAATATTCTCTGATGATTGTATTTCTGTAGGGTCAGTGGTGATATCCCCCTTATTATTCCTGATTTTATTTCATTCTTCTTTTATTCTTTATTAGTCCAGCTAACAATATTTTTTCAAAAAACCAACTCCTGGATTTGTTGATTTTTGAAGGGTTTTTCATGTTTCTGTCTACTTCAGTTCAGCTCTGATCTTGGTTATTTCTCATTTTCTGCTACCTTTGGGGTTTGTTTGCTCTTGGTTCTCTAGTTCTTTTAGTTGAGATGTTAAGTTGTTAACTTGAGATGTTTCTAGCTTTTTGATGTGGTCATTTAGTGCTATAAATTTTCCTCTTAATACTGCTTTAGCTGTGTCCCAGGGATTCTGGTATGTTGTCTCTTTGTTCTCATTAATTTCAAAGACACTTCTTGATTTATGTCTTAATTTCATTATTTACCCAATAGTTGTTCAGAAGCAGGTTGTTCAATTTCCATGTAGTTGTGTGGTTTTGAGTGAAATTCTTGAGTTCTAATTTGATTGTGCTGTGGTCAGAGAGACTGTTATGATTTCAGTTCTTTTTCATTTGCTGAGGAGTGTTTTACTTCCAATTATGTGGTCAATTTTAGAGTAAGTGCTGTGTGGTGATGAGAAGAATGTAAATTCTGTTGTTTTGGGGTGGAGAGTTCTGCAGTTATCTCCCAGGTCCACTTGATCCAGAGCTGAGTTCAGGTCCTGAATATATTTCTTTTCTATATCAATTACCTAATATTATCAGTGGGGTGTTAAAGACTCCCAATATTATTGTGTGGGAGTCTGGGTCTCTTTGTAGGTCTCCAAGAACTTGCTTTATTAATCTAGGTGCTCCTGTATTGGGTGAATATATATTTAGGATAATTAGCTCTTGTTGTTGAATTGAACCCTTTACCATTATGTAATGACCTTCTTTGTCTTCTTTTAATCTTTATTGGTTTAAAGTCTGTTTTGTCAGATACTAGGACTGCAACCCCTGTTTTTTCTGTTTTCCTTTTGCTTTGTAAATTTTCCTCCATCCCTTTATTTTGGGTCTATGTGTTTCTTTGTACATGAGATGGGTCTCTTGAAGACAGCATGCTGATGGGTCGTGGCTGTTTATCCAGCTTGCTATTCTATGTCTTTCCCACCCCCACCCCACCCCATCCCCACCAAGGGAGTCTCTCTGTCACCCCAGGCTGGAGTTCAGTGGCGTGATCTTGGCTCACTGCAACCTCTGCCTCCTAGGATCAAGCAATTCTCCTGCCTCAGTCTCCTGAATAGCTGGTGCATGCCACCACACCTGGCTAATTTTTTAATTTTTAGTAGAGATGGGGTTTTACCATGCTGACCAGGCTGGTCTCAAATTCTTGACCTCAAGTGATCTGCCTGCCTTGGCCTCCCAAAGTGCTGGGATTACAGGCATGAGCCACTGCATCCAGTCTATTCTGTGTCTTTTAATTGGGGCATTTAGCCCATTTACATTTAAGATTAGTATTGTTATGTGTAAACTTGATCCTGTCATCATGATGCTAGCTGGTTATTTTTCAGACTTGTTTATGTGGTTGCTTCATAGTCACTGGTTTGCGTACTCCAGTACATTTTTGTAGCGGCTGGTAACGGTTTTCCCTTTCCATATTTAATGCTTCCTTCAGGAGCTCTTGAAAGGCAGGTCTGGTGGTAATGAATTCCCTCAGCATTTGCTTGTCTGAAAAGGATCTTAATTTTCCTTCACTTATGAAGCTCAGTTTGGCCAGATATGAAATTATTCTGGGTTGGAAATCCTTTCCTTTAAGAATGTTGAATATTGGCCCCCAGTCTCTTCTGGCTTGTAGGGTTTCCAATGAGAAGTCCACTATCAGTCTGATGGACTTCCCTTTGTAGGTGACCTGGCCTTTCTCTATGGCTCCACTTAACATTTTTTCTTACATTTTGACCTTGGTGAATCTGATGATTATATGTCTTGGGGTTGATCTTCTCATGGAGTATTTTACTGGGGCTCTCTGGATTTTCTGAATTTGAATTTGGCCTGTCCTGCTAGGTTGGGCGAGTTCTCCTGGATGACGTCCTGAACTATGTTTTCCAACTTAGTTCCATTCTCCCCATCTCTTTCAGGTATCCCAATCAGTCATCGGTTCAGTCTCTTTACATCCCATATTTCTCAGAGGTTTTGTTCATTTTCACTTTTTCTCTATTTTTGTCTGCCTTATTTCAGAAACAGTTTTCAAGCTCTGAGGTTCTTTCTTATGCTTAGTCTATTTGGCTATTGATACTTCTGATTGCATTGTGGAGTTCTCATGTTGTGTTTTTCAGCTCCACCAGGTTGGTTATGTTCCTCTCTAAACTGGCTATTCTAATTATCAGCTTCTACATTGTTTAGATTCTTAGCTTCTTTGCATTGAATTACAACATGCTCCTTTAGTTCAATGAAGTTCAATATTACCCACCTTCTGAAGCCTACTTCTGTCAATTCAGCCATCTCAGTCTCAGCCCAGTTCTGTGCCCTTGCTGCAGAGGTGTTGCAGTCATTTGGAGGAAATGAGGCACTCTGGCTTTTTGAGTTTTCAGTGTTTTTGCATTGATTCTTTCCCATCTTTGTGGCTTTTTCTACCTCTGATCTTTGAGGTTGCTGACCTTTGAATGGGGTTTTTATGGGGTATTTTTTGTTGATGCTATTTTCTAGTCAGGAGATTCTTCCATAGGGTTTCTGTGGTTTGCTGGGGGTCCACTCCAGACCCTTAGGTGCCTCAGTTTTTCCCATACCTGGAGGTATCACCAGTGAAGACTGCAAAACAACAAAGATGGCAGCCTGCTCCTTCCTATAGAAGTTCCATCTCAGGGGGGTACTGATCTGTTGCCAGCCCAAATATGCCCGTAGAAGGTGGCTGGAAACCCCTATTGGGGGGCCTTATTACCCACTCAAGAGAAATGGGATCAGGGACCCACTTATAGAAGCACTCTGGCTGCTTTTTGGTAGAGCAGGTGTGCTTCACTGGGGGGAACTCTTCCTTGTCTGGACCGTTTGTATTGTACAAAGCTGACAGGCTGGAACAGCTGAGTCTGCCCAACCAGAGAGGGCAGCTACTGCTCCCCTTGGGAACTCAGTCCCATCTCTGGCAGACTGTTGCCATTGGCTGGATGTAATTCCAAGCCAGCGTATCTTAACTTGTGAGGTGCCATGGATGTGGGGCCCACAGAACAATGCTGCTTGGCTCCCTGGATTCAGTCCCTTCCTAGGATTATTTACAGACGGATATCCTGCCTTGCCAGGGATCCCAGGGTCAGAGTATGTAAAACTCCTGGGTCTGTGTGAGAAGCTGCTTTGCCAAGACTCCGCATAGCTTTGTGTATTGGATTCAAGGCCCTGGTTGCATGGGCTCATAAAAGGATCTCCTGATCTGCAGGTTGCAAAGATCCATGGGGAAATTGTGGTTTCCTGAGTGGGACTGCACACTCACTCACCACTTACTTTGGCTAGGGGCAGGGGTTCCTTTGGCTCCATGCTGTTCCCAGTTGGGCCATCACCCCACCCTTCTTTTCTTTGTTCTCCGTGGGTCAAGTTGTTTGCCTAGTCAGCCCCAATGCAATAAGCTGGATATTTCAGTTTAAGGTGCTAAATTCACTCCCTATTTTCATTCCGCTCCATGAGTACTGCAGCTGCTTCTAATCAGCTATCTTGACCTCTCTGCCTTTGGAGTGACTTTATAAAGGCAAAACTGACTACAACCATCCCATCCTTAAAATTGTTTCATTGCCTCCTAATACAATTTTAATAAAATCCGAATTATTTACAGTGACCTAAAATCCCTGCCTAAAATTACTTACGACTACCACACTAGCCATATATTTGTAACAGGGGACAATATCAACCTCCAAGGAGGTGAATATTGGTTCTGGAGGGGAAGAGAGGGGATAAAGTAAATCTTTCTCTTTCCGGTGTATAAAGAACAGGTATAGATACAGCATATATAATATCTATGGAATTAAAATCTTATGGAGGGGGAGCAATTAGAAAAAGAGTTTAAAGAAAAATTGAGAAATCCACCTAACCTAATCTCAGGTTCCTCTTCCCCTTACCTGTAAGACCAGCGCTACACAATATGGCAGCCCCTAGTGACATGTGGCTACTGAATACTTGGAACATACCTAGTGCAAAAGGAAAAGCAAAGTTTTAATTTTGCTTAAATAAAATTTCAATAGCCATATGTGGCTAGTGGCTACCATATCAGACCACACAACTCTAGACACTCAGACCTCGTTTTGGTTCAAGGATATCAAGCCCTTTGCACATGCTATCTGTATCTATCCATGCTAGGTCAGGATACTTTTGCTACAAATAACAAAAATTCAGAGTGGATTAAACATAAATCTAGATAAGAGAGAATCCAGGGTTGGCTAATTCAACAGCTTCAATGCCATTATCATGGATCCAGGTTCCTTCCATCTTCCTTCATGGCCATCCCTGGTGCATGAGCACTTCCCTAAGATTGTTCCCCTAATAGTCATAATATGTCTGCCAAAGCACCAGGCATCACATCTAAACCTAATGCTCAGTACGAGACTGTAGCTGTCTCTTTTTTGTTCCCTTTAAAAATGAGATAAAACATCACCTCACATGTCGTTAGCCAGAATTTTATCATATGTCTCTATCAATCACTGGCAAGAGGAATGCGATCACTACATATGGCTCAGATGCTACAAGAGCCATTCCCTGGAGCTGAATATAGTGCTGGTCCCCAAAACATATGGCTAGAGGAGGATGGTGGATACTTGATCAAGCCAGGGCCCTGTAGGAAAGTAGGGACTTGCACACCTTGTATTAAGGAGGGGAGTGTGAAAGTAGAACTTCACCCTCTGTTCTAGGTAGAACTAAGCTGAACTAGTGGAGAATATGCCTGTGCCAGTGGTTTTCAGAGTGTTGTTATCCAGAAACTTTTTAGAGAACTGGAAATTGTCAGGTCCCACCCCAAACCTATTGAATCAAACTCAGGATGGTGCCCAAGAATCTGTGTTTCAGCAACTCTTCTAGGAGGTTCTGATACATCCTAGAGTTTGAAAACATTGCCCTATTCCAGTGGTTTTCAACTGGGTGGTGGTGGTTGGGATTTTGCCCCCAGGGGACATTTGACAATGTCTAGAGACATTTTGTTGTCACAACTGCAGTGCAGGGTGCTACTGGCATCTAGTAGTAGAGGTCAGGACAACGTGTAAGACAGTCTCCCACAGCAAAGAAGTGTCCAGCCCCAAATGGCAATAGTGCCAAGGCTGAGAAACCATGGGGCAGAGGAAGCTCCTTTACAGTGGCTACAGCCCTCCTTGCTCTCCATGTAGGATTCAGGTCTTTGAACCTGGTTAGCACAAGGATTAGCATCTGTCAAGCACCTTCAGAGCAGAAGAGATGTCAGATTGCCTTTGCCCACAGTCTAATCGACTTGCTTCTAAGCAATCAGTCTTCTAGCAGTCAACTCAGTCAGATCAGTCCCAGGGGTCACTAAAGTATCCATCCATAGCAAAACAATAAAACAGGACACAATGATCATCTTCAGGACAAAAAAAAAAGACATTTTATAAGGAGCACAGTCAATATACACATTGGCTGGCTTTCATGAGGGCCTAATTCCTCTGTCTTAGAAAGTTGACAGGCTGTTTGGATCAAGCAAATTTTTTTCCATGCTTAGGAATCTTTCTGTTCAATTGAGTCTCTACTACCACATCTCTCTCTCTCATGGGGCCAGGAAACGGAGATCAAACATCCAGTTCTAACTAACATTTTCTAGACAAGACACAAGCAAGAAACCATGCATTGTCTTTGGATACAATTTCTCTCCATGAGAGTTTGAAGTTAGCGAAAGCAGCAAATCATATCAGAGTAGCCAATGCCACCATCAGTTCAGCTCAATCCCACCTCATATTAAACCTGTTTCCAAGGGTTTTACGGCACAGCTTGCTCTACCATGATCACCACGTGAGCTCTTCCGGCACTTACTTAATATAACACTTCCAGGAACAGATGTGCTGGTCAAGTTTATTTACATTAATGTTCTCTCATGTCAATCACACATAAGCCCTGGAAGTTGGTTTTTATATACAGAATCCAGTGCCTTCCTGGGAGAACTACTTTTTTCCAAAACAAAAGAAGACAAAATTAGTATGATAATTGCAGAGTTTAATGAACACCTCACTTCACTTTGGGGTCTCATCCGGAATTTCGGAGTGAACTGTGTCCAGAGGCTGCCAGTGGCAATTCATGAGGGAGTCGTAGAGTTCTTCACTTTTCACCATAAACTCTTGGTTTGATTCCTCAATATTCAAATGAAGATGTGGATCTGCAGAAGCCAATCATGGATATGAAAAAGATAGAGTTTTACAGGACACATACTAGAAATAGTTTAAAATTAGAAAGCTTTTAGAAAGCATTTGCAGGAAGTATTGCAGATAGTAAAGGTTAAAATTCCTAAATTCCCTTTGGGAGACCGAGATGGGTGGATCACGAGGTCAGGAGATCGAGACCATCCTGGCTAACATGGTGAAACCCCATCTCTACTTAAAAATACAAAAACTAGCCGGGCGAGGTGGCGGGCGCCTGTAGTCCCAGCTACTCGGGAGGCTGAGGCAG
>NW_012103809.1:4127224-4130174 GCF_000951045.1 Mandrillus leucophaeus
AAAAAAAAAAAAAAAAAATTCCTAAATTCTGTATTTCCTTTCAATAAGCTTGAAAATAGAAATTTAAGCTATAAAAGTAGTAGTATCATCAAACTCAATGAGCATCCATCTGACAGAAGAGATGGAGAAAAAAAATGGACAGATTTGAGATGCCTGGGGGATGGATTCAATTTGGGAGGAAAGGGAAAAAGGAAGGTCAAGAATGACTGCCATGTTTCTGGCAGGTGCCAGGTAGACACAATGCCAAACAATGAACCAAGCCAAGGGCTCCTTAGACAGGGGTTTGTAAAAATAAACATGCTACTTTAACTGCTCAGTTAACAGACTAATGTAAGTGAATAAATTTTATACAGCAACTAATTCAGAAACACAGGAGGACTCGGCCTTCCATGTCTGAAACCTGGAACCCTGTGACGAGATGGTGGTGTTATTGCGAACGTATTAAACCTGGATTTTCAGCCCAAGTTGCCAGGTTTCCAGAGCTTTCCAAGGCTTTCAAGGTCAGTAGTTTTTTTTAACGTAATCTATTTTTTTCCTCTCCTTGTACTGAACGTAACTGAAGAAGTCTTTTATGTTTTCCTTTGTAATTTTTGCAAGCCTCAGTTCCTTGTGGATCATAATTTGCTTCCTAATACTCATATGGGTTCATGCTATTCATCTGTATGTCTATTAAGGACTAAATCTTTGCCCCACAAAATTCTTCTATTAAAAGCCTAACCCCCACAATGTGAAGGCATTTGGAGATGGGGCCTCTAGGAGGTTAGATGAAGTCATAAGTGTTGGGTGCTGGTCTGATAGAAGTAGTGCCCTTACAAAAAGAGACAGCAAGCAGGACACAGCAGCTCACACCTGTAACCCCAACACTTTGGGAATCTGAGACCAGGGAATTGCTTAAGTCTGGGAGTTTGAGATCAGCCTGGGCAACATATTGAGACCGCATCACTACAAAATATAAAAATAATTTTTTTTTAAAAAAGAACAGAGAACTTGCTCACATTCTCTCCTACAATGTATGCATAAAGAGGTCAAGTGTGGAAACAACAAGAAGGCTGCTGTCTGCAAGCCAAGAAGAGAGCCCTCGCCAGAAACCAAATTAGCCAGACCCCGTATATTGGATTTCCAGCCTCCAGAACGGTAAGAAAATAAATTTTTGTTTAAACCACCCAGTCTATGGTATTTTGTTACAGTAGCCCTAGCAGACTAATGCAGTACCCTTCTGTATCATTTTAGAACCAAAATGGTCAAATAGGCTTTAGTCATCATATTAATTTCATGAGCTACTTGTCACTTTTCTTCACTGGAGTCATTCATGATTGTGTTGTCTGATTCTTATTCTTTAGAGCTTCCCATCCCTTTTGAGTCATCTTTCCTTTGAGCATTTCTGGTCATAAAAGTAGATGTTTCCCTTTTTTCCCCCTAAACATTCTGAAATTTTCTTATACTTCTGTCCCCGGTTCCTTTCCTTTAGCGTTATGGGCAGTTGTCTGCTAACAGGTCCCTGACTGCATGCCCCAGGTGGGGAAAGAGGAGTTAGGATTATATGCTTATGAGCATGCTCTCCACTTAACCTGTGGCCAAGAAAACAGACACAGTGTGGTCAGCTCCAAGCCCCGGATTATATGATCTCTGCCCTTCCAGTGATGCTGACCAAAACTATAATAGAAGCCTTTTTAAGACAAACTAATTATATTATCCCTAAACCTGTGCATCTTCTAGACCAATGTTGTCCAACACAGTAGCCACTAGCCACATGCAGCTATTGAGCATTGCTGGCCCTCACTGAAATGTGATGTAAGGATAAAATATATACCACATTGAAAGCAGAATGGTGGTTGACAGGGGATGAGGGAAGGGAGAGTGAAGAGTTGTTATTTAATGGGTATAGAGTTTCAGTTTATATAATGAAGAGTTCTGGAGATGAATGGTAATGGTTACACAGCATTATGAATGTACTTAATACCACTGATACATTTAAAAGTCTATTGCTTCTTGGCCTTTTGGCTAAGATCAAGTGTGATACATTTAAAAGTCAAGATGGTAAGTTTTATGTTATGTGTATTTCACCACAATAGGAACAATTTAAAAATCTGCTTGAAGGTAATGTCTGAATAGCCCTCAGAATAAGGGTCCCCTCAATATGCAGGTGAGGGGGTGGCCATTAAAAGAAAAACGATAGAAGAAATACATGCTGCATTTCAAAGATTTGATGGAAAAAAAGTTGTTTTTATATTGATTGCATGTTGGAATAATATTTTGGATATTGTCTTAGTTTGGGCTGCTAACAACATATCAGAGACTGAGTAGTTTGTAAACAACACACAGTTATTTCTCATAGTTCTGGAAACCAGAAGTCCAAAATCAAGGTGTTGGCATAGTTGGGTTCTGGTGAGGACCCTCTTCTGGGTTGCACACTGCCCAGAAGTCGTATTTTCACATGGCAGAGGGCAGAGAGAGGAATCAAATTCCCTCGTGACTCTTGTAAGGTCACCAGTTCCATTCATGAGGGCTCCACCCTCATGACCTCACCTAATCCTAATCATCTCCCTAAAGATCCACCTCCTAAAACTATCACATTGGGAGTGAGGGTTTCAACATATGAATTTGGCGAGGGAGAGGAACATAAATTCAGTCCATAACAGATATTAGGTTAAGAAACATTATTAATTTCACCTATCTCTTGAGTTGGTTAATTTGGCTACTAAAAAATTTAAAATTACTCACATGGATAGCTTTGTGTTTCTCATTGTCTATTTTTTAATTTCTACATTTTCAGACTGACAGAGAAAACTGTATGTATTTACCACATATAACAATGTTTCAAGTATATGTTCATTGTGGAATGATCAAATGATCAAATAACTACCTCACATAGTTATCATTTTTCATTTTTGTGGTGGAAACACTGAATATCCACTAAGTATTTTTCTTTATTTTTCCTTTTTTTTTTTTT
>NW_012103809.1:4131484-4132483 GCF_000951045.1 Mandrillus leucophaeus
GTTTGATTCTATATCTTGGCTATTGTGAATAGTGCTGCAATAAACACGGAAGTACAGATGTCCCTCTAACATACTGATTTCATTTCCTCTGGATATATGCCCAATAGTGGGGCTGCTGGATCATATAGTAGTTCTACTGTTAATATTTTGAGGAAACGCCATACTTTTTATAACTGCTGTACCAATTTACATTCCCACCAACAGTATGCAAGGGCTCTTTTCTCCACATCCTACCCAACATTCATCTTTGGTCTTTCAGGCTGTCCTAGACCTGGTGAGCTCTTTCCGGGTTTGGCAAAGGCAGACGCTGACCGCGCCGAGGAGTGGGACCGGCAGTGCTGGACCACCCTCTTCCAAGCGCGGAGGGGCCCTGCCCACCGGCTCTCAACAGGGTGAGCGGCCCTTCCGCTGCGTAGAGCGCAACCCGGGGATCCCGGGTCCTTGCGCGGTCACTTACCTGGCCCCAGCTACCCGCTGAAAACGGGGTGGACGGCCTCCCAGGGTCCCGGCCGATATCGCGTGGGGCGCCGTGGGGCAACTTGTGCGTGTGCGTTCACGCAGGACTGTTGCTCACCCAGCAGTCCACGATTAGGGCTATTTTTGTATTGTTAATAGAGATGGGGTTTCACCATGTTGACCAGGCTGCTCTTGAACTCCTGACCTCACGTGATCCTCCCACCTCAGCCTCCCAAAGTGCCAGGATTACAGGCGTGAGCCACAGCACACTCGGTCATTTTTTCTTATTCCTATGAAGAATGTCATTGGTATTTTGATAGAGAGTACATTGAATCTGGCTGGGCACAATGGCTCATGCCTGTAATCCCAAAACTTTGGGAGGCCAAAGCTGGTGGATCACCTGAGGTCAGGAGTTCAAGACCAGCCTGGCCAACATGGAGAAGCCCTGTCTCTACTAAAAATACAAAAATTAGCCGGGCGTGGTGGGCACCTGTAATTCCAACTACCTGGGAGGCTGAGGCAGGAGAATTGCTTGAACCCTGG
>NW_012103809.1:4134528-4136559 GCF_000951045.1 Mandrillus leucophaeus
AAAAAGAAAAAAATAACTTATTGCTAAACAGTGCTAACAAAATGAGCACATACTGTTGGGAAAATGGCACAGATACACTTGCTCAGTTCAGGGCTGCCATAAACTTCTAACTTGTTTAAAAAAAAACACACACGCACACAACCAAAAAAACCATAGTATCTGTGGAACATAATAAAGTGAACTACAATAAAATGAGGTATGCCTGTATAACACATCATGTCATTGTCAAACAAGGACAATTTCACTTCTTCCTTTCCAACCTGGGAACCTTTTATTTCTCCCTCTTGCCTAATTGCTCTGGCTAGACTATTACAGCTACTTCTATTATGATGAATAGAAGTAGTGAAAGGGGGCATCCTTATCCGGTTTCAGATTGTAGAGGAAAAGCTTTCAATTTTTCCCCGTTCAGTGCAATGTTAGCTGTGAGTTTATTATATGGCCTCTATTGTATTGAGGTACACTCCTTTTATACCTAATTTCTTGAAAGGTTTTATCATGAAGAGATACTGAATTTTGTCAAATGATTTTTCTGCATCTACTGAAATGATCGCCAAGCGCAGGTGCTCATGCCTGTAAATCCCAGAACTCTGGGAGGCTGAGGCGGGCAGATCACCTGAGCTGAGTTCCAGACCAGCTTGGGCAACATGGCGAAACCCTGTCTCTACCAAAAATACAAAAAATTAGCTGGGCATGGTGGCATGCACCTGTGGTCCCAGCTACTTGGGAGGCTGAGATGGGAAGATTGGTTGAGCCTAGGAGGCAGAAGTTGCAGCCAAGATCACACCACTGCACTCCAACCTGGGTGACAGAGTGAGACCCTATCTCCAGGAAAAAAAAGAAAAGAAAGAAAAGAAAAATAATGTTTTTTGTCCTTCATTCTATTGATGGGATAATGGGATGTATCGTGTTTATTAATCCATGTATATTAAACCATCCTTGCATCCCTGGGATGAATACCACTTGTTCATGACAGATGATTTTGTTATTGCGCTATTGAATTCAGTTTGCTAGTATTTTGTTGGGGACCTTTGCATCTATGTTCATCAGGAGTACTGGCTGTAGTTTTTTCTTGTTGTGTCCTTTTCTGGTTGTGATATCAGAGTAATGCTGGCTTCATAAAATGAGTTTCAACGTATTTCATCTTCGATTTTTTGGAGTAGTTTAAGACGTGGCATTAGTTCTTCTTTAAATGTTTGGGGGCCGGGCATAGTAACTGTAATTCCAACCTGTAATTCCAACCCTTGGGGAGGCAGAGCTGGGAGGATCGCTTAAGCCCAAGAGTTTGAGACTAACCTGAGCAACAAAGTGAGACTCCACCTCTACAAAAAATAAAATGAAAAATAAATGTTTAGTAGAATTAAACAGTGAAGCCAGTCATCAGGACCTGGGCTTTTCTTTGATGGGAGACTTTTTGAGACAGGGTCTCACTCTGTCACCCAGGCTGACATGCAGTGGCACATTCATAGCTCACTTAAGCCTGGACCTCCTGGGCACAAGTAATCCTACCTCGGCCTCTCAAATATTTGGGACTACAGGCACATACTACTATACCCAGCTTTTTAAAAAATTTTTGGTAGAGATAAGGTCTCACTGTATTGCCAAGACTGGTCTCAAGCCCCTGGACTCAAATGATCCTCCCCCATCAGCTCCCAAAGTGCTTGGGATTACAGGCATTATCCACCAGGCCTGGCCTGATGGGAGGCTTTTTATTACTGTTTCAATTCCTTCCTCATTATTGGTCTGTTCAGGTTTTCTATTTCTTCACAATTTAATCTTGGTAGGTAGTAGATTCTATGTGTCCAGGAATTTACTCATTTCTTCTATGTTATCCAATTTACTGATGTATAATTGTTCATAATTGTCTTTTATGTTCCTTTGTATTTATGTGGTATCAGTTGTAATGTCTCCTTTTTCATCTGATTTTGAGTTTCTTTTGTTCTTAAAGGTTTGTTGACTATCTTTTAAAGAAACCAACCCTTCATTTCGTTGATCTTTTGTATTGTTTTTCTAGTTTCTATTTATTTTCGCTAT
>NW_012103809.1:4139179-4140403 GCF_000951045.1 Mandrillus leucophaeus
AAAAAAATAAATAAATAAAAGAGATTGCATTGATTCTGTAGATCACTTTGGGTAGCATGAACTTTTTAATAATATTCATTCTCTTAATCCATTAATCCATAAGCATGAGGTATCTTTTGTATCTTCAGTTTCTTCCATCTACACTTTTTAGTGTTCAGTATAGACATCTTTCACCTCAGTTAAATTTACTTTTTTTTTTGTTTTTTTGAGACGGAGTCTCGCTCTGTCGCCCGGGCTGGAGCGCAGTGGCGCAATCTCGGCTCACTGCGAGCTCCGCCTCCCGGGTTGAATTTACTCTTAAGTTTTTGTTAAAGCTATTGTAAATGGGATTTTTTTTTGTTATCTTTTTCAAATAGTTATTAGTGTATAGAAACAATTTTGTGTAGTAAAGTAACAGGATACAAAACTAATAAGTTTATTAGACCTAACAGTTTTTTGGCAGAGTCTGTAGGATTTTCTTTACAGGCATACCTTGGAGATATTGCAGGTTTAGTTCCTAACCACTGCAGTAAAATGAAAATTGCAATGAAGCAAGTCACATGAATTTTTTGGTTTCCCAGTGCATATAAAAGTTGTTTATATTGGCCGGGCATGGTGGCTTATGCCTGTAATCCCAGTACTTTGGGAAGCCGAGGCTGGAGAATCACTTGAGCTCAGGAGTTCTACACCAGCCTGGGCAACACGGTAAGACCTTGTCTCTATTTAAAAAAAAAAAATTTTTTAAAGAACAAATTTGGCCAGGCACAGTGGCTCGCGCCTCTAATCCCCACACTTTGGGAGGCTGAGGCAGGCAGATCACGAGGTCAGGAGATTGAGACCATCCTGGCGAACATGGTGAAACCCCACCTCTACTAAAATACAAAAAATTAGCCAGGCGTGGTGGTGCACGCCTATAGTCCCAGCTACTTGGGAGGCTGAGGCAGGGGAATCACTTGAACCCAGGAGGTGGAGATTACAGTGAGCAGAGATCGTGCCACTGTGCTCCAGCCTGGCAACAGAACAAGACTCCATCTCAAAAATAAAACTAAAAAAAACAAAAAGAATAAATTTGTTTACAATGTAATTACCTTAAGAAATAGTTTATTGCTGCCAGGCACAGTGGCTCACGCCTGCAATTCCAGCACTTTGGGAGGCCGAGGTGGGTGGATCACCTGACGTCAAGAGTTCGAGACCAGCCTGGCCAACATGGCGAAACCCCGTCTCTACTAAAAATACAAAAATTAG
>NW_012103809.1:4142358-4149183 GCF_000951045.1 Mandrillus leucophaeus
ATGTATAATTGTTCATAATTGTCTTTTATGTTCCTTTGTATTTATGTGGTATCAGTTGTAATGTCTCCTTTTTCATCTGATTTTGAGTTTCTTTTGTTCTTAAAGGTTTGTTGACTATCTTTTAAAGAAACCAACCCTTCATTTCGTTGATCTTTTGTATTGTTTTTCTAGTTTCTATTTATTTTCGCTATCGTCTTTATTATTTCTTTTCTCCTACTAATTTTGGGTTTACTTTGTTCCTGTCTTCTAGTTCCTTGAGGTGCAATTGCATTACATTTCTACTGACCAGTACTGTGCCAGATAGATGACCAGCCAATACTTGAGTGGTTATCACATGGCAGAAGCTGTTTAACCACCTAAAAGTACTTTAGACCTAGCATGCCCACACTTCCTATGAGAAAGGTAACAATGTCCCCACTTTACAGAAAGCGAAGCAGACACACTAGAGATTAATTTGTCTGGAACTACAGAGCTAGTAGGTGGGATCTGAAGTCTGTGGCAGTCTGTATCCAAAAAGCAGACCTTTACCTCTATTATTTTGATAGAGACAGGGGACAGCCAAATGCCTAGGCAAATAGGGAAGGGTCCCTGAAGAACCTCCAACCTGCCCAAGTCATTGTGCACAGGGGGTTTGGCTAAACATGCCCACAGTGAAAAATTCCATCCCTTAACACATGTGCAGTAAGGGAAATAAATCAATGTGGAGTGGCTCAGACTAAGGGCCCACATGCACACTGGAAGAATGAGGAGGAGCCACCAGGAATTCACACCTTATGCAGGGGAGGAGCCTGGCCTTTTCAACTTGTGTGTGGTAGCCTGGTATTCAATTTGTGAGGTGGAAACCTGTGTTTTGGATCCCTCTTTTTTGTTAAGAGCTTTCCTTTTGCTTAATTAATTCCATTCTCCTCACCCTTCAATGTGTTCGCATGCCTAATTTTTCCTGGTCGTGAGACAAGGACCCAGATTTAGCTGAACTAAGGAGGAAGAAATCCTGCATCAATTTTAATAAATTGCATAACTGATGAAGGCAGGAAGAGACTCACACTTAACCTGAAAGAAATCCCAGAAAGTTTAAATAAGCACCCTTTACTCATGTTTAAATCAAAGTACTAAAAACTAGAACTGCTCAATAGCATATGAAGATTTCTTTTCAACACCAATTTGATGTAAACACTGAGCACCTACCAACATGTGAACTCTGAATTAGTCACAGGGGCTACAAAGACTGATAACAACATGCTCCCTTCTTTGATAAAGTCATAAGGTAGTGGGTGGGTTTGTCTGGTAGGGGCAGGGGTTTGGGCAAGAGAGAGAAACGAGACAAATGTGATAAGACAGACATGTGATAAGAAAAAGGCAACAGTGTTCTCTGTATTTCTCCTCTAGTTTTCTTTCCCATTACTTAAAGTAAAAGAAGAAAACATTTTTTCCCTTCCTCAAATAAGACACATTCAGAGTGTTTGTCCCCAGGCAGACAAACTTTGTTCTTTCCAAAACAAATTGAGAAGTACAGGAAGTACCACACAGACTGACACTACAGTGCCATCCTATCGGGTACCCCAGGATCCAATAATCCTGAGGCCACAGCAATTACCTCATGCTCTCCACACTTGAAAAACAGAATTAAAGCATAATTTTCCTCAAAGTCTAAACTTATAGAGGAAATGGAGCTTAAGAAAAATGTATTGGCTTGTTATTGTTTGGGAATGTCCCCTTTTCTCAGTCCTTCAGAAAGACCCAAAGAGGTGGCTCAGCTAAAGTTGTTCCCATAGAACCAGTTTCTAAAAACAAGAGAAATTACTGAAGCATATGGCTTAGGCAACCTACATTGGAATTTTCCAATAGAACCTCCCAGTTTCTAGCAAGCTGAGTGAATGAGAAACCAGGAAATGGGGTTTTGTTTCCAACCACTTCAGTACAAGGTTTATGTTACCTTCTAGTGGGTCTTCATCTTGGTTTTCAGCTAGAGGTGTGGTTTCCTGCAACAAAAAATTATCTCATGAGAAAATAATTTCACTTAAAGGTTTAATATCAATACATACTTTATTGGGAAAAACTCTAGTTCTCAAAAAAACTACCTAAAATAAAAATAATATTGAAAATTAATCTCTTTAAATCAACTTTTGAATTTGATTCAAAGAATCTTTAGGTGACAGTACAATTATGAAAGAAGTAAACTGAGTCACAGAAGAAATGTCACAAAGAGAAGCCAGCCTAACAAGGGCCTCTGGCCCCTGGATTTTCTGGGACCTAACTAGCATCCTAGAGCCTGAGCTAGGAACCAGACAGCAGGGACCCTGGAATCCAGGCTCCTTATTTCCTGTACTACATGCCTGTACCTCGAGTTCTGCTCCTCCTTCCAGAAGACAATCTGTAAAGTCTCCATGAACACGTTTTCCTCATGGCCTTCTAATCATGTCCTCAAACCCATGGCTCAGCTAAGAATCAGGACATTAGGTGCTCAAGAAAATGCAGAGGCTACAGCAAAGCAAACCAATCATATTCTTACATAATGAGAGAAGTAAACTGCAGAGGCACTCCCAAAGTAAATCTTGGTTGGTTAACCCAGAGCCTGTTGGCTCTACTGGGGCAGCATACGTTTTTATGATTCCTTTATGTAGACCTGTTGGGAACCTGTATTTTTAAGGATGGCCAGCTATTCCAAGGAATCATTCTATCAAGAAAGGGCTGATCTAGCTCCTGGCACCTAATTAAGCTTCTCTTGCTAATAAGAATGACAAGATACTAAGAGCCAAAGACTTTTCAGTCTATCTGAAAGTATGCCTCCTCTTCACTCTGAAATATATTGAGGTTTGGAAAATAGGTTATATAGTTACCATAAATTTCAAAAGACAATCTGTGTCTTTTTTCTACTTAGATATGGCTAAGACACCAGGCATGGTGGCATGCAGCCGATAGTCTCAGCTACTTGGAAGGCTGAAGCAGGAGGACCACTTGAACCCAGGAGATCAAGACTGCAGTGAGTTATGATGGCACCACTGTACTCTAGCCTGGGCAAAAGAGCAAGACATCATTTCTAAAAACTAGTTATATAAGAAGGAAAGAAAGAAATGGCTAAAACACCCAGAATCCACACTTCCATAAGTCCTCTCCTATAATACAAGACTAAGTAAGCTCACACTTCCTCCTTTCAATGTGTGTTCTGGTAAATGTGGATGCTAAATAACGAGGATGAGGGAAGCAGGAACTATCTGGAGACAGAGCATTCTCTCTGGTCTGAGGGCCACCTGCGCTGTGTATGCAGCTGGCTGCCTTTAAACAAAAGCACATTTATAAAAGGCTTTCCTCAGCTAGAGATAGTCTGGGAAAGCATGCTGATGGACCACAAAGACCTGAGAATCACTTTGGAGACACCCACCTCCACAATGTCAAAATGTAAAGGAGAGGACTGGAGATCTCCCCTTTAACCTGGGGAGATAAAGGTTATGGACAGAGGCACAGCACATTGGGGGAAGCAGGGAATAACTAGGACATCTTGGAGAGGACACGCTTTATTAGAGAAGACCAAAATGGGGACGTGTGAGTAAAAGAGCGCCACCACGGAGCCTTATCATCTTTAATTTTGCTCAGCAGCTTCGCAACAGGGAACACCCAGCAGGATGGCAGGCAGATGGCACAGTGGGGTCACCACAACCACAAAAGATAATATATTTCTATAATTCTTATACGAAAAAAATGCATGTTATAGTAATAATTTGGCTGGAGGGTGAGATAAAAATCCCAGAACATGCCAACAAAAAATGGACAGAGGAATGGAGAGAAAGGGTAGCCAGGTGAGAAAAAAAGGATGTTCATTTCTTAATTTTCTCAAGAGTGATGAAAAATCAAGAAATACTTTCGTTTCTGAAGTTGATAGTATACTCATTCTTATATTTCTCTATTTAATGATATAAGGGTAACCACCAAAAGACACTGTCTCCCAAAAAAGAGCAAAAAGGGAAGAGGCGAAAAAAAAAAAAAAAAAAGAGTGCCAAAACCTCAGGCAATGTAGTGAAAGATTTTTGTTTTTTAAGTGCTGCAATATCTAACATTTGTTAAAAGGGAAAAACCCAAATTGGGTCAAAAGGGGGAAAAAATGACAAGAAATCTAACAAGATATTTTATACAAGAGGCACAACTAAAACAGACTTGAGAAAAATTGAAAACGCAAGTTTGGGCAGTAAAATATCATAATATAAAGCAAATGTAAGTTTTAAAAGCCAAGGGACTAGATATAAAATTCAACTTCGGTTTTAAGGCAAAGATCACACAAACGGTGTCACTCCGAATATTAGGAGACAAGCCAGGGTGGGGGAAGTCCATAACATTTAAACTCCAAAATGTTAATTTCTCTAACATGTGAATATCTTACGCAGTCAAGCAAGAGGGACATAACTCAACAGAAAAACTAGAAAGAGGATATCAAAGTCACAGAACACAGATGCCAATAACCATTTCAAGAGGTATTTGCCCTCAATAATAGACAAATGCCTCTCTGCCCTATTAGATTGGCTAATCATACACAGAGAAACGTAGAGTAGCAAGAACACCCACCACAATAATGAAAAGTACAAATTTATGCAGACTTTAGGTAATTTGCTATTAAAAATTTTTAATGTTATATCCTTTAATCCAGCCCTTTCACATCCAGAAATATATTCTTGGGGGAAAAAAGCAACACTCAGACAAATGCTTGAAGATAAGTAAAAAAGTTTGTTAAAGCCCTGAAAATATTTAAAATGTCAGATAACGGATGAGCTAAAAATCACACTGTGTCTAAATGAGCTCACTCTATTGCTCAGGCTGGAGTACAATGGCACAGTCATGGCTCACTGCAGCCTCCAACTCCCGAGCTCAAGTGACCATCCTGCCTCAGTCTCCCAAGTAGCTGGGACTACCCGCGTGAGCCATCTTGCCCAGACCGTAAGTGTGCAATTTTTTAAAGAAAGGTCTCCTTATGCAGAAGCAAAGAGCAAACCAGTATGTACTACATAGTTCATTCTTGCCTAAATCATCCCCTAACCACCAAAACAGAAAGACGAACCACACTGATTTAACAAGAGTACAGGAGAAAGATCTAGAAGACATAGATCCACTCCACAGTACTTTCTTCTAAGTGGGAGGGGAATGGGGAAGAAGGAGGGGTGTTTGAGGGGGAACTTTTCCCTTACTTCAATACATCTTTGTGTGATTTGAGAAATATGTCATTTCAGTAATTCAAACTATTAAAATATCTTTTTAAAGTGTATTTATGTCCAGCTGCTATAAAACAAACCCCAAAACCACCTTTTGTCCTATATTAAGTGTTAAAGAGTAAAATATATTGAATTATGATAATCTAAAATTTAGTAGCAAGAATTTAGACAAAGACTTCATTAGGCTTTTGTTTTGTTTCTGGAAGAGAATGGGAAATTATCTGCAAGTGAACACTTCTAGGTTACACATGTCCAAACTCAGCAAAGCATATAAATTAAACAGGTACAGAGACTTTTTGTGTATTATACCTCAACAAAGCTATAAAAAATTTTTCTTAGGTTATCAGCTTTACTCTCTAGTATTAAAACAGGTAGCAAAAGCCATGCTGTGGGAATTTGGATGACAGGACACAGATGTGTGAAGATAGGAAAGTGATGTTTACTATTATTGGGCATACAAATGACACAAGATTCATTCCAGCAAGGGATACCTTAGGCATAACCAGAGTTCCAGCTGTGTGTTCAGGAGTCTCATGCGCAGAAAAACAGTCCCGTCCATTTCCATCCACTGCACAGCCATAGCTGTAGCCAGAAAGAAGGTATGAGCTGTGCTGTCGCGCATACCAGTTGCCATAGAGGTAACCCTGGTTGGGCTGGAACTCCTGCTTCACTCTAAAAGCAGATGGGAGACTACAGGAATGAGAATCGTCACCAACCAATGCAGAATCATCCACAAACCCCCAACCCCTTTCTTTTCTCCAGGAAGTTTGCAATAAATTGAATACCTGTGTTCAAAGCCATAGTTTGATACCTAATGTAGATGACGGGTTGATGGGTGCAGCAAACCACCATGGCACATGTATACCTATGTAACAAACCTGCATGTTCTGCATCTGTACCCCGGAACTTAAATAAATTTTTAAAAAGCCATAGTTCATAAGTTACCAACAATTATGTAGCAAATAGAACAGTAACAGCTTTCCTTTTCAAAGTAGGAGGAAAACACTCACTTTTGCCAGTAGCAGTAATAGTTATTTTGTTGAGCTATGCCAAAACCTGCAAAACTCTCTCGTTGGGCCATTTATCCAGAAACTTTACAAAAAGAGAGCAGAATCCAGTTTTTATTCCCACGTCAAAAATTCCAGCTTGTGGGCTAAAACCTCTCAACCCTGACAAATAAGTCTCGCAACTACATCTGAGAGAATTACATTTAGTGGCAATTCCTGCTAGGCAATTAATTGCTTGACTTTCCTGACAAACGGGGCAAAGGTGTGGGTGGGGGAGGGGTGTACTGAGGCACCTGGGGGTATTTCTGGCTTCCACCTGCCAGCCCTCTCTACCAACTGTCAGGCCAGGGGGAGTCAGCAGAACCCCAAGGAGGGACAGAAGGGGTAGGTGTGTTGGTCGACAATGAAGGATAGTCTCCACTCCATCCCTTACCACAACACAAAAAAGAGGAAACTTTAGTAACTAAAACCTTAAGACAAACACATTTCTCTCCTCAGCTACCTGCTGAGAGTAACTATTGGAACTAGCACCTACTGGCTTTTTCTTTTCTTAATCCCATGCAGGTGGAAAGCATCATCCAACTAGCTACAAAATTAAGAGGCAGAGAAGAATGTGCTCCCTC
>NW_012103809.1:4149233-4151984 GCF_000951045.1 Mandrillus leucophaeus
GGCTGGAGTACAATGGCACAGTCATGGCTCACTGCAGCCTCCAACTCCCGAGCTCAAGTGACCATCCTGCCTCAGTCTCCCAAGTAGCTGGGACTACCCGCGTGAGCCATCTTGCCCAGACCGTAAGTGTGCAATTTTTTAAAGAAAGGTCTCCTTATGCAGAAGCAAAGAGCAAACCAGTATGTACTACATAGTTCATTCTTGCCTAAATCATCCCCTAACCACCAAAACAGAAAGACGAACCACACTGACTGAGCAAGAGTACAGGAGAAAGATCTAGAAGACATAGATCCACTCCACAGTACTTTCTTCTAAGTGGGAGGGGAATGGGGAAGAAGGAGGGGTGTTTGAGGGGGAACTTTTCCCTTACTTCAATACATCTTTGTGTGATTTGAGAAATATGTCATTTCAGTAATTCAAACTATTAAAATATCTTTTTAAAGTGCATTTATGTCCAGCTGCTATAAAACAAACCCCAAAACCACCTTTTGTCCTATATTAAGTGTTAAAGAGTAAAATATATTGAATTATGATAATCTAAAATTTAGTAGCAAGAATTTAGACAAAGACTTCATTAGGCTTTTGTTTTGTTTCTGGAAGAGAATGGGAAATTATCTGCAAGTGAACACTTCTAGGTTACACATGTCCAAACTCAGCAAAGCATATAAATTAAACAGGTACAGAGACTTTTTGTGTATTATACCTCAACAAAGCTATAAAAAATTTTTCTTAGGTTATCAGCTTTACTCTCTAGTATTAAAACAGGTAGCAAAAGCCATGCTGTGGGAATTTGGATGACAGGACACAGATGTGTGAAGATAGGAAAGTGATGTTTACTATTATTGGGCATACAAATGACACAAGATTCATTCCAGCAAGGGATACCTTAGGCATAACCAGAGTTCCAGCTGTGTGTTCAGGAGTCTCATGCGCAGAAAAACAGTCCCGTCCATTTCCATCCACTGCACAGCCATAGCTGTAGCCAGAAAGAAGGTATGAGCTGTGCTGTCGCGCATACCAGTTGCCATAGAGGTAACCCTGGTTGGGCTGGAACTCCTGCTTCACTCTAAAAGCAGATGGGAGACTACAGGAATGAGAATCGTCACCAACCAATGCAGAATCATCCACAAACCCCCAACCCCTTTCTTTTCTCCAGGAAGTTTGCAATAAATTGAATACCTGTGTTCAAAGCCATAGTTTGATACCTAATGTAGATGACGGGTTGATGGGTGCAGCAAACCACCATGGCACATGTATACCTATGTAACAAACCTGCATGTTCTGCATCTGTACCCCGGAACTTAAATAAATTTTTAAAAAGCCATAGTTCATAAGTTACCAACAATTATGTAGCAAATAGAACAGTAACAGCTTTCCTTTTCAAAGTAGGAGGAAAACACTCACTTTTGCCAGTAGCAGTAATAGTTATTTTGTTGAGCTATGCCAAAACCTGCAAAACTCTCTCGTTGGGCCATTTATCCAGAAACTTTACAAAAAGAGAGCAGAATCCAGTTTTTATTCCCACGTCAAAAATTCCAGCTTGTGGGCTAAAACCTCTCAACCCTGACAAATAAGTCTCGCAACTACATCTGAGAGAATTACATTTAGTGGCAATTCCTGCTAGGCAATTAATTGCTTGACTTTCCTGACAAACGGGGCAAAGGTGTGGGTGGGGGAGGGGTGTACTGAGGCACCTGGGGGAATTTCTGGCTTCCACCTGCCAGCCCTCTCTACCAACTGTCAGGCCAGGGGGAGTCAGCAGAACCCCAAGGAGGGACAGAAGGGGTAGGTGTGTTGGTCGACAATGAAGGATAGTCTCCACTCCATCCCTTACCACAACACAAAAAAGAGGAAACTTTAGTAACTAAAACCTTAAGACAAACACATTTCTCTCCTCAGCTACCTGCTGAGAGTAACTATTGGAACTAGCACCTACTGGCTTTTTCTTTTCTTAATCCCATGCAGGTGGAAAGCATCATCCAACTAGCTACAAAATTAAGAGGCAGAGAAGAATGTGCTCCCTCGCTCCCTTCCCTCCTCTCTTCCTTTTCTCTTACACCCTACATTAATGAGAGTAGTACAGGATACAATTTTAAAGAAATATTTCTCTGGTTCAGTATTTTTTTTAGAAAGCATGATAAAGCTTCCCGAACTTCGATGTGCATTCAAATGACCTGGACTTGTTTAAAATGTAGGTTCTCTAACTTGACAGATTTGGAGTGGAGCCTCAGGTTCTGCCTTTATTAGCCAGCTCCCGCCACTTTAAGTAGCAAGGTTACACAGTGTCAAAATTCTGGATAACTTTTAAGTCCATATGGGGCACTTAGGGTTTGGCCATTTCCCTGCAGCTTGCTAATAACTAAGTTCTTAATGTATTTTCTATCTACCTGTAATGTGAAAAATAGCAAACATGATGAATTCAAAACATTCAGATCATTCAATCATTCACCAGTTGTGGAGCCATTACTACACTCATCCCTCCATATCCATATGAGATTGTTTACAGGATCCCCCTCAGATACCCAAATCCTTGGATGCCCAAGTATAAAATGGTGTAGTGTTTGCAAAGAACCTACACACACCCTCCCTCCCATAAACCTTAAATTCTGTCTAGATTACTTATAATATCTAATGCAATGGCTATATATTACTTCATGTGGCTTCACCAGTAGTTTCCGGCATGTGGCAAATTCAGGTTTTACTTTTTGAAACTTTTTGAGTTTTGGGTTTTCTTTTTCTTTTCTTTTCTTT
>NW_012103809.1:4152759-4155551 GCF_000951045.1 Mandrillus leucophaeus
TAGGCCCAAGCTAAAACATTACATTTCCTAGCTTCTCCCTTGCAGCAAGATGTGGCCAGGTGGTCAGTCCGGCTAAGAAGATGTAAACAGAACTAGTAGAAGGGGATAGGGGAAAGCTGTGTGGGAAAATGGTATTTGCTTAGCTGGAAAGGGGCCTTTCTGTCTTCTCCCCTCTCCCCAGGTCTGGTGCTATGATTACAAATACGATGGTTTGTGTCAGAATAACTGCAGCTGCCAGGCGCGGTGGATCACGCCTGTAATCCCAGCACTGTGGGAGGCCGAGGCGGGTGGACCACGAGGTCAGGAGATCGAGACCATCCTGGCTAACACGGTGAAACCCCGTCTCTATATAAATACAAAAAAATTAGCCGGGCGTGGTGGTGGGCTCCTATAGTCCCAGCTACTCAGGAGGCTGAAGTAGGAGAATGGCATGAACCCGGGAGGCGAAGCTTGCAGTGAGCCGAGATCGCGCCACTGCCTGGGGGACAAAGCGAGACTCTGTCTCGAAAAAAAAAAAAAGTAACTCTGCAGCTATCTTGGACTGAGGTGACATCAGGGAAGAAGTCATGCAGAAGAATACTGGGATCCAAGACAGAATGAGTCTGGGTCACTGACGACTAAGGACTCCTTCCACTAGCACTAGATTGGCCTACCGCTGGTTTATTTTACTTAATGTCTTGTTTAGACCACTATCGTTATGTCAGGTAAAATACAATTCCTAACTACTATAGCTTAGACAGCCAATAAAACATGTCAGTTAAAGATTCTTTTTCTGTAAATTTTTTTTTTACTTCTCTCATTTTAGGACTGACTTTATTTTACACAAAGAAAATCACAATTATAGCTATGACCAGGTAAGCATTGAGGCTGCAGTTGGAAAGGAACGTGGAAGTTGAACACTGAGGAGGTGGTAAGGAGGCTGAGGAAGACAGAGGTCGATGTAATCATGTTGAAACCACCTAGGAAGATGGCAGCAGCTATGGAACAGAAGGTTGTAAGCAAGATCCCAGGGTAAAGATGGACACTTAGGCCTTGGAGATGACAGTAACAAGGACTCACAAGCGATGTTCTGCTCGCTAAAAGCCCCAAATGCAAACCTTCTGTTTCAACTAGATTAATCCCATGAAGTGGGTGAAGCAAATTTCTATCAGGGCACACTACTGGACAGGTTCAGGGCAAGTACAGCATTATCTCCACTTCCCTTCGTGCTGGGAAATACAAAGGAGACCAAAACCTCCAGGAATACATTCACATGCAACCTCCATAGTCCTTGAATTTAAGAGTTGCTACCTGCCGCACTGAGAAAGGAGGGGAATTCAGCAGGAATATGAGATTCTCGTGGTATTTCTAACAGGGCTTTTTCTCTACCGTATCCTGCTTTTACCCCAGGATATCCACCTTACCACCCTCGCCACCCAAGAAGAAAAACTAGCTTTTACTTTAGCAAACCAAAGCTAGGCACTCAACAAATACTTGTTGAATGAATCAGAGCATAGCTCAAGTGCAAAATTCTTTTCAATCAATAATTTACAAACAAAGCTACAAAACAATATAATTCTCTCTTGCTTTAGTGTTGATTAATGAACTCTCAACATTGGTTGTTTCTTGGCAACTGCAGATTTCACAAGAATGAGATTAAATGGCTTTTTACATCCTGTGTTTAGAAAGGGAATAGAAGGGTTTATGGGAAGTTATGCTCAGGTCAAATCCAGTTAAACAGATATATAATTCTCCATTGTCTTTCTTCAGACAATGAAAATCCACGATCTAAGATCTGAAACTACTGCCACAGCCATGCATAAAATGAAATGCTGCTGCTTTCCTCTCTGTTAAAGAGAATGTTCAAGGCTGAGGACACATAAAAAAAGAGCAGCATTACTGGCTCTGTTATTTAGCTGTGTGTTTTTGAAAAAGTCACTTCTCCAGACATATCTCAGCATTTATAACCTGAGACTAAACCTAAGAGTGAATCACTGCATTTTACCCTTAATGAGGTACCTTTAAACTAATCTTTTTGAAACAGTACTTAAATTGTAGCAGGACAAGCCGCAGACAAAACCTTTCAGACACCAAGTTAAAGAAAGAAGGGCTTTATTCGCCGGGAGCTTCGGCAAGACTCATGTCTCCAACAACCGAGCTCCTGGAGTGAGCAATTCCTGTCTCTTTAAAGGCTCACAACTCTAAGGTCCGTGTGAGAGGGTCGTGGTAGATTGAGCAAGCAGTGGGTACTGCATGCACCGGTAATTAGAACGAACAGAACAGGACAGGACAGGGATTTTCACAGTGCTTTTCTATACAATATCTGTAATCTACAGATAACATAACCAATTAGGTTAGGGGTCGATCTTTACCAGGCCCAGGGTGTGGCGCCGGGCTGCCTTTGGATTTCATTTCTGCCTTTTAGTTTTTACTTCTTCTTTCTTTGGAGGCAGAAATTGGGCATAAGACAATAGGAGGGGTGGTCTCCTCCCTTAAAATCTTAATGCGCTCCTCCAAAAATGTATATCCACATATTTGCATATAATTTCATGGGATTCAAAACCCCTGAAACTGATCCAGAACCCCCAGATTAGTAACACCTGGACTAGATGTTGTCTAAGTTCTCTGAGCTCTATAATTGGTTCCACTGATTTCTAAGTTTTTGGGGGTTTTCTTTTTTGTTTTTTTTTTTCTTTTTAAAGTAAAACCACTTTGAGTTATGTTCATGGTGCTTACACCATGGTTTCCATTCTAGAACCAACTATATTCTAAAATTCCTGGTTGGAACAAAAGTTACTTAAGCAAGTAAAAGC
>NW_012103809.1:4156751-4174338 GCF_000951045.1 Mandrillus leucophaeus
TTTTTTTTTTTTTTTGAGACAGAGTCTCACTCTGTTGCCCACGTTGGAGTGCAGTGGTGGGATCTCAGCTCACTGCAACCTCCACCTCTCTAGTTCAAGCGATTCTCCTGCCTCACCCTCCCGAGCAGCTGGGACTATAGGGACACACCACCACATCCAGCTAATTTTTGTATTTTTAGTAGAGAAGGGGTTTCACCATGTTGGTCAGGATGGTCTCGATCCTCGATCTCTTGACCTCGTGAAAGTGCTGGGATTACAGGCGTGAGCCACTGCGTCCGGCCTTTTTTTTTTTTTAAGACAGAGTCTTGACCTCAAGTGATCTGCCCGCCTCGGCCTCCTAAAGTGCTGGAATTACAGGCGTGAGCCACTGCACCCAGCCAAGAATGATTTTAGAAGGGTGAATTAATACAAGGATTTCCACTAGACTGAAAATTAGTTTGTCAACAGCATTTCAGTGTCTGAGAAGTGCTTACATTTGGCCTTGACAAAGCTGGCAGATGATATAGGAAGTAAAAAGTTTCCTCTTCAAAGTTTCCCTTCTTGTTAAAGAATAAATCCTAAGTGTTAGAAACAATAGTTTCTTTTAAAGACTGACTGACTTCAAGCCTCCTTGCCTTGTGCTAATAACTCTTTGTTAAGCCCTATCCTATGTAACTGTGGGACATGCTCACAGGCACGTTCCAGCTCACAGCCTATTTAGCAAATCGGGTATCAGTTTAAGATTATGAGGTCCAGCTACAGCCAACGGATGCAGGACACAGCAGCAAGGACAACCCAAATGCGTAAGGTATGTCTGCTTTGCCTTTGTTCAGGTGTGCTCTCGCTCAATTGTCCATCTGCAATTGAGCACCCTTTCTGCAGAAAGTAAAGATTGCCTTGCTGAGAGATCTTTTTTCTCCGTGTTTTTTCTTCGTGGCACCGATTATCTATCTCTAACGATGACAAGGCCTTTCCTGCACTGCAATGACAACCAAAGCATCCCCAGTGAAATCATTTTCGCAAGACTCAAACCGGCCTCTATTAATTAACATGTACTGACAATTCAGAATACCAGAGAAGAAAAGTTATCGGAAACAAAAGGGTCTAAGCGCTGAAGCACTATTGCACTTGAAATGGAGGCTTAAGATTTGACAAGGATGGACTATGCATCTCATTTACCAAATGACCTACTACAGTGTTTATGAGAACTATACGAACCAAGATTTACTCCGTTCGGAGCTTGTGGGAAAGCTGTAATGTCTAATACAAACCTGAATCTCTAAACCTTATTGAACAAGACTTTTTTTTTCTTTGAAACGGGGTCTGGCTCGTTCCCCAGGCTGGAGTGCAGTGGCACGATCTAGGCTCCCTGCAGCCTCCTGGGCTCAAGCAATCATCCCACCTCAGCCTTCCGAGTTGCTGGGAACACAGGCGGGCGCCGCCACGCCGAGCTGATTTTTAAACATTTTTTTAGAGACGGCATCAAAATATGTTGCTCAGGCTCACTCTATCTTCCTAACTTCCACATGAAGGCTCTGGCCGGGCGCGGTGGCTTCCGCCTATAATCGCAGCAACTTTGGGAGGTCGAGGCAGGCGGATCACCTGAGGTCGGGAGTTCAAAACCAGCCTGGCCAACATGGAGAAACCGTGTTTCTACCAAAAAAATAAAAATTAGCCAGGCGTGGTGGCGCATGCCTGTAATCCCAGCTACTCGGGAGGCTGAGGCAGGAGAACTGCTTGAACCCGGGAGGCGGAGGTTGCGGTGAGCCGACATCGCGCCACTGCGCTCCAGCCTGGGCAAAAAGAGCGAAACTTCGTCTCAAAAAAAAGAAAAGAAAAAAAAAAAAAAACAAGGCTCACTGCTCCCTCCCCAGGAGGTGCCGCAACCCTGGACAACAGAACCCCAGAGTTAGGCAAGCGGGCAGAGAAAGTGTGCAGGGCGGGGATTCTGGCCCGGGCAGACGGGAACGCGGACACATCTAGCACACCGGGTCCGTCCAGGCAGAGTGACTGCTGCGCCACTGGAACAGGTCACTGCGAACCCTAATCCCACCCCTCCTTGCCCTGTTAGCGACAGAAAGGCTCGTTCCGCTGTTTCCTGAACAAAAACTTCTATCCTAGTAGTACATAACCCACCATAGGCGATGGCGGCGCCACTACCCACCTGGCCGGAAGTCGGCCCCGCCTCCTCCTGACGTCACGGAGATGAGGGGCTTCGCAGAGGAAGTCCCGCCCGCTCCCCTCAGGCCCAGCTCGCACCTTCCTGAGATATGCCTGCTTGCCGCCGATTTTTTTCTTCTTGCAGGGAGAACCTTCTCATGTGGCATCTTTACTTATTCTCCTCTTGGGAAATCCATGTGACCTCCTCGCGCTGAAAGTGTTTCCACGTTTACAGGAGACTTAAAGGCAGCCCTGGAACCTGACGTATAATTCGAGCGCCGATGCAAAAAGGACTCAGACTTTTTTTTTTTTGGCATCCGGTTCTATCACCTCCAGGCTGAGCCGGGCTGGCTGAAGAGGCACGTGCGCTGCTGAATGGAGCTGGTCGCTGGTTGCTACGAGCAGGTCCTCTTTGGGTTCGCTGTACACCCGGAGTCCGAGGCGTGCGGCGACCACGAGGTGAGATACCGCGTACCTAGAGACAGTCGGAGGCGGGGCCGGGAAGGTCGGGTTTGGTTCCTGCACAGCAAAGGTAAACATTGGAGCGCCTGCTGTTCACTGGATGATTTGGTGAATGAAACCTAAGAGACTTAAGAGAAAAGCAAACCTTTGAAAACGTAATGGATATTTTATCAAAATGAGACAGTATCTGCCTTTTCTAGTAGACAAAAGGTCCACAGGACACAGAGGAAACCGGCATTTCTGCATACGGACAAATGAGTCGTAGATTGTGGATTTAAGGATCGATCCCTTAAGTTGACAGTATTCAGAATTTAATGAAAGAAGATCTCTCTCTTTTGCTGAATTTCTGTCCTGGAATTTTACAAATGACTGAATCTGGATTAGGATAAATCCCGTATAGATAAAGCGATACCAATTCGTTATTTGTTGGGAACTTATGGCGAGCTGGGCGGTGGAGATGCGAAGATGCTGAAAGTATGGATCGTACCTTAGAGACGTTCCCTACATAAGGGGTGGCGGACTGAGGAGACACATAGATGGAGAGAAATTACAGCAGAATATGATATTACTAGATGTGTGAATAAATAAAAAGGTCAAATAAATTGCCAGTAGTCAAATAGGTAGATAGGACTATACTCACGACTAGAAATCCGACCTCCTAACGTCTAGCTCACTTTTATTCTCGAAGCAATTCTAAGCATTTTCTAGAAACCCGTTTTATTGAGTACAGTACTTTATGAAGTCAAGGCGTCCATCTTTAATTATCCAGAAAATTTGGAAGTATATCACTTGACCTATTGCTTTTGTTTATTTTGTTTCCCACTCCAGGTATTTGCTCTTTGCCTTTGGCTGAAAAGTGACGTGTTTTGAATAGTCAAAGATGATACTATCTAATTTTTTTTTTTGTAGTGAAATTACTTAACTATGTTCCAGACACACAGTAGGCCTCACAGCAACCCTCTGAGGAGGATGCAGTTATTCTCGTTTTGCAGATGAGGAACCAAAATGTTGGTCCTAGATAGGTTAAGTGACTGCTGAAGGCCACACAGATAATAATTGGCAGAGCTGACCCCAAAGTGTCAGGAGCCCCCAAGGGTCTCTGACATTTGAAACTCTTAACCATTACCCTATACTGCTACTAAATCTAAGCAGCAGCCTAGATAACCTACAATATGTGGATTTTAAAAGGTTATTACTTGATTTAAGGCCGTAGCAGCTTCGCAAGAATACTTGATTCAAAGGAGGCCCCCTTGGTCTTAAATGATGGAAGGAGTATCTGTTGCTGTAATTATTAAGGACCTGATTTGCAGTAACACATGTTCAGAGAAGTTTGATGGGTTTTTTTCTTTTTCGGTTTGTTTTGCAAATACTGTTTGATGCAGTTCCTTCAGTTTAAGGAGTGTGTGTGTGTATTTTGCTGTCGTGCTTCGCACTCATCCAGTCAGACTTCCCATGGCAATAAGCACAGAGTTCCTGAGATTTCATTATTGGTGATTCTCTAGGGCTTATGTTGGTACTCATGGAAACATACCTTCACTCTGTTGGGTTTTCTATATAAGACACGTCGGCCGGGTGCGGTGGCTCACGCATGTAATCCCAGCACTTTGGTAGGGCGAGGAAGGTGGATCACCTGAGGTCAGGAGTTCAAGGCCAGCCTGACCAACGTGGTGAAATCCCGTCTCTACCAAAATTAGCTGGGCACGATGGCTAGTGCTTGTAATCCCAGCTACTCAGGAGGCTTAGGTGGAAGAATCGCAGTTCACTGCTATATGTCAACTGCTTGGAATAGTGCCAGACACATAGTAGGCACTCATCATTTGAAAGAATAAATTCAAATAAAAATCTGAATATCTGAAAAAATAAATTAAGTCTCACATATAAAGTAATAACATTAAAGAGTTAAAGCTTTGTGTAGGATCTAAAAGTCTTCCCTTGTCCAGTCTCCACTACTGTGTTCTAGAGTGATGATACCCAGTGTTGCCTGCCCACCTCCTTGCTTTACCTTCCTTATCAAGTCTCAAGTCCTTTGTGTAAACTACATGTCATTTTGTAGTTTAACATGTCATTTTTCCCTTTATAGGATCCATTGATAGTTTTCATGAATCGTGAAACAGTTTATCTTTTCAGAAGCAGATAAATGGTTCCATGATTCATGAAAACTGCCAGTGGATAGTTGGTAGAACTGTGGTGTGACTGTGGCATTCATTGTATGTTTTCATCTTCAACAGCAATGGACTCTTGTGGCTGACTTCACTCACCATGCTCACACTGCCTCCTTGTCAGCAGTAGCTGTCAATAGCCGTTTTGTGGTCACTGGGAGCAAAGATGAAACAATTCACATTTATGACATGAAAAAGAAGGTAGAGCATGGGGCTCTAGTGCATCACAGTGGTAAGAAAATTGTATCTCTTAAGATGAGAACGTGGAAGTGTTCTTTACAATTTGACTTCAGTTGAACAATTTGTTTTGTCTACTTTATAGCAGATTCTGTGCTAGAAGATAGAGGAATGTTTTAAAAAATGGTTTCTTAGCCGGGCGCAGTGGCTCACACCTGTAATCCCAGCACTTTGGGAGGCTGAGCGAGTGGATCACCTGAGGTCAGTAGCTGGAGACCAGACCTGTCTCTACTAAAATACAAAAAAAAAATTAGCCAGGTGTGGTGGCACGCACCTGTAGTCCCAGCTACTCGGGAGGCTGAGGCAGGAGAATCGTTTGAACCCGGGAGGCAGAGCTTGCAGTAAGCTGAGATCGCGCCACTGCACTCCAGCCTGGGCGACAGAGTGAGACTCCGTCTCAAAAAAAAAAAAATGGTTTGTTGCTCTGGGTTGGCTTTCAGTCTGTCTTGGGAGACAGAAAGGAGGCATTTAACCCAGTCAGAGAGTTAGGGAGTCAGAGTGAGGTTTTCACTGAAACCTTCCTTAAAATGACATCTGAATTATCTTAAAAGAGAAATGTCAGTTGTTAGGCAGGTAAAGTTTGCAAAGAGGGAGAAAGGACATTCCAGGCAGAGGTGGCAGTATGAGGAGCACAGGTAGTAGCATCATAGCAATATCTAACTTTATTGAGGGCATATTAAGTACCCCTCTGTGTGCCAAGAAAGTAAAAGAGAACACCTAGTTTCAAAGATGTTACTTGACTTGCCTGAGGTCTCAAACAGTGGAACTAGAACTTGCACCTAGGTCTGGAGCCCATGCTTTTGACCGCTGGTGTTCATGGGGAACTGTAAGCAGTTCCGGATTATGAGAAGGTTAAACTGGGAGTTTGAGGGGCTGGAGAAGTAGATGGGACCAGATCCTGGAGTCCTTGAGAGAGCCAGGTAGAGACTGAATTGGGAGGGAGGGAGAGGGCAAGCTAGCGAATGAATGATGTGGGCTTGAGGAAAGTACTGCCAGTTTGTATAGGAGGGATGCTGACTGAGAACCCCAACGGAAGGACTGATGAAGGCCTGCGCCATTGGAATCGGCAGCTACGGATTGAGTAACATCAGTTTGCAAGATTTTCTGAGTTTCTTCGGTAATAAGCCACAGACATTTCCCTAGAGAGGGGAAGGTTACTTGGTGTGTGCGGTAGAAGGATTGAGTTACAAAGGAATTAAGAATTTTGGTGAAGGAGTGGATTCGTTTGTCAGCATAGAGAAAATGTGTTGTCAAAGGCCGGGCGTGGTGGCTCACACCTGTAATCCCAGCACTTTGGGAGGCTGAGGTGGGCTGAGCAGTAGGTCAGGGGATCGAGACCATCCTGGCTAACATGGAGAAACCCCGTCTCTACTAAAAATACAAAACCTTAGCTGCGCGTGGTGGCACGCACCTGTAGTCCCAGCTACTCGGGAGGCTAAGGCAGGAGAATCGCTTGAACCCGGGGAGGCGGAGGTTGCCGTGAGCCGAGATTGTGCCAGTGCACTCCAGCCTAGGTGACAGAACAAGACTGTGTCTCAAAAAAAAACGAAAAAAAAAGAAAAGTGGTGTCAAGGGCCTAGAGATCTCTAAATACAAAAGCAGGTGGAGTGTGAGTGCAGGAAGGCGTGAAAGGGATGGGAAGATGTGAGCTTGTGGTCAGCAAATAGGTTCCTAGAGGTCAAGTGTTATACCGTGGAACAGCTCTATGTGGTAATGACGCCCAGCCTGTGGGTGTAGGGGACTGAAATGCAGGGGAGGCAAAGGTCACTGGAGTTGAAGTCAAGAAGTAGTACTACAATGCCCAGCTTGTGGTTTGGTTTTCCACCCTGGTGGTCAAGGTACCCAGGATAGTGGCAGAATCAAGGGAGAGAAAGACTGAACAGGTAAATTTTTTTCTTCAGTACCAAACATTTTTATGCTGTTTTTATTGCATTTTCCCAGAGGACAGAGAATGCGGAGTAACTCAGCTAAGAAAGTTGGTTTATTGCAAAGAAAGGTGCCCTTTTCCTACCCAATCTTACATGTATTTCAGAGGATCCACACCAGGCGTTGGTTTCCAGCAGTAAATTTGCAGCCATAAATGGCTTCCTTCTATTAGATGTTCCCTTAGTTTATTCAGACTGCTATAACGAAATACCTGAGAGTGAGTAATTTATCAATAATAGAGATTTATTTCTCACAGTTGTAGAGGCTGGGAAGTCTAAGATTAAGGCATCAGCAGATTTTCACGTCTCATAAGGACTGGCGCTCTGTTGTTGTGTCCTCATATGGTGGAAGGGCAAAGCAGCTCCCTACACAATTTTGTAAGGTCAAGCTCGAGAGTTGGAGCCAGTTTTAAAAAAGAAAACAAACAAAAACTTTTGGGGAGCGGGGGGCGGAGTCTCGCTTTGTCACCCAGGCTGGAGTGCAGTGGCGCGATCTTGGCTCACTGCAACTTCTGCTTCCTGGGTTTAAGCGATTCTCCTGCCTCAGCCTCCTAGGTAGCTTGGATTATAGGCACCTGTCACCACACCCAACTAATTTTTGTGTTTTCAGTAGAGACGGGGGTCTCACCATGTTGGCCAGCTGGTTTTGAACTCTTGACCTGAAGTGATCCACCCGCCTCAGCCTCCCAAAGTGCTGGGATTATAGGCGTGAACCACCGCGCCCAGCCAAACTTTTAGAAGGTCGCAATCCTCTAATCCCGTTCCTGGGGGCTTGCCCTCGTGACTTAGTCACCATCACCTCCTAAAGGTCTCACCTCTTAAACTGTCACATTGGCAACTAAGTTTCAGCAGATGAATTTTGGGGGACACTTTCAGACCGTGGCAGACTGTCCATTGCTGCTTTGACAGCTATCTTGCTCTTCATCCGAAGCTGTGCTTTGAGTGATTAAAATATACATTCTTTTTTTCTCTATCTCCTAGTCCCAGTTCATACAAAGAAGTCTTCTCTCTCAGGTTTGGAAGAAATAAGTTAAATTTGACCTGTCCAAACCCATTAGTACGAGTTCAACAATAAGAAAAGGAATTACATAAAAGGTGTTTAGATTGGGGGGTGAATGAAGTAGGGCTCTTAGTTTCTTCTGTTTCTTGTATAAATCTTTTTTTTTTTTTCCTTTTTTAATTCTTTTCTTTTTTTCCTTCAACTTTTATTTTAAGTTCAGGGGTACACATGCAGGATGTGCAGGTTTGTTAGCTAGGTAAACGTCCCATCACCCAGCGTCCATTAGCTGTTCTTTCTAATGCTCTCTTTCCCCCAACCCTTCCGCTGCCACAGGCCCCAGTGTGTGGTGTCCTTCCCCTGTGTGAGAACATGCGGTGTTTGGTTTGGTTTTCTTTCTTTTCTTTTTCTTTCTTTCTTTTTTTTTTTTTGAGATGGAGTCTTGCTCTGTCACACAGGCTCGAGTGCAGTGGTGCAATCTCGGCTCACTGCAACCTCCATCTCCCGGGTTCAAGCGATTCTTGTGCCTCAGCCTCCTGAGTAGCTGGGACTACAGGCGCACACCACCACATCCAGCTAATTTTTGTATTTTCAGTAGAGATACGGTTTCACCATGTTGGCCAGACTGGTCTTCAACTCCTGATCTCAGGTGATCCGCCCGCCTTGGCCTCCCAAAGTTCTGGGATTACAGGCATGAGCCACATTGCCCAGCCAGTGTTTGGTTTTCTCTTCCTGCATTAGTTTGCTGAGGATAATGGCTTCCAACTGCATCTACATCCCTGCAAAGGATATGAGCTCATTCCTTTTTATGGGTGCATACATCCTATTTTAGAGAGTTGCTAATAGATAAGCTTTTTTCTAGGGAAGCAGATGTGGGAAAGCAAACTTTCCAAAGTGAGAAATAGGATAATAAGGAGAGGAAAATATGAACAAATGAATGCGAAATGTGTGGAAATGGATCAAAACAGGTCTGAGTGATAATGATTGGATTGTGGCTGATTGGGTAGCTCATTCACTGTTCAGAAAGTGGAAGTCATGTGGCAGTACACCTGGTTTGTTCCCCAGATTAGCTTGTTAGCTGGTTAGTTTTGTTTACTTCTGCTCAAACTTTCCTAGCCAGCCACCTTCTAAACTTATAATTTGAAGAGGTAAAGCAAGGACGTGAACTGATTTGTTCAAATGTGTATCTAAACTGGAGATACTCTGCTGAAAATATTTGCATAGATTTGAACAACTGTACTTATATGAAAAAATTTAAGGTATATCTTAGTAATATTAAGACATTGAGGCCAGGCACAGTGGCTCACCCCTGTAATCCCAGCACTTTGGGAGGCTGAGGTGGGCAGATCGCTTGGGCCCAGGAGTTCAAGACCAACCTGGGCAACATGGCATGGTGAAACCCTGTGTCTACAAAAAATACAAAAATCAGCTAGGTGTATTGATGTGCACCTGTAGTCCCAGTTACTCAGGAGGTTGAGGTGGGAAGATTGCATGAACCCAGGAGGCAGAGGTTGCAGTGAGATAAGATTGTGCCATAGCACTTCAGCCTGGGTAACAAGAGTGAAACCCTGCCTCAAAAAAAAAAAAATATTGAGTGTTTTACTTAGCATAGCATAGCCTCCAAATCAGAAATGGAGTTTGTATTTAAAACGAATATTATTTTTGCCTATTTTGGTTTTCCTGTAGGTACAATAACTTGCCTGAAATTCTATGGCAACAGGCATTTAATCAGTGGAGCGGAAGATGGACTCATCTGTATCTGGGATGCAAAGAAATGGGAATGCCTGAAGTCAATTAAAGCTCACAAGTGAGTTGGGCTCTTTCCCTTTGGCATCCTCGATGTGCCAGTCAAGTTGGGGACTAACTGTTGGTTTCGTTATAGAGGACAGGTGACCTTCCTTTCTATTCACCCATCTGGCAAGTTGGCTCTCTCGGTTGGTACAGATAAGACATTAAGGTAAGTCATTAATGCTCAAGAGCATTTTTCTAAGGTGTATCTTTTACTACAGCTCTCCACCATTTAAAAATACTGTGATACAAGGGAAACCTCAAAAACTGGTGAACCTTTTCACAGTGGTAGGATAAAAATGAAAAACTACTTTCAAACATGCAGTTATGCTGCAGTCATCATAGCTGTGAACTGAAGATTTTAGAAAGGGAAACCTTTTGAAAATACAATGGATACGACATGTTAAAGGGATATGGGAATAGAGCAAGTCTTATTCCTGCCTCATAATATTTCATAATGTTGCTGTCAGAAAGATAGCAGGTCTTTTAAATAATCAGTATTTACTAAAATTGTCACTTGAGTAAGCCTTCATTATGCTTGTTCTTTTACGCTTAGTAAAAGGTAGTTGGTGATCACACCATAAGTAAGCTTCCTGTTTTGCAGAACGTGGAATCTTGTAGAAGGAAGATCAGCATTCATAAAAAATATAAAGCAAAGTGAGTATTTTTGTTTGAAATACAGGTTGAGCATTCCTAATCTGGAAATCTGAAATGCTCCAAAATCTGAAACTTTTTGAGCACTGATGTGATGTCTCAAGTAGAAAATTCAACACCTAACCTCATGATGGGTCACAGTCAGAACTTTGTTTCATGCACAAAATTATTTAAAATATTTTGTAAAATTACCTTCAGGCTAGATGTATATGAAACATAGATGAATTTCATGTGTAGACTTGAAACATGAGTTTCATGGGTTTTATCCTCGAGATATTTCATTGTATATATGCAGATATTACAAAATCCAAAACAGTTCTGGTCCCAAGTGTTTTGGATAAGGGATACTCAACCTGTATGTTTTACAGTGACTTATGGAATATGAATATAGATACACATTTTTACGTGTGTGTATGTTACATATTTATTTCTCTGCATGGTGGTGGTGATCTCCGAGCAAATGCTTTGGGTTTCTTTCTTTTCCCATTTTAGATCTAGATTCTTGTTGTGGCTCTGCCACCTGCCTTTGATTTGATTTGATTTGATTTGATTTGATTTTTTGAGATAGAGTCTCGCTCTGTCACCCAGGCTGGAGTGCAGTGGTGCTATCTCAGCTCACTACAACCTCTGCCTTCTGAGTTCAAGTGATTCTCCTGCCTCACCCTCCCAAGTAACTGGGATTACAGACGCATGCCACCATGCTTGGCTAAATTTTTGTATTTTTTGGTAGAGATGGGGTTTTGCCATGTTAGCCAGGCTGGTCTCAAACTCCTGGCCTTAAGTGATCCGCCCATCTTGGCCTCCCAAAGTGCTGGCATTACAGGTTTGAGCCACTGCACCTGGCCAACCTTTGACTTTTGGAACCTAGATTGTTTTCTAAAAAACTTAACTTGTAAAATGTGTTATGAAGATAAACTAGGATAATAAATTTGAAAATACGCAGTATAAATATTTTCTATTTTTATTATTGCTATGATCATTTTATGTTTTATTTACAAAATAAATAAACTTCATTTTTTTTCCACTTATAGATGCTCACATAGTAGAGTGGTCCCCAAGAGGAGAGCAATATGTAGTTATCATACAGAATAAAATAGACATCTATCAGCTCGACACTGCATCCATTAGTGGCACCATCACAAATGAAAAGAGAATTTCCTCTGTTAAATTTCTTTCAGTAAGTAATCAGAAATCAGTGACGAAAGTTTGTGGTGATGGTTGGAACTGTTGATGACATTCTGGATGTTATTACTCTTTTTCCTCTCTGCTAGGAGTCTGTCCTTGCAGTGGCTGGAGATGAAGAAGTTATAAGGTTTTTTGACTGTGATTCGCTAGTGTGCCTCTGTGAATTTAAAGCTCATGAAAACAGGTATTTTTACTAATCTCTGGTGTATTTGTTTAGTCTTAATAAATGGTGTATATGCAGTAGTTTCATAAACCAGGTTATATGTTTTTATTGACAACTGCAGAAATAATCAGACATATCTACACGTACAGTATATGGTATCTGGAGTCTAATAAGATGGTGGAAAGTGTTATCTTCCTGGCCTTTAATAATGCAAAAGTGGGCCGGGTGCAGTAGCTCACGCCTGTAATCCCAACACTTTGGGAGGTGGAGGCAGGCGGATCAGGAAGTCAAGAGATCGAGACCATCCTGGCCAACATGGTGAAACCCATCTCTACTAAAAATAAAATAATTGGTGTGGTGTTGCGTGTTTGTAGTCCCAATTACTCGAGAGGGAGAGGCAGGAGAATCGCTTGAACCCTGGAGGCGGAGGTTGCAGTAAGGCAAAATCACATCTCTGCACTCCAGCCTGGTGACAGAGTGAGACTCCGTCTCAAAAATAATAATAATAATGCAAAAGTGATGAAATTGTTTTCAGGACTGTCATTTGCACAAGATATTTTTTAAATGTCTGTTAGACTTGGAGCCTGCAATCAAGCATATTTGAACAAACAAAAGACTAAACAATCTTGAGCTTTGTTCGCATCTACTTTTGTCCTTTTATGTAATTCCCCTTGCCTACTTCTTCCCCTTTTCCGTGTGATTTTTCTTTTCCTGCAGGAGAAGTGAATTGACGTTATTGAGTTCCTGTTTTGTGCCAGTTTTTATTAACTTTTAATGCTTTCTCTATTTCTAGCAGGTGGATAGTCTCAAAGTAAGTAGTTAAGTGGCTTGGCCAATATTACCCCACTCTTAGGTAATGGAGCTGAGAGCTGAGCCCGATTTTATCTGACTCTTATATCCCTGCTTTTTCCAGTAATTTTGAAAAAGGTGATTTAATACACAGAGTTAGAATTTAATGTGTTCCCTTTGCATGTTCTATGTCTCAAATGAGTCTTAGTTCTTATTTCTTAAACAGTGGTTAAGTTTTAAGAAATCTGTAAGAGTACTGCAGTCAGTAGTATAAAGGCCTTACTCTTCTGCTATATTGGGAAGTAAACATATTCTTCAAGGTCGCCATTCCAGATGTACTAGTAACACTTCAGATATTTGACCATTCATTTATTTAACAAGTATTCATTGAGCATCATTATGAAATACTACACAAGGTATTTAATGATGAACAGAAAAGACGGGAGCTTGTGCTCTCATGGCTTTTATATTGTAAGGAGGCAATAGATTACAAACAAGCAGATCATTATGACAGGATGGAAATAGAAAAGTAGAGTGATTAAAGATTAACAAGGGTAATTGGTTTAGATAGGATGATGAGGGAAGAAGATGTGAGACCTTAGGAATGAAAAAGGAGCTAGTTTTTAAAAGAAGAGAGAGGCACAGGTGCAAAGACCCTGAGGGAGAACAGAGCTTGGTGTATTTTAGGAGCAGATAGAAGAACTGTGTGACTAGGTGAGAATGAGCAAGGAGAGGATGGTGGAAGCCAAATGGTGCCCATAATCATCATAATTTTTCTTACTATGGAAAAATTTAAAAGCATTTAGACTGGTTTAAGGTGCTAACCCTTTAAGACCCGCCACCAGCTTTAGCAACTATCACTGTGTGGCCAGTTTTGCTTCATCTATATGCCCAGCCACTTCCTCCTTTCCCATGTTATTTTAAAGTAGGTCCCAGTTTTGTAGGGTTTTAAGCCTGGAAGTTACAAGATTTGATTTACATTTTTAAAAATTGTTGGCCGGTGCAGTGGCTCACGCCTGTAATCCCAGCACTTTGGGAGGCTGAGGCGGGCGGATCATGAGGTCAGGAGTTCCAGACCAGGCTGACCAACATGGTGAAACCCCGTCTCTCCTAAAAATACAAAAATTAGCCGGGCATGGTGGTGCACACCTGTAATCCCAGCTACTCAGGAGGCTGAGGCAGGAGAATCGCTTGAACCCAGGAGGTGGAGGTTGTTGTGAGTTGAGATCCCGCCACTGCACTCTAGCCTGGGTGACAGAGCAAGACTCCGTCTTAAAAAAAAAAAAGTTGTTAAGGGGCAAAATAGAAGCAGAAAGGCCAATTAGGCTACTTCTGTGATCCAGAGGAAAAATAATAGCGGCTTAGACTAACAGTGGTGGGACTGGAGATGAGGGAAATGGGTGTGTGGGAGAGGCCTTGATTCATCATTTCTGTTGTCTTTTCTCTCCTTACTGAACTTGGAGTTTCTTGTGGTGATGGGCTTTGTTTTACTCATCTTTAGTTCCTTTGTAATAACCTGATTATTTATTATCTGTTATCTTTTCAACTTTTCCTTCAGATATAGTTGGCAGTTGATTTTATCTTGTATTTTGGGCCTGAATATATCTCATTAATGGGAATGTGAAGCATAGTTACGTTTTAAGGCACCTTTCATTGAGCAGTTTGGAAATACCTGAAACAGTGAGAAAGCACTAGTCTGTGTGTGTAGTTTTTAACAATATTAGACTTTTTGGAGGACAGGGTCTTTTATGGTGTTAATATTTCTCTCCTAGGGTAAAGGACATGTTCAGTTTTGAAATTCCAGAGCAACATGTTATTGTTACAGCATCGAGTGATGGTTTCATCAAAATGTGGAAGCTTGAGCAGGATAAGGTCAGTGCCTTAACACAATCTAAATGTACTTTAATACAAATCTTGCTCGTAAGTGAGGTGGAATATTTTTTAAGGGTCATAAGACATTAGTCTTTAAATAAACGTTTTAAATTTCTTCCAGGCATGATTGATATTAATGGTTTTAAAATTAGGGTTCCCGTGGAGCTGCCTTGATGGTTGTCATTTCTGAGTGTGAGCTGGCGGTTTCCCAGAACTTGCGCTGCTCTTTTTAGTCAGAGAAGCTCTACTTTCCTCTCTCTTGAGTATTGGAGTTCTCTGGAAGCTCTTAGGTAAAAATACTGCCATTGCTAAAAATAATTTGGAAGCTCCTGATCAATTATGAAATTAACAAACCATTTGAACCAGACAGTTTGGAAAATTAAATTCCCTCCTGTAGTCTCCTTACAGTCTCTCTTGGTTTATTCTTTGTTCTCTCATAAACACATTCTGTGAATATGGTTTGTTGAATGTCTCTTTTTCCAAGGTTCTTTGTTCAGCCCTGGAAATAAGACCTGATTCCTTTCTTTAGAATTTTCAAATTCTGAATACTTCTTAGAAATTGGCTCTGTGAATAACACAGTCAAACCTAACCATGAGTGAACATTATATGTTGCTTCTGAATATCATATTTTGTATTCAAGAAAATATAGGAAGTTTTAAATTAAGGTAACTTGATTATGGAAAAAGAAATTATTGAAAATGCGCATTCTGAATGTTTGTTTCTTCTGTTTAGAAAGTTCCCCCATCTTTACTCTGTGAAGTAAACACTAAAGCCAGGCTGACATGTCTTGGAGTGTGGCTAGACAAAGTGCCAGACACGAAAGAAAGCTTTCCTCCAGCAGCAGAGCCTTCTCCTGGTAATCGAATTTGATTGTTCTGACATTGTGAATAATCTGTTATCTCTTAAATTGTAGAAGTGGAGGAGATCCAGATAATTTCACTTTATTGACAGCCTGTGTTTATTTCATTCAAAGGGGAAAACAGTCTTTAAAAGCACTCTCTTTTGTGTTGCAGTAAGTAAAGAACAGTCCAAAATTGGCAAAAAGGAGCCTGGTGACACAGTGCACAAAGAAGAAAAGCAGTCAAAACCTAACACAAAGAAACGCAGTTTAGCAGGTGACAGTAAGAAAGCAACAAAAGAAAGTGGCCTGGTATCAACCAAGAAGAGGAAAATGGTAGAAATGTTGGAAAAGAAGAGGAAAAAGAAGAAAATAAAAATAATGCAGTGAATCCCAGATGTCTCCTGAAAGAACTCTTTTAGATGAAATCATTCTACTCAAATGTACATTTTCTCTTTTTCCCTCTGAGTAAAAGCAAGAAATTTCTTCCTTTGGAGAAAATATACATATTATAAAGCGACTTTTAGATGGGGTTTTTTTTTAAACAGTGGTAAAATTACTTTTGGCAGACAGTGTTTTATGAATTATGTATCCTGTTGATATATAATATGTTAATGTGTCATGCAATTTTTGTACAAAGCAAATAAAGTTCTTTCTCAAAATATACTGTAAAATGATACAAAATATTGAACACATTCTTTATCAGATTTGGATGAAGGAGTCATTATTCAAAATTTTCTCCTAAATGGGGAAGAATTTAAGAACTGCCTTTAGCCTCTTCAAATGATAAGTAGTAATTTTAGATTTTCATACCAACAGGAGAAACTTAAAAGATTATACATATATAAGATATATATGTATGAAACAAACATATGCTTAAGTGTAGGACCGCGTACCTAAGATTATAGAGAGATTGCCAGGCTTGAAGCTACTTTGCTTCCAAGCAGTAGATGTACAAAATAAGGATGGGAAAATGATCTTTTTTTCTTTTTTCTTTTTTTTTTTTTTTTTTTGAGATGGAGTCTCACTGTTGCCCAGGCTGGAGTGCTGTGGCGCAATCTCAGCTCACTGCAACCTCCGTCGCCCGGGTTCAAGCGATTCTCCTGCCTTAGCCTCCCAAGTAGCTGGTAGCTTGAGCCAAGGAGTTTGAGACCAGCATGGGTAACGTAGGGAGAACCTGTCTCTCTCAAAAAATCAACTGGTGTGGTAACATGCTCCCAGCTACTCATGAGGCGGAGGTGGGAAGGATGGCTTGAGCCCAGGATGTGGAAGTTGCGGTGAGCTGAGACTGTGCCACTCTACTCCAGCCTCGGCAATGGAGCCAGACCCTGTCTTAAGAAAAAAAAAAGAAAAAGACATTATTGGGGATCCATAGGTTTGAATTAGCCAGGCAGATATTAGATACCTGAGGCCATCAGGAAAATCACTTGTGATTAGGCAGAATAAGAACAGGCACTGGAATTACCACTCCATAGGCGTAAATTGTCCAGGAAATGAACCAAATTGTGTGTCTTAACATCAGTCTCCTCCTTTGTTAGCTTATTTCATAAGCTATTAACATAAATGTAGGTCATTGGCTTTGTTTTATCAATTCAACTTAAAAATTTTGAGGTCATTGTAAGAAATATATACTTGTAAGAAATAACAGAGAGATTCCACCCGGTTTTCCCGATGATAACATCTTGCAAAACAAGGGCAATATCACAACCAAGCCAAGATATAATAGAAATGATAAGATCAAGATACAGAACATTTCTATCACAATGATCCCATTTGTCCTTACAAGCCATACTCAGTTTCCTCTCGTGCTTGTATAGCTGCGCCCACCTTCGTAACCTCTGGTACCAGTGGTCTGTTCTCCATCTCTGTAATTTTGCCAAAATTATGATTGGATTATAGATAGTTTCTTTTGGGATTGGCTTTTCACTCAGCATAATCTGGGCATTGATCCAGGTTGTTGCATCAACAGTTCTGTTTTTAGTACTGAGTGGAATGTCCGTATAGAGGTACCATAGTAAACACCTGTAGAAGGACGTCAGGAATGTTTCCTGTTGTTAGGTATCTAAATAAAGTTGCTGTAAACATTTGTGTGCAGGTTTTTATGTGAACAGGAGTCTTCATTTCTCTTGGATAAATGCCCAGGAATTCCAAAGTTTTCCAGAATAGCTGTATGATTTTACATTTCTACCAGTAATGTTTGAGTGATACAGTTTCTCTGCATCTTTCCAGCATTTGATGTTAGTCTTAGCCATTCCAGTAAGAGTGTTGTGAAACTTTATTGTGGTTATAACTTACATTGCTCTGATAGCTAATGATGTTAATAATCTTTCTTTTTTGCTGTTGAATTCTGAGAGTTGTTTTTTTTTTTTTTTTGAAAT
>NW_012103809.1:4176107-4180700 GCF_000951045.1 Mandrillus leucophaeus
CCATCTCCGCTCACTGCAACCTCAGCCTCCTTGGGTTCAAGCGATTCTCCTGCCTCAGCCTCCCAAGTAGCTGGGATTACAGGTGCCCACCACCATGCCTGGCTAATTTTTTTGTACTTTTAGTAGAGACAGGGTTTCACTATGTTGGCCAGGCTGGTCTCAAACTCCTGACCTCCTGATCCGCCCGCCTTGGCCTCCCAAAGTGCTGTGATTACAGGCATGAGCCACTGTACCTGGCCTACAAGTGATATTTTTAATTTTGGTGCTCACATTCATTGCTAATATATAGAAATACAATTGATTTTTGTGTGATCTTACATCCTGCTATCTTGCTGAATTCACTTATTCTAGGAGCTGTGTTGTTGGGGTTTTCTATGTAGACAATTATGTTATCTGCAAATACAGTGTTATTTCTATCTGCCTTTTCTCCCATTTTCTTGCCTTGTTAACTGACTAGAAGATGCAGCACTGTGTTGAATAAGAATAGTGAGACATCTTTGCCTTGTTATGATCTTTGGGGGAAAACATTCAGTCTTTCACTGTTAAGTATAATGCCAGCTGTAGGGTTTTCGTAGTTATTCTTTGTCAAGTTGAAGAAAGCTCAACTCGATATCCCCTGTTTCATTCCTGATATTGGTAATTTGTGTCCTCTCTCTTTTCTTTGTCAGTCTTCCTAGAGCTTTGTCAGTTTTATTATCTTATCAAAGAACCAGTTCTGCTGGGCGCGGTGGCTCACGCCTGTAATCCCAGCACTTTGGGAGGCCGAGGTGGGCAGATCATCTAAGGTCAGGCATTCGAGACCAACCTGGCAAACATGGTGAAACCCTGTCTCAACTAAAAATATAAAAATTAGCTGGGTGTGGTAGCAGGCGCCTGTAATCCCAGCTACTTGGGAGGCCGAGCCAGGAGAATCGCTTGAGCCTGAGAGGCGGAGATTGCAATGAGCTGAGATAGTGCCACTGCACTCCAGCCTGGGCAACAGAGTGAAACTCCATCTCAAAAACAAAACAATCAGTTCTTTGTTTCATTGACTCCATCTGTTTTCAATTTCATTTTCTGCTCTTGTCCTTATTTCCTTCCTTCTGCTTGCTTTGGGGTTTCTTTTGCTCTTATTTTTCTAGTTTCTTTTTGGTTTGTTTTACGATTTTTTAGAGACATGGTCTTACTATGTTGCTCAGGCTGGCCTTGAACTCCTGCGCTCAAGTCATCCTCCCACCTTGGCCTCCTGAGTTGCTAGGACTATAGGTGTGAGCCACCACACGTGGCTTTTTTTCTAGGTTCTTGAGGCAGGAGCTTATATTATGTGAGTTTTTTCCTCCTTTCAAATGTGTACTCTTAGGGTTTTTAGCACTGCTTTTGCTACATGCCACTGTTTTTGTATGTAGGCATGTATCTATCTATTTAAAAGAGACAGGTTGTGCTATGGTTGCCCAGACTGGTCTCAAACTTCTGGCCTCAAACAATCTTCTGGCCCCAGCCTCCAAAGTATCAAACACAGTTTGGTTTTTTGTAATACTTTGAGATGTAATTCACACAACATAGTATTCACCCATCAAAAGCATACAATTCAATGTTTTTCAGTGTATTCACAGAGTACAACTATCACAAAAATCAATATTAAGACATTTTAATCACTCCAAGAAGAAATCTTGGACCCCTTAGCAGTCATTCCCCATTTCTCCCTCCCAACACCCCTAGGCTTATGCAACCACTGATCTATCTTCCGTATGTATAGGATTTGCCTAGTCTAGACATTTCATAGAAATGGAATTCCATTTGTGGTCTTTTGTGATTTCACTTCACATATTGTTTCAGGGTTCATTCATATTAGTTTTTTGTTGTTGTTTTAGATGGAGTTTCGCTCTTGTTGCCCAGGCTGGAGTGCATTGGTGTGATCTCAGCTCACTGCAACCCCCACCTCCTGGGTTCAAGCAATTATCCTGCCTCAGCCTCCCGAATAGCTGGGGTGCCCGCCACCATGCCCAGCTAATTTTTGTAGTTTTAGTAGAGACGGGGTCTCGCCGTGTTGGCCAGGCTGGTCTGAAACTCCTGACCTCAGGTAAACCGCCTGCCTCGGCCTTCCAAAGTGCTGGGATTACAGGCGTAAGCTACTGCACCTGGCCAGGGTTCATTCATATTGTAACATGTTATCAGTATTTCATTTCTTTTTATTGCCAAATAATATTTCATTGTATGGATATAACACAGTTTGTTTATTCTATAGCTGATGCATACTTGTTTCCTCTTGGCTAGAATGAATAATGTTGCTTTGAAAATTCATTTACAAGTTTTTGCATGAACATATGTTTTCATTTTTTGGGGGTACATATATATCTAGAAGTAAAACTGTCAAATCAGATGGTTACTCTTATGTTCAACCTTTTGAGGGACTGCCATACTGCTGTAAAGCAGTCGCACCCTTTATATTTGCACCACCAGTGTATGAGTGTTCCAATTTTGCCACACCTTTGCTGACACTTGGTTTTTTGTTTTTATTATAGCCATTCCAGTGGGTGGGAATTAGTAGCTCATTGTGATTTTGATTTGCATTTCCTGATGGCTAATGATGGTGAGCCTCTTACCTCTTTTGAAAAAATGTTTATTACTCCTGACCTCAGGTGATCCACCTGCCTCAGCCTCCCAGCCTCCCAAAGTGCTGGGATTATAGATGCGAGCCACCGCGCCTGGCCCTGGATTCACAATTCTAATCCGTTGATTTATATGCCCATCCTTATAATAGTACAATACAGTCTTGATTACTATAGGTTTGTAGTAAGTTTTAAATAAGGGTGAGTCTTGCAACTTTATTTTTTTGAAGATTATTTTGGCTGTCCCTTGAATTTTTATATGAATTTTAATATCAGTTTATCAATTTCTGCAGAGTCCAGCTTGGATTTGATAGGAATTGCATTGAATCTATAGATCAATTTGAGGAATATTATAACCTGAAAAATTTGAAATCCTCCAATTCACAAACAAAGGACATCCTTTTATTTATTTAGTTATTCTTTCATTTCTTTCCACAGTGTTTTTTTAGCTTTCGGTTTATAAATTTTGTACTTATTTTATTAAATTTATTTCTGAGGTTTTCATTCTTTTTGATGCTGTTGTAAATTGAATTGTTAATTTCACTTTTGGTTTATTTGTTGCTACTAATGCTATATGTTTTAATGTGTTATATTTTCATTTTATTCAGGATAATGCACTTTTCTTGGTGGGGGGAGTGGGCAAGGTCTTGGTCTGTCACCCAGGCTGGAGGGCAAAGGCGTGATCTTGGCTCAATGCAGCCTTGGCCTTCTAGACACAGGCAATCCTCCCACCTCATCCTCCTGAATGGCTGGGACTACAGGCACATACCACCACGCTCAGCTAATTTTTTTGTATCTTGTAAAGACAGAGTTTCACCATGTTGGCCAGCCTGGTCTTGAACTCCTGGACTCAAGTGATCCTCTCACCTTGGCCTCCCAAAGTGCTGGGATTACAGGCATGAGCCACCATGCCTAGCCTTTTTTTAATTTCTAGAGACACACGGATTTTTCTCTTTGACCCACAGATTATTTTAAAATGTGGTTTAGTTTCCAAGTGTTTGGAGATTTTCTTGTTATCTTTCTGTTACTGATTTCTAATTTGATTCCATTGTTGTTGGAGAACACATTCTGTATGATTTCCATTCTTTTAAATTAGTTGAGATTTGTTTTATGGCCCAGGATATGATCTCTCGTGATAGATGTTCTGTGGACACTTGAATATGTATCTTGCAGTTGTTGGGTGCAGCATTCTATAAATGTCTATTAGATCCTGTTAGTTGATGTTATTGGGGTTTTCTATATCCTTCCTGACTTCCTGTCTACTGCTTTTATCATCATTTAGAGGGACTGAAGCCTCCAACTGTAACTCTGGATTTGTCTATTTCTTATTTCAATTCCTTCAGTTTTTGTTTCACATCTTTTGCAGCTCTATTGTTAGGTACATACACATTCAGGATTTCTGTTTTCTTGTGAATTGACTCTTAAATCTTTATACTATGTCACTGTCTCTGGTAATTTTCTTTGCTCTGAAGTCTATCTGATATTAATGTAGCTACTTCTGATTTATTTTGTTTCCATGATGTATTTTTTCTATCTTTTATTGCAACTTGCCTGTATCCTTATATTTGAAGTGAATTTTTTGTACGCAGCATATAATTGTGTCATATTTCTTAATCCATTCTGATAATCTGTCTTTTAATTGATGTATTTACACTATTTACATTTAATGTCATTAATGATATTTTAAGACTTAAGTCGGCCATTTTTTTTGTTTTGCTTTCTGTTTGTGCTGTTTCTGTTTTCTTTTTCCTACTTCCTACTTTCCTGTGAGTTATATAAACATTATTTAAAATGCTGCTTTTCTTTATTTACATAGTTTTTTTGTTTGTTTCTTTGTTTTTGAGATGGAGTCTTGCTCTATTGCCCAGGCTGGAGTGCAATGACATGATCTTGGCTCATGGCAGCCTCTGCCTCCTAGGTTCAAGTAATTCTCCTGCCTCAGCCTCCTGGGTACCTTGGATTATAGGGGTGAGCCACCATGCCTGGCTAATTTTTGTATTTCAGA
>NW_012103809.1:4181006-4193752 GCF_000951045.1 Mandrillus leucophaeus
AAAAAAAAAAAACAAAACAAACAAAAAAAAACAATAGCTGTACCACTGACAAAGACTGTAGATAATACAATTCTCTGAGGTTTAGTTTCTTCAAGTATAAGGTCGGGGGGAGAGTGCGGGAATCATGGTGAATGATCCTAATTAAGGTTTGAGGCTTCCGCCTGCATAGGGAAGAATGAGCCCCTAAAGCCATTCCCTGCAGGTGAAGCCAAGTCTCCTTATTAATTGTTCAGGAAAGTCTTCAATTGAAGGTCTGGCATACTGCAATTCCTGCAAGTTCTTAGTCATTATCAGCTTTAGCTGGTTAGAATCAGCTATGATACACACGTGCTTCAATTTTGCTATCTGGAAGGTAGGTGCTGCTGCAAGTGGAAAGTCTGTCTTTAAGAATATGCGCTGCAGCCGGGCGTGGTGGCTCACGCCTGTAATCCCAACACTTTGGGAGACCCGGGCAGGCGGATTGCTTGAGGTCGGGAGTTCAGGACCAGCCTGGCCAACATGGTGAACCACCGTCTCTACTAAAACTACAAAAAATAGCCTGGTGTGGTGCTGCGCATCTGTAATCTCAGCTGCTCAGGAGGCTGAGCGGGAGAATCACTTGAACCTGGGAGGCAGAGGTTGCAGTGAGCCGAGATCCTGCCACTGCACTCCAGCCTGGGCAACTGTTAGGAATGCTTGTTCCCCGGCACCGCAAAGAAATAGCACTCAAACATAAATTTAAATCTCTCAGCAAGACCATTTTTACTTTCTGCAGAAAAGGTGCCTCTCGCAGATGGAACGATGGTGAAAGCACACTTGGACAAAGGAAAAGCAGACCTATTTATGCCTCACACATTTGGGTCGTCATTACCGCTGTGTCTTGCATCCATTGGCTGGTGCTGGACCTCACAGTCTTAAACTGATACCCGATTTGCTAACATCCTGAAACTTTCCTAAATAGATAAGTGCAAGGGAGGATAAAGAAGGAGAGGAAGTTGCTTATGAAAGGTTTAAGGAAGCAATAACATTTCCAGATAAGGAGGAGCATAAGCTATGAGCTGAGACTTGCTTGGGCCTCTCCAGACATGCCTGAGTAAGCCAAAGCAACTAACTGGGCTAAAGTGTAAGAACTGACAGTTGATAGGGGGCTTTAGACTAAGAAGTGATTATTCTTAGTGTCTATTATTTTATTTTTAAACCAAGAGGAGCTTTGAAGAGGAACTTTTCTACTTTCTACAGCAACAGAGTGAGACTCCGTCTCAAAAAAAAAAAAAAAAAAAAGAATATGCGCTGCAAAAGCCGGAACAGTGGCTCAGCCTCTAATCCCAGCACTTTGGGAGGCCAAGCGGGGGGCGGATCATGAGGTCAGGAGTTCGAGACCAGCAGGGCCAACATGGTGAAACCCCATCTCTACTAAAAATACAAAAATTAGCCAGGCGTGGTGGTGTAGGCCTGTAATCCCAGCTACTCAGGAGGCTGAGGCACAAGAATCAGTTGAACCTGGGAGGCAGAGGTTGCAGTGAGCCGATGTCGCACACTGGACTCCAGCCTGGGCAAGAGCGAGACTCTGTATCAAAAAAAAAAAAAAGACTGCGCTGGAATTTGATTTATTCAGTGACGATTACATTGATCAGATTTGTCTATGTTGATACTTGTAGGGGATGAAGGAGAGGGAGAAGTCAACGATGACAGCAAACTTTAGTGTAGAGCAACTGAGAGAATGGTGGTGCGGGAAACACAGGGAACAGGAGCGGCTCGGAAGTGATAATGGAGATAACATCATGCTGTGGGCATTCGGGATCCACAGAGCTGGGTAAAAATCAGGTTTAACTTACTCCCTATCCCCCTTTAAGATGCTTCTCAAGTAGCCTCACTCCCTAAAACAAACAGATATTTGGCATTGAGTCACATTATTCTGCAGCCGCCATATTTTCTTGCAGGTAGAAGGCAGGCCCTTCCTGGTGTAAACAAACAAGATCGGGCTTGAGTGACACTCCTCCCTGATGGCCCGCATCTGGTTTATACCCTGTAACTTGTCCCTCTGTTAATGGGGTCCTTCAAAATCCAGCCTCAGATGCCCTCCTCCCGCAGCGGTGGCCTCCACATCTGGCCTGGCCGAGCTCACGTGGTCCAGCTTGTGCAACTCCGGGTTTCCGGCTTTTGGCCACTCAGGGTTGGACCTGGGACTGGTGCTGGTCGGCCCTGCAGGCGCTGTGGACTGGGGAAGCACAGAGATTCCCCGCCCCGTTCCCTGGACTGGGGCGCTCGCCGCGATGTCCCGCCCCACTCCTCACGCCCTGAATGCAGGGCGCTAGCTGCTACTCGGTGGCTCAAGCACCGTCCCCGTTCTCTGCCCGCCCCTCTCCCGGGACACTGCGCACGCACCACAGAGCCGCGCCCCTCTCCTCACCCCGCCACCGGGACGCAGAGCGTCCGCCGCCGCGTTTCCGGCGACATCTCGCTGTCGTCACTGCGGCTTGCGCGCCCTTGTAGACAGCCCGGGCCTTCGTGAGACCGGTGCGAGTATTTGGGATTATTCTTATTATTTCTGCCACTTTTAACTTTTAGGGATTATTTAGGAGTTTCACGGCCGTCTGCTTTTCGTCCCCCCGATTCAGCCGGGCCTTTAGGCCGTGTGGTTGGTGCTTTTCTCGTTGGGTATTTTCTGCTCTTCTTAAAAGAAGTTGTGCACGCGCGGAGTCCCTGACCTCCTGAGCAAAGGCTTACCCATGTAGCGTAGTGTTGCCTGGTTTCTTGGTGGTTTTGTTGCTCCATCTCTTTAAAAGCCTCGCTAACTCAGTGCCGCCTCGAGTTAAGAACTGTGGGCAAGATTCCAAGCCCCCTGCCCTTCCCTGTTTTATGGAAACTTAATTTTTTTTTTTTCGTCCTTGAGGGAGGGTCTCACTCTGTCGCCCAGGCTTGAGTGCAGTAGCCTGAATATGTGTCATTGCAGCCTCTGCCTCCTGGGCTCAAGCCATCCTCCCACCTCAGCCTCCCAAGAAGCTGGGATTACAGGCACATGCCACCATGCCCGATTGCTTTTTAAATATTTTTTAGTAGACAATGGGTTTCACCATGTTGGCCAGGCTGGTCTTGAACTCCTAACCCTAGGTGATCCGCCTGCCTCGGGCGCAAAGTACTGGGATTACAGGCGTGAGCCACTGCACATGGCCTAATTCTTTAAACAGAATACACGGGGTGTGCATTGCTTTCATCTTGTTAGGCTCGCTGCATGCTGGATACTCTCTGTAAGAAAATAGGAGCTGTTTTTCCGAGGATGCAATGTCACATGTGAATATGACCAGTGTTTCCGTATATTTTATCCTCCCCTTCTGCCCTCCTAACAAGAACTGTGAGTTGGACACAGAAGTTTCTAAAAAAGTTGAGTGTTAAAATTGGCTGTTGCAGCAGGGATGAAAAGCAGCAGTCCTACCTTCCCTCAAAAGAGACATTAAGGTAGTTGGATTAAGGGCACAGGAGTACTTGCTTTCAACTTTGTGGTAACGTGGGTAGCTAATGAAATGACTAATGCATCACCTGATTATAGAGCTGTCAGTCGATCTTGCTGAGTTTCCTGTGGGCCTATGTGATTAGAACTAAGGTTTTTGTGACAATGGTTGGCATCTGTTCAGCGTTTATTATGTGCTAAGCACCTTTACATGTGAAATCTATTGAATAGTCACAACAGCCCCAGGAAATTGGTACCAGTGTTATCCTCATGGTACGTGAAGGGTACTGAGATTTAGGGTGCGTAGCTTGCGGGTTGGACACACTTCTTTTGGACTGCTGGAGAGCTGTGCTTTTAACCACCTCTGATCCAGCTTGTTTTCCGCAGGTGCAGGCCTGGGGTAGTCTCCTGTCTGGACAGAGAAGAGAAGAATGCCGGACACCGGCTCAGTGTGAGTGGACAGGAAATGGGTATGGAGTAGCCAGGAGCTTCTGGAAACCAGAGTTCCTTTCCTCAGCTGAAAAGAACCCTAAGAGTAGACTGCCTGGGATTGCGTGGGGGATGGGAGGATCACTGGACCTGTGGGCCAGAGACTTGGGTTTGAGTCCCAGCTCTGGCTTTGCTGAGTTGTGTGACTCTCAGAAAGTCATCCAACCTCTGTGGGCCTTATTTTCAGTGATAGAACCTGTGGGGAATGATTACCTTTTAGTCCCATCCTATGACAATATGGTTTGTTTTTAAAGCCAGGTTAGCACTGACTTCTCTCTCGTGTTTTCAGAGTGCCTTTGCATTGGTTTGGCTTTGGCTACGCAGCACTGGTTGCTTCTGGTGGGATTATTGGCTATGTAAAAGCAGGTATGGTTTTGTTGTTATTTAGCCTCTTAACATCTTCACGTTGTTCCAGTGAAATGTGAGTGCCCGGGTACCCCTGAGAAGCAAGCTCATTTCATTCAGGTTTGCTGTAGGTCCCCAAGCTGGAGTGCAGGCTTCCTTGTCAGTGTTGCAGCTCCCGCACTTGCCTTCTGGTTATCTGGTGAAGCTGAGCCAGGCCTCTTGTGGCATTACTTGTTTTTGCCTCTTTATCTAAAGATAGGCAGAGGTGGTTGTAGTTTGTTATTATCATTGACTACCGTGCATCAGCCACGACCCCCAAGTGCTATCTCCGGGCTCAGGTAGGAGGAAACCTCTGGTCTACACAGACTGGTATTTTGAAGTCTCCTCATTAGGCCAGGCAGGGGTGTGTCAGTGGCTGTGCTTGTTTCTGCCACCTAGTCCTTGCCTGCATTCCCACCCCAACCCCCACACCAGAATTCTTATTGTCCAGGTCTTTGTATTTTTATTTAATTGATTGGCCCTATTTCCCTCTCCTTTTGTGATTTGCTGGAGGTCCTGCCTGTACACAGTTCCAGCCCTTCATGGTTGATCAGGCCTGTTTAGAAAGAAGGCCTAGCCACTAGCCACTAGCCACTAGTTCCATCTAAGGAGGGAAGATGGCCTTCTTTCCTTTCCTTAAATGGAAGTGCCCTGCCTATGAGAGGAGAGAAAAATGGGGTGGGAAGACCCTGACTTCTCTGAGAAGATAGCACACTCCCCGAAACATCTTCCTGCTTGAGTCCACCTTGGCTATGAGCTGTGTTGAGAGTTCTCTGTGCTGTCCTCCTTTGTAGGGATGGGGGTCTGGTGGATTCTGTTAGTGAAATAAGTGCCTCATGTTAAAAATGCGAGCTGTGTTTGCTTCCCTTTAGGCAGCGTGCCGTCCCTGGCTGCGGGGCTGCTCTTCGGCAGCCTAGCCGGCTTGGGTGCTTACCAGCTGTCTCAGGATCCAAGGAACGTTTGGGTTTTCCTAGGTATGTCTGCTTCAGCGTCTCCTTAGGGCAGCTGTGTTTCCAGAATACTCTTTTCCAAACGACCCTGGTTTGGTGGGATGGGGTGAGGTCTTCACACTTACCCTATGACAGTTTCACTTCTTCTACCAAGTCCTCAGAAAGTTTTAAAATGAGGGCGCAGAGGCAGGATTTGTGCTGGTTTCTGTTTATCTTTTATGTACAGAACATGGAAGGATTTCCATACCTCGTGAATGTATTTACCCAGTAGCATTAAACTTCTATAAGGCAAATGTGTCAGCCGTTGAGGTTGCCCATGGAAGACCACTGGCCTCAGCATCCCTAAAACATCACACATCTGGGTTAGGTTTGCATCCGAGTTGCAATTTCTCCATTTGAAAACCACCTCTTTAGCAGTTAGCTAAATGTGACTGCTCACACCAGTAATCCCAGCACTTTGGAAGGCCGAGGTGAGCGGATCACAAGGTGAGGCGTTCAAGACCAGCCTGCCCAACATGGTGAAACTCCGTCTCTACTAAAAATACAAAAATTAGCTGGATATGGTGGCAGGCGCCTGTAGTCCCAGCTACTTGGGAGGCTGAGGCAGGAGAATCGCTTGAACCTGGGAGGCAGAGATTGCAGTGAGCTGAGATCACGCCACTGCACTCCAGCCTGGGAGACAGAGCAAGACTCCGTGTCAAAAAACAAAAAACATGGGCATAGAAGCAGAACTGGAAATATACCCTGTGAGCGGCATGGACAGTGAGTGGGGTGGGGGACTGAGGAGTCCTTCTTATCAGGGTGGCTTTCAGCACATTTCTGTGGGGCTCCACCCATGTGTCAGACGCTGCTGGGAGTGTGGGTTCCTCACTGTCTCCACAAACCCCGTGTGAGAATGAGTGCCATGTGGGAGGGAGAAGCCGTGTGATCTGTACACATCAGCCGGGTTGGGAAGGGAGGTCAGTGATGGCTAATGGGGTGTGCTGGGGAAGGAGGTGCGTCCAGGTCCCAGCTCTGCCTAACAGCTCCCTCCCTCATGCTTCAAAATGACTTTCAGCCTGCATTTTTCCTTTCTGTGATTGTACTCCACTCAGCAAATGACCTCATGCCTACTTCAGGGAAAAAAATAGCAGCCATCAGGTGGGGACTTCCCGGAGCCTTTAATCTGCAAGCCTCACCTCGTCCTGTTTTCCCTCCTGTCCAACACCAGTGTCCTCCTCTGTGCTTTGAGTGTCTTCTCCCTGACCTTCTCCAGACCTTCACACTGGCAAGGATCCTGTCTTGTATTTGTATTCCTCCTTTTAGGTGGATCCCCCCATTGATATTCAGATGTACTTGTCTCCTTCACCTTCATAAACTTCCCTTTTTTTGAGACAGAGTCTCACTGTATTGCCCAGGCCAGAGTGTAGTGGCACAGTCTTGGCTCACTGCAACCTCCACCTACTGGGTTCAAGCAATTCTCCTGTCTCAGCGTTCCGGGTAGCTGGGATTCAGGTGTCCGCTAACATGCCCGGCTGATTTTTCTATTTTTAGTAGAGACAGGAGTTTCACCATGTTGTCCAGGCTGGTCTGTAACTCCTGAACAGATTTGGGAGGCCGAGGAGGGTAGATTGACTGAGCTCAGGAGTTGGAGACCACCATGGGCAACACGGTGAAACCGGGTCTTTAATAAAATAAAATAAAGTTAGCCAGATGTGGTGGCGGGCGCCTGTGGTCTAAGCTACTCAGGAGGCTGAGACTTGAGAATTGCTTGATCCCGGCAGTTGTAGGTTGCAGTGAGCCAAGATCACACCACTGCACTCTAGCCTGGGTGACAGAGCAAGAATCTGTCTCAAAAACAAACAAAAAATGCGACTCTGTTCATGTGTCCTTTTGCTTAGTAGCCTTTAACAGCTTCTCATTGCTCTTAGGATGAAAATCCAATCCCTAGTATGACCTTCAAGGCTCCATGTGGTCTGGCCCCTCTTACTTGACTTCTGTGCCACACTGGCCTTTTAAGGTGAATGTGCCATGCTCCCTGTCACCACCGGGCCTCTGCATATACTGTGCCCTCTGCCTGGAATGGGCCTTCCCATCCTTCAGCTCATTAATTCCTGCTGTAATTTCAGATCTCAGCCAATCTTCACTTTTTTGGCTAAGCCTTTTTATTTGTGTGAGTCTTTAAAGTCTGTCCCATCAGACCTGAAGCACTGTAAAAGGGCAGAGACAGTTACGATTACCTTTGTATTCTCCAGCACCTAGCACAGCGCTTGACATGTAGTAGGTGCTTTGACAGTTACCCCGTGGGAATTGCGTGCAGGGTAGAGGAAACAGTGTCTGCGGGGCATGAGAAACAGCAGCATTTTGGAGAAAACTAACACGTTGATGGCTAAAGTGTGGGTTTTGCAGAAGACAAGTGGTAAGAGATGAGGCTGGAAGGGCAGGCAGGGCCCAGGCTGTGAAGGACCCTATTTGGCCAGTATTGGTACTTGGACCCATAGGATGTGGGCAGCCAGTAGTCTCCACCCACTTGGTGAAGAATAAGCATAGGATGAGGTGTGACCCTTGAGAGATGGGTTGGGTTTGGCCCACTTCTGATTCCCCTGCGTAGAAGATGTAATGAGTTTTAACCCTTCTTTATATTTTTTTCATCAGCTACATCTGGTACCTTGGCTGGCATTATGGGAATGAGATTCTACAACTCTGGAAAATTCATGCCTGCAGGTTTAATTGCAGGTGCCAGGTACTTTCATTTGTTACTCTTTTTTATCATGTAGAGTTCAGTTTATTCCCCAGGATACTTTATGCATTCAAAACCTAACTTGTTTCAGGATATCTGATGCTATGCATCAACTGACATTTGATATATACACTAATAGGAAATGTTTCAAAAACAATAGCTGGTTTAATGTCAGAATGGCATGAGTATATCCATTCACTGTGGAAATGGGTTTGTTCTCATGTTTGCTTTCTGATCCATCCTAGCTCCTCTCTATATGGTGGCAGAAGTTTTCCTGCAAAGCCATGACTGCAGCCTTTTGTGTGACTTGCATGGAAGATGCGGGGGTCCCATATTTCTTAGATGTGTAGATGTCTTTTACAGAAAATTTTGCTAAAAGGGAATTTTGATTGAATCCTCTTTTCTAATTTTTTTTTTTTTTTTTTGAGACAGAGTATCGCTCTGTCACCCAGGATGGAGTGCAATGGTGTGATCTCTGCTCACTGCAATCACTGTCCACCTCCCGGGTTCAGGTGATTCTCATGCCTCAGCCTCTGGAGTAGCTGGGATTACAGGCGTGTACCACCACACCTGGCTCATTTTCGTTGTTTTGGTAGAGACGGTGTTTCACCACGTTAGCCAGGCTGGTCTCGAACTCCTGATCTCATGATCCGCCCACCTCGGCCTCCCAAAATGCTGGGATTACAGGCGTGACCCACTGCTCCCGGCGCTGTTGTCTAATTTTAATTATAAAACCTAAACCAAATTGTAGCTTTTAAAAAATTTAGTTGTGGCCAGGCATAGTGGCTCACACCTGTAATCCCAGCACTTTGGGAGGCCGAGGCTGGCGGATCACCTGAGGTCAGGGGTTCAAGACTATCCTGGCCAACATGGTGAAACCCCGTCTCTACGAAAACTACAAAAATTAGCCGGGTGTGGTAGTGGACACTTGTAATCCCAGCTACTCGGGAGGCTGAAGCAGGGAGAATTGCTTGAACCTGGGAAGCCGAGATTACAGTGAGCTGAGATCATGCCACTGCCCTCTAGCCTGGGGGACAGAGCAAGAGTCCATCTCAAAAAAAAAAAAAAAATTTAGTTGTAGGCCGGGTTTGGTGGCTCACGCCTATAATCCCAGCACTTTGGGAGACCAGAGCGGCCAGATCACTTGAGGTCAGGAGTTCAAGACCAGTCTGCCCACATGGTGAAACCCCATCTCTATGAAAAAATACAAAAATGAGCTGGGCGTGATGGTGCACGCCTGTAATCCCAGCTACTTGGGACACTGAGTCAGGAAAATTGCTTGAACCTGGGAGGCAGAGGTTGCAGTGAGCCAAAATTGTGCCGCTGAACTCCAGCCTGGGCAACAGAGGTGAGTGAGACTCCGTATCAAAAGAAAAAAAAATTGACCTTCTTAAAAACAAAAAATTTAGTTGTTAAGTATTATAAAGACATCCTGAAGGCAGGGGAATTTTTAAAAATCTGATTTGGAGAAAGATTGCATACTCCGCTCTGATCATAGTTGTGACGCTACCAGTATAATGTTATACCTGAAGCAAAAGAGTCAGTGTGGAGCAAGGTCTAGAGCAGGAAACTGAGAGGCTGGAGCTTCGACCATTATCAGATCCCTGAGGGTGGGGCGGCCTTGCTCTCTCTTGCCTCCATTTCTTCATCTCTTCAAATTATTGGCAGTTGGATTAGGATCCAGCTCATGTGTGCTATTTTAAGACCTCAGTGTGAGACTGTCCCTTGGCTTGCTTTTTCTCTGGTTCCTCCAGGGATGGAAATTTTACCTCTGACCACTCTTGCCTTAGTACCTCCTCCCCCACACAGTTGTGAGGAACCTGCAGAGTTTAGTTCCTTAAAAACATAGTTGCCTGTTCTGTCCTTTACCTGACATTTTCTATCTTGTTTCTTTTAAACAGTTTGCTGATGGCCGCCAAAGTTGGAGTTAGTATGTTCAACAGACCCCATTAGCAGAAGTCATGTTCCAGCTTGCACTGATGAAGAATTAAAAATCTGCATCTTCCACTGTTTTCAATGTATTAACAGAAATAAGTGCAGCATTTTTGCATCTGACATTTTACCTAAAAAAAAAAAAAGACACCAAACTTGGCGGAGGAGTGGAAAATCAGTTGTCACCATTATAACCCTACAGAGGTTATAATGAGGATGTAACATGAGCTTATTGAGACCCTCACAGAGATCGATTCTTGTACATTGATGTTATCTCTTCTTTCTGTATCTATAGGTAAATCTCAAGGGTAAAATGTTAGGTGTCAACTTTGAGGGTCCTGAAACCCCATTCCGTGCTCTGAGGAACAGTGTGAAAAAATCTCTTATGAAATTTAGAATATCTGTTCTTCTGCTCATCTTAGACCACAGACTGACTTTGAAATTATGTTAAGTGAAATATCAACGAAAATAAAGTTTACTATAAATAATATTTCCTATGTGGTCTTCATTGCCAGAGCTGGTCTAGTTCATAGAATGAGATGTTGCTAGCAGCAAGATATAGAAACTTGAAAGTATTTTGTTAATATTTAGAAATTACCTATTTCGAATAACTTAAGGACCAAGGAAAGTTATTTGATTGTACATTGCATTGAAGCTTGTTTCAAAAATGACCTCTGAGGAATTTTTGTTTTTCAAGAGACAAGGTCTTTTGCTGTCACCTAGGTTGGAGAGCAGTGGTGCAATCATATGTCACTGTAGCCTCAAACTCTTGGGTTCAGTCATCCCACCTCAGCCTCCTGAATAGCTGGTACTACTGGTGCATACCACCACACCCGGCTAATGTATTTTATTTTTTTTGTAGAGATGGGGTCTTGCTCTGTTGCCCAGGCTGGTCTCAAACTCCTGGTCTCAAGGGATCCTCTCGCCTTGGCCTCCCAAAATGTACTGGAGTAATAAGCATGACCTACTGTACCTGGCCACTGAGGTTTTCTTCGTTTTTTTTTTTTTTGAGACGGAGTTTTGCTCTTGTTGCCCAGGCTGGAGTGCAATGCCACAATCTTGGCTCACCGCAACCTCTGCCTCCCGGGTTCAAGCAATTCTCCTGCCTCGGATTCCTGAGTACCTGGAATCACAGGGCTACTTGTATTTTTAGTAGAGATGGGGTTTCTCCATGTTTGTCGACCTGGTCTCAAACTCTCTACCTCAAGTGATCCGCCTGCCTCGGCCTCCCAAAGTGCTGGGATTACAGGTGTGAGCCACCATGCCTGGCGGCCACTGAAGATTTCTAAGGTTAGGACCGTGGGCCAGGCACGGTGGCTAACGCCTGTAATCCCAACACTTTGGGAAGCCGAGGCAGGCAGGTCACAAGGTCAGGAGTTCGAGGAAAAAAAAAAAAAGGACTGTGTAGCAAAATTAAAAGGTGATTTTGTTGTTGTCGTTAATTAGTTCATACATAAATGTGAAACTAGAATACCCATCTAGAGCTTGAATCATCTAGTTTGGTGTCTAGGTTGGACACATTCACTGGATACTGGTACTGTTTCAACATGAAGGATTAACTCAATCTGGTACCCCTTGCTTTAGTTTTCATTCCCTTTTTAAAAAGGAAAACATACTTAACTACTGTTCTCTACCCTAACTGTTACTGCTTTAGAGTATAATTCAGGCACTTTATGTATTTGCCTAAGCCCCTTGAAAGTGGTCCTAGTTTTCCATCTATTTTTATAGGACTCTGGACAATTAAGGGCACTTGTGTTGCAGTGGTAGAGGCATCAGAAGGCCATAGACCATCCAAACCTACCAGCCTCCCAGGCTTCCATAGCTAAGAGTTTGCATCACGGTGTTGGCCCTGTTTTCATCTATCATGAAGTTTTTCCAAAGGGCACACAGTTTTGCCACCTTCAGTCCTAGAGGAGCACCTGAATCCTGAATGACAAGGTTCCCTGAAGGTGGGAATTAGTTTAGGTGCCAAGTAGATCCCTGTGTGACTATCTGATCCTCAGCAATCAGTCTGGAAAATTCTAAGGCTGCCCGCAGATGAGAGGCAGGAGGTCTTCATAGCCCTTGCCAAGTCCCCTCGTCCCTGCTTCTCTGCAAAGGTCCCGGAGTATTTACTGCTAAGGGTTGCGCTGGGTCCTAGCAGTGAAAGGAACAAGCCATGGTGCTTGCCCTTTTGGAGTCTAGTGGAGGAGGCGGACGTCTAAACAAAGGCAGTAGAGAAATAAGTGTATAATGGAGGTAGATCCCTATTACTGTGGGGGCACAAGGAGGGGAGTGGGCATTTCTGTTTAGGGAGTCAAGGGAGGCTTCACAAAGCAACCAATAGTTAAACTGAGTCTTGTCAGTTGATTCACAAGTCAGTTGATGTGAACTCCTTTTGTGAGTTGTCTGTGAGGATTTCATAGACAAGGACAGGGGCAAATGTGTCATGTAGATGAAGCAATACATACAGTGCCTCAAAGGCATGAAACTATGTACTACAACTGGGTTCAACCCTTTCCTCAGAGATCTAATTCTTTTTAATGACTTTTAAGTTGTATGGATGTTTACTATTTACCATTCCCCTGGTAAATAATAAGACATAGAAATATGTCTTATTTAATGCCTTTGATAGCTGGGTGCGGTGGCTCATACCTGTAATCCCTGCACTTTGGGAGGCCGAGGTGGGTAGATCATGAGGTCAAGAGATCGAGACCATCCTGGCCTATATGGTGAAACCCCGTCTCTACCAAAAATGCAAAAATTAGCCGGGCGTGGTGGCGGGCACCTGTAGTCCCAGGTACTCGGGAAGCTGAGGCAGGAGAATTGCTTGAACCCGGGAGGCCAAGGTTGCGGTGAGCCGAGA
>NW_012103809.1:4194127-4195260 GCF_000951045.1 Mandrillus leucophaeus
TAGCTGGGTGTGATGGCGGGCACCTGTAGTCCCAGCTACTTGGGAGGCTGAGGCAGGAGAATCGCTTGAACCCAGGAGGCGGAGGTTGCAGTGAGGGGAGATCATGCCACTGCACTTCAGCCCGAGTGAGACTCCGTCACAAAAAAAAAAGATGGTGTACCAAGGAATATCTTTGGAAATCCCCGTGAACATGTGCAAAGGAATCTGTAGGTTACATTTCTAAACGCTGAGTCAGAGCATCTCAGCAGTTAAAATTGTCATTGCCCTCAGAAGAAAATGCACCAATTTACCCTCCTTCCAGTGATGGCTAACTTTGTGGAATTGGACGTTTTAAAATTTTTTGACACATGAAGCTAGGAGTCTGAAAACTTTTTCTGTAAAGGGCCAGATATGAATATTTTAGGCTTCGCAGGCCATCTCTGTTCCAGTTGCTCACCTCTGCCTTTGTAGAATGAAAGCAGCCATAGCCAATAGGTAAACAAACAAGGGTGACTGTTCCAATAAAACTGTACTTAGGAGCCTTGAAATCTGGATTTCATATAATTTCTACATATTACAAAATAGTAATCTTATTTTGATTTTCTTCAACCATTTAAAAATGCAAAACCGTTCTTAGATTGCTGTCTGCATAAAAACAGGCAATGGACCAGAATTGACTCGCTGACCATAATCATCCCACCTCCTGATCTACCCCCAAAATGTTATCTAATGGTTTCAGTGATTTAGTTATGAATTATTAAGCATCTTTCATACATTTATTGACCAGTTATATTTTTTCTGTGAGCAGCCTTTCATCCCTTTTATCCATGTTTTTTTTTTAAATTGAAAACACTGGATAGTCTGAGACTCTCTGTATAGTATAAAAATGTGTTCCCTATCATATGTATTGAAAATATTTTCCTCTCACTTGTTATTTATGTCTTGATTATATTTATTTATTTTTGCTGTTGTACAGAAAGTAAACATTTATGAAATCAAATTTATTATATTTTCTTTATGGCTTTCAGATTGAAACCACTATTGCAATTTTTTTTTTTTTTTTTTTGAGACAGAGTCTTGTTCTGTAGCCCAGGCAGGAATGCAGTGGCATGATCTTGGCTCATTGCAACCTCTGCCTCCCGGGTTCAAGCAAT
>NW_012103809.1:4199525-4201165 GCF_000951045.1 Mandrillus leucophaeus
TTTTTTTTTATTTTTTGGTTTTTTTTTTTGAGACAGTGTCTCGCTCTGTCACCCAGGCTAGAGTGCAGTGGCATGATCTCAGCTCACTGCAACTTTTTCCTCCCAGGTTCAAGCGGTTGTCCTTCCTCAGCCTCTCAAATAGCTGGGATAAAAGGAGCCTGCCACCACACCTAATTTTTGCGTTTTTAGTAGAGGCAGCGTTTTGCCATGTTGGCCAGGCTGGTCTTGAACTCCTGACCTCAGGTGATCTACCCACCTCAGCTGGCAAGTGGATTATAGGCATGAACCACCACACCCGACAAGTTCAAGTTTTTAAAAAAATGTCCTAAAACAATATTTTAGAGCTTTATTCACATAATACTTTACATTTTTAGTAAGATCGTGGATTATTTTATAGTTCTGTGATATTCTGAATTTTTTGTATTTTGTAGTATTTTATAGTTTTGTTATTATGAACGGGTACTTTTTCATGTATTTTCTAACTAGGTAACAATCTGAACAAAATGAATTCCTGACATTAATGTTACTGCTTCTGTCACCTCACTCAAGCATATTACTTGCTTCAGGTTTTTATTAGCTGCTCTTTATCTGATTCTATGGCTTTATGTTAAAGTTAGAAATAATAGGATGTTTGCTATCACTGGCAACATTCAACATAGTTCTACAGAAATTAGACAAAACAATAAAAAAGATAATTTGAGAGGTATACATTAATAGTAGAAAATAACTTAAATATTTTTAACAGCTGATAATTGTCTATCTGGAAAACCCACAACAAGCAACTAAAAACCGATTGGAACTAACAGAGATCTTTAAAGCAGCAAGAAACAAGATCAACACTAAAAACCAATAGCTTTCTGTCAATAGCCATAATTCATTCTCTTCCATACTATTGCTAATAGCCAAGTCCAACCCTTTCTATCTTTTACGTGGCTATTTAAATAATCTTCTGCAAGGAATACTTCTTTTCATGCTATGACCCTACAAGTCATTCTTTACCCAGCAGGCAGAGCATATCTCAAGTATAATTAGACTCCAAGACTTAAAACTACTCAATGGTCCCTGACTACATTTATATTTCTCTTTTAGCTTTCTATAACATCCTGTTCTTTTTCTTAATAGCACCCATCATAATTTGCAAACATACATGTTTTTGTGTGTTTATTGAATATCTGCCTGTAGAATAAATGTTGTATAAAGGCAGGAAAAACAACATTTTTGTTACTACCATATATACTTAGAATATAGTAGGGAATTTAGGAAGTCTTTGCTGAATACATTGATCAAATCTACTAGGTTTTGTTTGTTTGTTTGTTTGTTTTGAGTCAGAGTCTTGCTCTGTTGCCCAGGCTGGGATGCAATGGCACGATCTCAGCTCACTGCAACCTCCACCTCTCAGGTTCAAGTGATTCTCATGCGTCAGCCTCCCAAGAAGCTGGGATTACAGGTGCCTGCCACCATGCCTGGCTAATGTTTGTATTTTTAGTAGAGATGGGGTTTCACCATGTTGGCCAGGCTGGTCTTGAATTCCTAACCTCAGGTGATCTGCCCGCCTCAGCCTCCCAAAGTGCTGGGATTACAGGCGTAAGCCACTGCACTTGGCCATATTTACATCTTGTTTTCAGGTGTTTCTCCTTGTA
>NW_012103809.1:4201215-4205132 GCF_000951045.1 Mandrillus leucophaeus
GTGCTGGGATTACAGGCGTAAGCCACTGCACCTGGCCATATTTACATCTTGTTTTCAGGTGTTTCTCCTTGTAGAGTTTTTTTTTTTTTTTGAGACGGACTCTCACATTGTCACCCGGGCTGGAATGCAATGTCGCGATCTCGACTCACTGCAACCTCCGCCTCCCAGGTTCAAGCAAGTCTCCTGCCTCAGCCTCCTGAGTAGCTGGGATTACAGGTACCTGTCACCATGCCTGGCTAATTTTTTGTATTTTTAGTAGAGTTGGGGTTTCACTATGTTGGCCAGGTTGGTCTCAAACTCCTGACCTCATGATCTGCCCACCTAGGCCTCCCAAAGTGCTGGGATTACAGGTGTGAGCCACCGTGCCTGGCTAGGGTTTTTTTTAGTGATTGCTCTAAGTATTAAATTATATATTCATAAACTATCATAGTCTACTACCGTTGTTTTTTACAAGTTGAGTGAGTCATAGAAACTTTACCTCCTTTTACATCTCTTTATCCTCCCCAACTTATAATATAAATTGTCTTAAATATTTTATTTATATAATTTAGAATATTAGATAATATAATTTTTGCTTTTTTGTCACATATAATTTAGAAAACTCCAGAGAACAAGGCAGGCTTATTTTTAAAAATTTTTTTGAGATGTAGTTTCACTCTTGTTGCCCAGGGTGGAGTGCAGTGGTGTGATCTCGGCTCACAGCAAACTTCACCTCCCAGGTTCAAGCGATTCTCCTGCCTCAACCTCCCCAGTAGCTGGGATTACAGGCATGCACCACCACGCCCGGCTAATTTTGTATTTTAAGTAGAGACGGGGTTTCTCTTTTTTGGTCAGGCTAGTCTCGAACTCCCAACCGCAGGTGATCCGCCCGCCTCGGCCTCTCAAAGTGCTGGGATTATAGGCATGAGCCACTGCGCCCAACCAAGGAAGGTTTATTATATTTACACAAGTTTTTGTTTATCATGTTCTTCGTTCCTGATGTTCCAGGGTTCTTTTTTTATTTAGAGAAATTCGTTTAGCCATTCTTTAGGGTAGATTTCCTGGTGTGAAGTTAAAATTTTTCTTCATCTGTGATTGTTGTTATTTTTCTCATATTCCTGAAAGATCCTTTACTGGATGGGATTCTGGGTTGATAGTTCTTTTCTTTAGGCACTTGCAAAATAGTGTGCCACTTCCTCTGGTCTCCATGTTTTCTAGCAAAAATTTTGCTGTCATTTGAACTGTTTTTCCTCTATAGGTAAAGTATTTTTCTTCGGTTACTGTCAAGGTTTTTTTTTTTTTCTTTGTAGTTTTCAGAAGTTCGATTATGGTATGTTTTGGCATGGTGGGGTTTTTTTTGTTTTTGTTTTTTGAGACGGAGTCTGACTCTGTTGCCCAGGCTATAGAGTGCAGTGGTGCAATCTGGGCTCATTGCAACCTCCACCTCCTGGGCTCAAGCATTCTCCTGCCTCAGCCTCTGGAGTAGCTGGGACTACAGGCAAGCACTGCCACACCTGGCTTATTTTTGTATTTTTAGTAGAGACGGGGGTTTCACCGTTTTGGCCAGGCTGGTCTTGAACTCCTGACCTCAGGTGATACACCCACCTCGTCCTCCAAAAGCTCTGGGATTACAGGCATGAGCCACCGTGCCCAGCCTGGGCCTGATTTTTCTTTTTTTTTCTTCATCCTTTTGTGGGTTTAAGCTCCTTGAATCTAGCTTTGTGTTTCTTACAAATTTGGAAAGTGTTCAGCCGTTATTTCTTTGAGTTGTTTTTCTACCCTGCCTTTGTTCTCTTCTCTTTCTGGGATTCTGATGTGAAGAATATTAGATATTCTGTTATAGTCCTTCAGGTTTCTGAGGCTCTGCTCACTTTTTTTCCCAGCCTCTTTTCTCTGTGTTGTTCAGATGGTATGAGATCTATTATTCTGTCTTCCATATAACTGATTCTTTCTCTTTCTCCTCCATTCTGCTGTTTAAGCCCCTCTACTGAGCATTTTATTTCAGTTATTGTATTTAATAGTTCCAAACTGTCCATCTGTTTTTTTTTATTGTTGTTATTTTTGGCTGAGACCTCTGTTTCTTTGCTAAGCCTTCTATTAGTACATTTGTTTCAAACATGTTCATAGTTATTTGAAGTATTTTTATCATGGCTACTTCAAAATCTTTACTAGATAATAACATCTCTATAATCTTGATGTTGACATTCATTGATTGTCTTTGGTTCTAGGTATAGTCATGTGTACTTAACAGCAGGGATATGTTCTGAGAGATGCATTGTTAGGCGAGTTCATTGTGCAAACATCAGATTGTATTTACACAAACCTAGCTGGTAGAACCTACTACAAAACTAGGCTATATGATAGAGCCTATTGCTCCTAGGCTGCAAACCTATACAGCAGGTTACTGTAGTGAATACTGTAGACAATTGTAACACAATGGTAAGGGTTTTGTGTTTTGTTTTTTTGAGATGGAGTCTCCCTCTGTTGCCCAGGCTGGAGCGCAGTGGCAGGATCTTGGCTTTCTGCAGCCTCCACCTCCTGGGTTACAGTGATTTTCCTGCCTCAATCTCCCGGGTAGCTGGGATTACAGGCCCGTGCCACCACACCAAGCCAATTTTTGTATTTTCAGGAGAGATGGGGTTTCACCATGTTGGCCAGGCTGGTCTTGAACTCCTGACCTCAGGTAATCTGCCCACCTTGGCCTCCCAAAGTGCTGGGATTACAGGCATGAGCTACTGCGCCTGCCCAATGGTAAGTATTTGAATGTCTAAACATAATTAAGCATAGAAAAGGGACACTGAAAATATGGTTTTATCTTACCATACTCACATCATAAATGTGGTCTCTCATTGACCAAAAACAGTTATGTAGCATATGACTGTATATTGGGTGATTTCTATTGAATTCTGGACACATTTTTCTATGTTAGCAAACTCTGGCTCTTATTTTTTAAAATAGTCTCCGCCAGGTGTGGTGACTCACGCCCGTAATCCCACCACTGTGGGAGCCCGAGGCCAGCAGATCACAAAGTCAGGAGATCAAGACCATCCTGGCTAACACAGTGAAACCCCACCTCTAGTAAAAACACAAAAAATTAGCCAGGTGTGGTGGCGGACTCCTGTAGTCCCAGCTACTCCAGAGCCTAAGGAAAATGGAATGGCGTGAGCCCAGGGCAGAGCCCACAGTGAACCAATACCGCGCCACTGCACTCCAGGCTGGGGAACAGAGCCACGTTCCATCTCAAAAAAAAAAAAAAAGAAAAAAAGAAAAAGTGTCTGCCAGTTCGGAGTGCAGTGATATCATCTCGGCACACTGCAACCTCCGCCTCCTGGGTTCAAGCGATTCTTGTGACTTAGCCTCCCAAGTAACTGCAATTACAGGTGTACACCACCACACCTGATTTTTGTATTTTTAGTAAAGACGAGGTTTCAGTGTGTTTACCAGGCTTAGTTTTGAACCGACCTCAAATGATCCACCTGCCTCAGCCTCCCAAAGTCCTGGGATAACACACAAGACCAGCCTCTGGTTTTTTTTACCTTTTAGCAGATTTTCTCCGACATTGTTGGGGAAAAGGAGGAGGATGCTACTGCCAGATAGAAGTAGGTAACTTTTGGTAATACATTGTGTCCAAAATTAGTGGGCTCTAACCTCACTTAACAGAATGAAGCTGCAGACCCTCACAGTAAGTGTTACAGTTTTTAAACATGGTATGTCTGGAATTTGTTCCTTCAGTCAGTCAAAGCTTTACTAGAGCATTTCCCTTCTGGTAAGTTTGTGACCTCACCAACAAAAGCGAAGCTACAAACCTTCAGTGAGTATAACACTGTAACAGCTCTTAAAAATTGCACATCTACAGCCACTCCTCCTGGAGAATTCACGATCTTACTAACTTCCAAAAAAGACCTGCACACCTTCTGCAGTTACTGCCACGGTTCTTA
>NW_012103809.1:4205917-4207149 GCF_000951045.1 Mandrillus leucophaeus
TGACCTCAAGTGATCTACCTGCCTCGGCCTCCCAAAGTGATGGGATTACAGGCATGAGCCACCACATCTGGTCTGAAATTATCTTATTTTCTTTCAACACTTTTATAATTTTATCTTTTAGGTTTCCATTTTTAAAATTTATTAATTAACAAATAATTGCCCACATTATGGGGTATGATGTGATGTTTTAATCTCTGTATACATTATAGAAAGATTCAATCAAGCTAAGCTATCATATTACCAAATTACTGTTTCTTGTGTGGTGAGAGCATTTCTATTTTTAATGCTACTTTAGAACTTATTTTTGTGTGTGATGGTGCAAATGAGAGATCTGATTATTTTCTCCAAAATATAGCCATTGCCTTAATATTGTTTATTGAAAAATATTAATTTCTCATTGCTTTGGAATGCCACTTTTACCATATGCTGAATTTCTGTATTTAGAATTGATTCTGGGTTTTCTAGCCTCTTCCAGGGATTTCTTTATTTTCTGTCCCAGTGCCAAATTGTATTCATCACTGTAGCTTTGTACTATATGTTGATATTTAGTCGGACAAGTCTGTTGTTGCTTTTCAGATTTTTCTTGACACAGTAACTTTACAAGATAAACTTAGAATTAGGCTTTTTGCTTGTTTGTTTGCTTTTTCTTTTGTTTTCTTTGTTTGTTAGAATTAGCCTTTTAATTTTTTTCAAAATTTACTTGGGACTTTATTATGACACATTAATAGATAATGGAGGAGATTGAAAGCTTTAAAATATTTCCTCTTATCCAGGAACATTGTATGTTCCTTCATTTAATTCAGGTTTTGTTTGTTTGTTTGTTTATTTGTTTGTTTTGAGACACAGTCTTGCTCTGTTGCCCAGGCTGGAGTACAGTGGTGCCATCTTGGCTCACTGCAACCTCCGCCTCCTGGGTTCAAGTGATTCTCCTGCCTCAGTCTCCTGAGTAGCTGGGATTACAGGCGTGCAGCATCACAGCCGGCTAGCTTTTGTTTTTGTATTTTTAGTAGAGATGGGGTTTCCCCATGTTGGCCAGGCTGGTCTTGAACTCCCAACCTTAGGTGATCCACCCGCCTTGGCCTCCCAAAGTGCTGGGATTACAGGTGTGAGCCACCGCACCCGGATTTTTTTTGTTTTTTTTTTTATTTTTTGGTTTTTTTTTTTGAGACAGTGTCTCGCTCTGTCACCCAGGCTAGAGTGCAGTGGCATGATCTCAGCTCACTGCAACTTTT
>NW_012103809.1:4207199-4209563 GCF_000951045.1 Mandrillus leucophaeus
AGGTTTGCTTCTGACAGCAAGACTATGAAACCCACCAGGAGGAAGAAGATTGAGATACATCTGAATGTCTGGAGGAACAAACTGAGCACACCCTTTTTTAAGAACTGTAATGCTTACTGTATCTGTGGCTTCATTTTTGCAGTGAGTGAAATAAAGAACCCACTGATTCGACACTGCTAGAGTGCTATAGTGGTTGTTGAGTGTGAAGCTGATTCCGGACGCTGCGGGAGTGGATGTTGTGCTCCTTGTGTGGTCCTTAGGCTACAAAGAGTAGGAATTTTATTGCACATTTTATTTGGTCCATGTGTGTCCATTATGGTAATTATTTTTTTTTCTGAGAGGGAGTTTAGCTTTTAGTTGTGCAGTGGTGTGATTTTGGTTCACTGCAAGTTCTGTCTCTTGGGTTCAAGTGATTCTTGCCTCAGCCTCCTGAATAGTTGGGATTACAAGTGCCCACTACCACGCCCAGCTAATTTGTGTTTTTAGTAGAGACAGGGTTTCACCATGTTGGTCTGGCTGGCTGTGAACGCCTATCATCAGGTGATCCACTCGCCGCGACCTCCCAAAGTGCTGGGATTACAAACATGGGCCACAGCGTGTGAGCAGCCGTTTTTGCACGTTTTCTTTTTTTTTTTTTTTTGCCATTGTCTTGCTCTGTTGCTCAGGCTGGAGTGTAGTGGTGTGATCTTGGCTCAACTGCAACTTCTGCCTCACAAGTTCAAGCCATTCTCCTGCCTTTAGCCTCCCGAGTAGCTGGGATTATAGGCGCCTGCCACCACACCCAGCAAATTTTTTGTATTTTCAGTAGAGCTGGGGTTTCACCATGTTGAAGTCTTGAATTCCTGACGTTTAGGTGATCCACCTGCCTCAGCCTCCCGAAGTGCTGGGATTACAGGCGTGAACCACCGTGCCTCGTTAGTTTTCACATTCAAGTCTGGGATATATAAGGGAAACAATTTTAGGGAACTTACCACGTCATTCCTGAGTCCCAAGGTCCCTGACTCATCACCCTTTTCTCCACCTTTCAGTGCCTTCTTATGTGTCATCTGTATATGATGTGTCCGGAGTTTTTAGTTGCACTTGGTGAGCCGGGAAAGTACGTCTACTCTGTCATCCCAGAGAAGCAAGTTTCTGAATGATTTTTTAGATGGAATTAAAAATGGATACAAATGTAATTCCTGTTACGGCATTCTCCCTAGAATTAATGTAGGATCACCTTAAGGCAGTTACTTGAGGCTGGGTGCGGTGGCTCATGCCTATAATCCCAGCACTTTGGGAGGCAGAGGCAGCAGATCCCCTGAGGTCAGGAATTCAAGATCAGCCTGGTCGACTTGGTGAAACCCGGTGTCTACTAAAGATAAAAAAAAAAAAAAAAAAACTAGCCAGATGTGGTCGCTGGCACCTGTAATCCCAGCTACCTGGGAGGCTGAAGCAGGAGCATCGCTTGAACCTGGGAGGCAGAGGGTGCAGTGGGCCAAGATGATGCCACTGCACTCCAGCCTGGGTGAGAGAGTGAGACTCTGTCTCAAAAATAAATAAGCAACTTGATGAAGCTTCCATGTGTTTAATTCTAGTCAGTTCCTAGGGAATGCATATTACAGCAAGGTTGAGTATAATGCAGGTATTCCTGAGAGGTGAAGCCAGCTGGGCAGGGACTTGGAGAACTTTTCTGTCTAGCTAAAGGATTGTAAACTCACCAATCAGCACTCTGTGTCTAGCTAAAGGTTTGTAAACGCACCAATCAGCACTCTAAATTGGACCAGTCAGCAGGATGTGGGTGGGGCCAAATAAAGGACTAGAAAGCAGGCCACCCGAGCTAGTAATCCCCCCAGATTTGTACCTTTTCTCGCTCTTTTGGGTGGGTATTTATGAGCTGTAGTACTCACTGCGAAGGTCTGCAGCTTCATTCCGGAAGCCAGTGAAACCAGGAGCCCACTGGGAGAAGAACAATTCTGGACGCCTGGCCTTTATGCGCTGTAGTGCTTACTGCTAAGGTCTACGCCTTCGTTCCTGAAGTCAGCGGGATCACGAACCCACCAGGAGGGATGAACAACTCTGGGCGCGCTGCCTTTAAGAGCTGTAACACTCACAGCAAAGGTCTACGACTTCACTCCTGAGGCCAGTGAGACCACTGAACCCCGCAGAAGGGAGAAACTCCGGACACGTCTGAACATCTGAAGGAGCAGACTCCGTACACACCATCTTTAAGAACTAACACTGACAGCGAGGGTTGGTGGCTTCATTAAGTCGGTGAGACCAAAAACCCCCTGGAAGGAACCAATTCCGGACCCATTCCCATCAAATGTTTAAAATTCTTGGTGGGGACCGGGAGCTGTGGCTTACCCTGTAATCTCAGTACTTTGA
>NW_012103809.1:4212803-4215046 GCF_000951045.1 Mandrillus leucophaeus
CGCTGGGTGAAGCCAGCTGGGCTCCTGAACCGGATGAGGAGTTGGAGAACTTTTATATCTAGCTGGAGGATCGTATGTGCACCAATCAGCACTCTGTGTCTAGCTCAGGGTTTGTAAATACACCAATCAGTACTGTGTATCTAGCTAACCTAGTGGAGACTTGGAGAACTAGCACTCTGTAACTCTGTGTCTAGTTCAAGGATTGTAAATACACCAATCAGCACTCTGTGTCTAGCTCAGGGTTTGTGAATAGGCCAATTGGTACTCTGTATCTAGCTAACTCTGTATTTAGCTAATTAGCACTCTGTGGCTCTGTCTAGCTCAAGGATTGTAAACGCACCAATCAGCACCCGGTCAAAATGGACCAATCAGCTCTCTGTAAAATGGACCAATCAGCTCTCTGTAAAATAGACCAATCAGCTCTCTGTAAAATGGACCAATCAGCAGGATGTGGGTGGGGTCAGATAAGGGAATAAAAGCAGGCTGCCGGAAGCAGCCAGTGTTTTTTGTTGTTGTTGTTTGCAAAGCATCTGGTTGTTGCTTATTCTTCCCGTCCATGTTTCTTTTATGAGCTGTAGCACTTATTGTGAAGGTCTGCAGCTTCACTTCTGTAAGCCACTAAGACCACGTATGCATGGGAAAGAATGAACAACTCAAGACGTACTGTGTTCAGGAGCTGTAAGTTTTACCACGAAGGTTTGCAGGTTTGCTTCTGACAGCAAGACTATGAAACCCACCAGGAGGAAGAAGATTGAGATACATCTGAATGTCTGGAGGAACAAACTGAGCACACCCTTTTTTAAGAACTGTAATGCTTACTGTATCTGTGGCTTCATTTTTGCAGTGAGTGAAATAAAGAACCCACTGATTCGACACTGCTAGAGTGCTATAGTGGTTGTTGAGTGTGAAGCTGATTCCGGACGCTGCGGGAGTGGATGTTGTGCTCCTTGTGTGGTCCTTAGGCTACAAAGAGTAGGAATTTTATTGCACATTTTATTTGGTCCATGTGTGTCCATTATGGTAATTATTTTTTTTTCTGAGAGGGAGTTTAGCTTTTAGTTGTGCAGTGGTGTGATTTTGGTTCACTGCAAGTTCTGTCTCTTGGGTTCAAGTGATTCTTGCCTCAGCCTCCTGAATAGTTGGGATTACAAGTGCCCACTACCACGCCCAGCTAATTTGTGTTTTTAGTAGAGACAGGGTTTCACCATGTTGGTCTGGCTGGCTGTGAACGCCTATCATCAGGTGATCCACTCGCCGCGACCTCCCAAAGTGCTGGGATTACAAACATGGGCCACAGCGTGTGAGCAGCCGTTTTTGCACGTTTTCTTTTTTTTTTTTTTTTGCCATTGTCTTGCTCTGTTGCTCAGGCTGGAGTGTAGTGGTGTGATCTTGGCTCAACTGCAACTTCTGCCTCACAAGTTCAAGCCATTCTCCTGCCTTTAGCCTCCCGAGTAGCTGGGATTATAGGCGCCTGCCACCACACCCAGCAAATTTTTTGTATTTTCAGTAGAGCTGGGGTTTCACCATGTTGAAGTCTTGAATTCCTGACGTTTAGGTGATCCACCTGCCTCAGCCTCCCGAAGTGCTGGGATTACAGGCGTGAACCACCGTGCCTCGTTAGTTTTCACATTCAAGTCTGGGATATATAAGGGAAACAATTTTAGGGAACTTACCACGTCATTCCTGAGTCCCAAGGTCCCTGACTCATCACCCTTTTCTCCACCTTTCAGTGCCTTCTTATGTGTCATCTGTATATGATGTGTCCGGAGTTTTTAGTTGCACTTGGTGAGCCGGGAAAGTACGTCTACTCTGTCATCCCAGAGAAGCAAGTTTCTGAATGATTTTTTAGATGGAATTAAAAATGGATACAAATGTAATTCCTGTTACGGCATTCTCCCTAGAATTAATGTAGGATCACCTTAAGGCAGTTACTTGAGGCTGGGTGCGGTGGCTCATGCCTATAATCCCAGCACTTTGGGAGGCAGAGGCAGCAGATCCCCTGAGGTCAGGAATTCAAGATCAGCCTGGTCGACTTGGTGAAACCCGGTGTCTACTAAAGATAAAAAAAAAAAAAAAAAAACTAGCCAGATGTGGTCGCTGGCACCTGTAATCCCAGCTACCTGGGAGGCTGAAGCAGGAGCATCGCTTGAACCTGGGAGGCAGAGGGTGCAGTGGGCCAAGATGATGCCACTGCACTCCAGCCTGGGTGAGAGAGTGAGACTCTGTCTCAAAAATAAATAAGC
>NW_012103809.1:4216031-4220847 GCF_000951045.1 Mandrillus leucophaeus
CTCCTGGGCTCAAGCAATTCTTCTGCCTCAGCCTCTTAAGTAGCTATGAGTACAGGCATCCACCCCCACACCCAGCTAGTATTTTTTTGTAGAGACCAGGTCTCACCATATTGGTCAGGCTGGTCTCGAACTCCTGACCTCAAGTGATCTGCCTGCCTTGGCCTCCCAAAATGTTGAGATTGCAGGCGTGAGCCACTGCGCCCAGCCAGAGGGTGTTTTTTTTTAATATGGCATTTAAAAAGAAAGTTGGAAAATACATTGGTTTCTGAGAGTATTCAATACTATTAAAGAAGATTAATATGTTTGTGACATAGGGGAAAGCTTTTCAGTACGAGTTAAGTATAGATAAATCTTAAAGTTTTTAAAACATAGGCAGATCTTAGAAGATGTGTTAGGTAGTAGGTAAATAGAACATGTGTTAAACAGAAAGGAATAAAGTCCAGGATACCTAACATTCCTAGCCACCAAGTATACATGAGACACCTGAGCATGAAATATTTGATACGTTAAATGTCCAAGAGGCACTAAATACAGGGCGCGGAATATACATAAGCATGAAATAGTCATGAGGTCCTAAATAACGTTATTCACCTCTGTCCCCAAGTGTCCTCTGTCCAAGAAACACAGTAAAACCCATGGTTGCTCCACAGGCCAACTGCCAAAGCTCGACTCTTTGCCAGGCTTGCTTGTACCTGCATCTCGGACAGAGCAAGTGTGTGTCATTGGCGCAGGGCACCTTGCTTCTGAGTCTCCTTGCTCAAACCTCTTGTCTTCAGCACCACCATCCACAGAAAAGTTGATGTCACAGAGAGGGGTGGGAGGCTGGGGCAGGTAGGGGATGCTAGCCCCTTAAACATTGTATGAGGCAGGCTTTAGGTAGCGGGCATTTTCCACCAGATTTGCACCCTCTCAACAGCATTTACTTATCCCACCACTTTCCTCTTGCTTTTCACTGTTTCTTTAAATTGATTTAAATAAGAGATTCCAGTATTTTAATTTGATCTGTGAGCCTTTCTGCTCACTGATCTCTGAGAAGGTAGTATACCTGGAGGCCATTGCATTTCCCACATGACAATTCAAATCAAAATATGGAATCCTTTTGGGGAGGTCAGGTTGATAACTTCCCTTTTCCTCCTGGGAATGGATATTCTGCATATTGTTTTAGTCCTCCACGTGTTGAATGATCAACTTTGCTATTTATGTAGACCAGGTTTTCATCACACATACACTCCTTCCTGATACAATTCCCCATATGTAAGCATTCACCTCCACCTTCCCTTGCTCCATTGTTTCTCTGTAGTGAGTGCTCACCATGTGTGCCAGGTGCTATCCTAGATTCTGGGGGCTAGAAGGAAAAACACAATCCCTTCCAAAATACATAGCTTTGGTAAATAAATTAACATATTAAATGCAATGGCCTGGGGCAGTCATGGGCAGCTTGACTGATAACTCTAGTGAAATGTTGAGTTTTTGAATGACACAGGGTACATGATGTTAACTCAAATTTTCTTTTTCTTTTTTCTTTGAAATGGAGTCTCCCTCTGTCACCCAGGCTGGAGTGCAGTGGTGTGATCTCGGCTTACTTCAACCTCTGCCTCTTAGGTTCAAGTGATTCTTCCTTTTCAGCCTACTGAGTAGCTGGGATTGCAGGCGTGCACCACCACACCCGGCCAGTTTTGTTTGTTTGTGTTGTTAGTAGAGACAGCGTTTCCCCATGTTGGCCAGGCTGGTCTTGAACTCCTGACCTCAGGTGATCCATGTGCCTCAGCCTCCCAAAGTGACGGGATTACAGGCGTGAGCCACCGCTCACAGGCTGTCTCAGATTTTAAGACTCTTCACTGAAAGACACAAATGCAATTCTGGATGTCCTAAGCTTCAGCAGAAGGCGTGGGAGTAAGTACGTGAGAAGGACACAGGTGTATCTGGCTGAGGCCAAGATAGGAAGAACCAGACCCAGGGTACAGCCAGGGCAATCTGTACATGTGGCCTTTGTTCTCTCTGCCAACCACCCCTGTCATTTCTCATTCCACATCTACTTGTCCATTCAACACATGTTTACTGAGTACTGGTTATGGGCCAGGCACTGTGCTAAATGCTGCATAATTATCACTCCTGTGAAACGAACGTGCGAAAAAGGGGGAGGTAGGCTCTACAATGGTTAAGCCAGTTACGGAGCAGGTTAGCAGGGAATTGTCATGGAAGGAAAGAAGCTGTCGGGGGAAATGCAGATGAGTTGAAGTTTTAAATCAGGTGATCAGGGAAGGCCTCTCTGAAAAGTGACATTTGCGTAAAGACAGAAAGGAGATGAGGGAGTGAACCGGAAGATTGTCTGGGGAGGGGTTCCAGGCAGATGAAGCAGCTGGGAGCAAGGAAGAAGTACCAGTGAGGGGGAAAGAGAAGATGCTGATGTCAGGGAGGTGGATGTGTGGGGCTTTGCAAAGTGCTGCCTGAGAAAAGGTTGCCACCAGAGGGTTTTGGGGAGAGAAACGGCACAATAAGACTTATAACACAAGCGCTCTGGTCACTGTGTTGAGAACAGACTAAGAGACAGAAAAAAGCCTCTTCACTGCAAGAAACAAATGCAGAATTAGGACAGCTCTGCCATTTGCTGTGTGACCTTATACTCTGTGCCTCAATTTCTTCCATGTGTAAAAGCAGGAGATATTCATAGTCCTCACTGCACAGAGTTGGTATGAAGTGTAAGTTAACATATGTAAAGCGCTTCCAACAGTGGCAGATAATAAGCACTGCATATGCTTTTGCTAATATTTTTATGACTCCAATAAATGTGATCTAGAAGTAAGGTGGCAGATGGGGTAGGTTAAGAAAATAGGCGTTTTTTTTTTTTTTTTAATGATTTCTTTTATTTCTTGGGGAAAGAGTTATTGACGTTGCTCTTCAAACAAACCTGTAAAATACTCACAAAGATGTAGAAATTGGTATTGTAGACACTTGATAGACATGAATTACCCGGGCAGACTGCAACTCGGGATTTGTTTTTTACCTTTTTGTTCAGGGACCTGTTAATTTGTAAAGTTCAACACATTCAGGCTCCAAAAATGATAAACTAATGCTTAAATTGAAGCTCAATTCCCTTTCTTCATGAGCTCTTCTGTTGTGACAGATGATCTCTACTGCTCTTGCTGTGTGAGTACACACCTGTGTGTACCTGTGTTTGTCTACCAGACACAATTCTTCCTCAAAGCCTCGTTGTGGGAAAAACAAAACAAAACACCCAAACCTACTGATAGGCCTCAGTGACCAAATACTAAAAACTTAACATTCCCTGACATGGTCTTGATCACACCCTTTTGACACATTTGTGTTTCAGGATTCCGATAAGTCAGTGGGCCGCCAGTGAAAAGCTATCTCTTAACAACGTTAATGCTAACTAGCAACATTCCCAAACACAAATCATTGATTGATTTACTCTGGTACTAATTGAAATAGAGCAGAAACCAATTTCTTTAATTTATGACATGTTTTGATGGACTTTTCCTACACAGAAGAGCTATGTGTTCTGGTTGAGGAACGACACTACAAGAAGCAGCATATGGTAGTTAAGGATGTAAGCTTTGACATTAGACCTTACTTTAAATAATAGCTCTACCAGTGACCAGGACTGTAGGTAATTTAATTCTCTGAGGTTCAGCCTCTTCAAATATAAGGTGAGGGAAGGGCTCGAGGATCATCGTGGATGATCCTAATTAAGGTTTTAGGCTTGCGCCTGCATAGGGAAGAATGAGTCCCTAAAGCCATTCCCTGCTAGTTAAGACAAGTCTCCTTATTAATTGTTCAGGAAAGTCTTCAATTAAATTGAAGGTCTGGCATACTGCAACTCCTGCAAGTTCTTAGTCATTATCAGCTTTGGCTGGTTAGAATCCACTATAATAAACACGGGCTTCAACTTAGCTCTCTGCAAGGGAGGTGCTGCTGCAAGTGGAAAGTCTGTCTTTAAGAATATGCGCTGCAATTTGCTTTATTCACTGATGATTATATTGATCGGATTTGTCTATGTTGATATTTGTAGGGGATGAAGGAGAGGGAGAAGTCAACGATGACAGCAAATTTTAGTGTAGAGCAACTGAGAGAATGGTGGTGCGGGAAACACAGGGAACAGGAGCGACTTGGAAGTGGGAATGGAGATAACATCATGCTGTGGACATTCGGAATCCACAGAGCTGCGTGGAAATCAGATTTAACTTGCTCTCTCTCCCCCTTTAAGATGCTTCTCAAGTAGCCTCACTCCCTAAAACAAACGGGTATTTGGCATTGGGCCACATTATTCTGCAGCCGCCGTATTTTCTTGCAGGTAGAAGGCAGGCCCTTCCTGGTGTAAACAAACAAGATCGGGCTAGAGTGACAATCCTCCCTGATGGCCCACACCTGGTTTATACCCTCTATTAATGGGGTCCTTCGAAATCCAGCCTCAGATGCCCTTCTTCCGCAGCGGTGGCCTCCACCTCCGGCCTGGCCTAGCTTACGCGGTCCAGCTTGTGCAAGACCCAATTCCAGCTCCGGGTTTCCAGCTTTTGGCCACTCAGGATTGGACCTGGGAGTGGAGCTGGTCGGCCCTGCAGGTGCTGGGCCTGGGGACGGAGGAAGCACAGAGATTCCCCGCCCCGTTCCCCACCTTCGGCACTCGCGGCGAGGCACCGTCCCATTCCCCGCCCCCGGGATGCCTGGCGCGTGCGGCTATTCGGCAGCTCAAGCCCTGCCCCCACAGTCTTCATTCTCCGCTCTCCCCTCTCCCAGGACACGGCGCAGGCGACACGACGCCCCGCCTTTCCCCCCGCCCTGCCGCGCTCCAGGGACG
>NW_012103809.1:4225352-4227065 GCF_000951045.1 Mandrillus leucophaeus
CACCTTGCCTGGCCTAATTCTTTAAACAGAATAAACGGGGTATGCATTGCTTTCCATCTTGTTAGGCTAGCTGCATACAGGATACTTTTCTGTAAGAAAATACCAGCTGTTTTCCCAAGGTTGCAATGTCACAGGTGGTTTTGACCTGAGTTTTCATATATTTTACCCCCTCTTCTGCCCTCCTAACAAGAACTGTGAGTTGGATGCAGAAGTTTCTAAAAAACTTGAGTATTGAAATTGGCTGTTGCAGCGGGGACGAAAAGCAGCACCCCTGCCTCCCCCCGAAAGAGACATGAAAGTAGTTGGATTAAGGGCACGGGAGTATTTGCTTTCCGATTTAGTGGTAACGTGAGTACTTGATGAAATGGCTAACACATTCCCTGATTATAGAGTTGGTCAGTGGATCTTGGCTGAGTTTCCTGTGGGCCTATGTGAAATGATCGGCATCTGTTCAGCGTTACTGTGTGCTAAGCACCTTTGCATGTGTCATACGTTGAATGCTCACAACAGCCCCAGGAAATTGGTACCAGTGTTATCCTCGTGGTACGTGAAGGATACTGAGACTTAGGTTGCGTAGCTTGCGGGTTGGACACACTTCTTTCGGACTGCTGGAGAGCTGTGCTTTTAACCACTACTGATGCAGCTTGTTTTCCCCAGATGCAGGCCTAGGGTAGTCTCCTTTCTGGACTGAGAAGAGAAGAATGGAGAAGAGCCCCTTCCCATTGTGAGTGGACAGGAAATGGGTATGGAATAGCCAGGAGCTTCTGGAAACCAGAGTTCCTTTCCTCAGCTGAAAAGAACCCTAAGAGTAGACTGCCTGGGATTGCGTGGGGGATGGGAGGATCACTGGACCTGTGGGCCAGAGACTTGGGTTTGAGTCCCAGCTCTGGCTTTGCTGAGTTGTGTGACTCTCAGAAAGTCATTCAACCTCTGTGGGCCTTATTTTCAGTGATAGAACGTGTGGGGAATGATTACCTTTTAGTCCCATCCTATGACAATATGGTTTGTTTTTAAAGCCAGGTTAACACTGACTTCTTTCTCGTGTTTTCAGAGTGCCTTTGCATTGGTTTGGCTTTGGCTACACAGCAGTGGTTGTTTCTGGTGGGATCGTTGGCTATGTAAAAACAGGTATGGTTTTGTTGTTACTTAGCCTCTTAACATCTTCACGTTGTTCCAGTGAAATGTGAGTGCCCGGATATCCCTGAGAAGCAAGCTCATTTCATTCAGGTTTGCTGTTGGTCCCCTAGCTGGAGTGCAGGCTTCCTTGTCAGTGTTGCAGCTCCTGCACTTGCCTTCTGGTTATCTGGTGAAGCTGAGCCAGGCCTCTTGTGGAATTACTTGTTTTTGCCTCTTTATCTACAGATAGGCAGGGGTGGTTATAGTTTGTTATTATCATTGACTACCGTGCATCAGCCACGACCCCCAAGTGCTATCTCCGGGCTCAGGTAGGAGGAAACCTCTGGTCTACACAGACTGGTATTTTGAAGTCTCCTCATTAGGCCAGGCAGGGGTGTGTCAGTGGCTGTGCTTGTTTCTGCCCCCTAGTCCTTGCCTGCATTCCCACCCCAACCCCCACACCAGAATTCTTATTGTCCAGGTCTTTGTATTTTTGTTTAATTGATTGGCCCTATTTCCCTCTCCTTTTGTGATTTGCTGGAGGTCCTGCCTGTACACAGTTCCAGCCCTTCATGGTTGATCAGGCCTGTTTAGAAA
>NW_012103809.1:4227380-4254948 GCF_000951045.1 Mandrillus leucophaeus
AGGGTGGCGTCCCTGGCTGCAGGGCTGCTCTTCGGCAGCCTCGCTGGCCTGGGTTCTTACCAGATGTCTCAGGATCCAAGGAACGTTTGGGTTTTCCTAGGTATGTCTGCTTCAGCGTCTCCTTAGGGCAGTCGTGTATCTGCAATACTCTTTTCCAAACGACCCTGGTTTGGTGGGATGGAGCGAGTTCTTCACACTTAATTTACTACAGTTTCACTGCTTCTCCAAGTCCAAGTCCTCAGAAAGTTTGAAAATAGGAGAAGGGTGGCGGGAATTGTCCTGGTTCCTGTTTATCATTTATGTAGAGACTATGGAAAGATTTCCATACCTCATGAATTGTGTGACTCTCAGAAAATCATCCATCCTCTGTGGGCCTTATTTTCAGTGTTTCCCTAGTAGAATTAGCATCAAACTTGTGTTACCCGTATTTACCCAGTAAAATTAGCATTAAACTTGTGTAAGACAAGTAATGTGTCAATCGTTGAGGTTTTCCGCTGAAAACCATTGGCCTCAGCATCACTACAATATCACACATCTGGGTTAGGTTTGCATCCACGTTGCATTTTTCCCGTTTGAAAATCACCTCTTTAGCAGTCAGCTAAATAAATATGTAAGACATAGGCCATGCCTTCCAGGAGCTTTCAACTGACTTCACTGGGGAAGTAAGACATGAGCATAGAAGCAGGACTAGAAATGTACCCTCTGAGTGGCATGGACAGTGAGTGGGGTGGGGGACCGAGGAGTCCTTCTTATCAGGGTGGCTTTCAGCACATTTCTGTGGGGCTCCACTCATGTGTCAGACACTGCTGGGAGTGTGGGTTCCTCACTGTCTCCACAAACCCCGTGTGAGAATGAGTGCCATGTGGGAGGGAGAAGCCGTGTGATCTGTACACATCAGCCGGGTTGGGAAGGGAGGTCAGTGATGGCTAATGGGGTGTGCTGGGGAAGGAGGTGCGTCCAGGTCCCAGCTCTGCCTAACAGCTCCCTCCCTCATGCTGCAGAATGACTTTGAGCCTGCTTTTTCCCTTTCTCTGATCCTGCTCCACTCAGCAAATGACCTCATGCCTATTGTAGAGAAAAAACAGCAGCCATCAGGTGGGGACTCCCTGGAACCTTTAATCTCCAAGCCTCACCTCGTCCTGTTTTCCCTCCTCTCCAACACCAGTGTCCTCCTCTGTGCTTTGAGTGTCTTCTCCCTGACCTTCTCCAGACCTTCACACTGGCAAGGATCCTGTCTTGTATTTGTATTCCTCCTTTTAGGTGGATCCCCCCCATTGATATTCAGATGTGCTTGTCTCTTTCCTCTTCATAAACTTCTTCTTCTTTTTTTTTTTTTTTTGAGACAGAGTCTCACTGTGTTGCCCAGGCTGGAGTGCAGTGGCGCGGTGTTGGCTCACTGCAACCTCCGCCTCTTGGGTTCGAGCGCTTCTCCCGCCTCAGCCTTCTAGGTAGCTGGGATTACAGGCATCTCCCACCATGTCAGGCTGATTTTTGTAGTTTTAGCAGATACAGGGTTTTGCCATGTCCGGGCTGGTCTGGAACTCCTGACCTCAGGTGATCTGCCCGCCTCGGCCTCCCAAAGTGCTGGGATTATAGCCGTGAGGCACCATGCCCAGCCAAGAGGGCAAGAGGGAGGGAATGGGAGGCCAGAAACCTACAGCACCTGGTATTTCCCCCAAGGTGGGGTGGTATTCTCCCATCCAAGTACCATGCAGGACCGACTTTGCTTAGCTTTTGGGAGCAGACAAGATCGAGCGTGTTCAGGGCGGTATGGCGGTAGACCAGACACTTCTTAAAGATCATTTATGCAGCTGGGCGCGGTGGCTCACGCCTGTAATCCCAGCAGTTAGGGAGACCGAGGCAGGTGGATCACCTGAGGTTGGGAGTTCGAGACCAGTCTGACCAACATGGAGAAACCCCCGTCTCTACTAAAAATACAAAATTAGCCGGGCATGGTGGCTGGCACCTGTAATCCCAGCTACTCGGGAGGCTGAGACAGGACAATCACTTGAACCTGGGAGGTGGCGGTTGCAGTGAGCCGAGATGAAGCCACTGTACTCCAGCCTGGGCAACAGGAGCGAGACTCCGTTTCAAAAAAAAAAAAAGATCATTTATGCTTCCTTTCCCATCACACATGATCAGCCCATCTCAGTCACTGTTTCTGTCCCTGTGTTTGTGGAACAGCTCTCCCTGAGGCTGCCAGTGACCTGTGTTTGTACAAAATCCAATCTACATTTTTCAGTCCTCCTTTTACTTGGTCATTTAGCAGTTCTCAGCATGGTTGACCAATCATTTTCCATTCTCCTGGTTTCCCTTTTTATTCTCTCATTTTCTTTTGGCAACTCATTTTCCTTTTTGGCCACTAGACATTGAAGTTCTTCAGGCTCTTTTTGTCTACTCACTTGACAGTTTATAAGTACCATCAAAGCCTATGCCTTTAATTTCCACCAATACACAAATGACACAAATTTCTCTCTCCTCCAGGCTGGATTCTCATGTATTCATTTGCCCACTTTCCTTCAGGTGTCTCTAGGAATCTGCCCAGACCTAACCTCATGGCCACACACTCCTCCTGTCTTCTGTTCTCCATCCATTCGGGTCTTGATTGCTCTCTTTCCCCTCCACCGCCCCCTTTCTGACTAATCCATCAGCAGGTCTTGTCGACACTATTTCCAGCCCTTATCCTGAGTTGTCCTCTTTTTCATCTGCACAACCATCATCCTAGTCCCAGTTATCCCCTCTTTCTTACCTGCATTCCCAAGGATGTTCCTTAGCTGGTATCCCCATGTACCCTCTAGTTTCCCTGAAGTTTGTTCTGTATGGTACAGCTAGAATTATGCTTTCAAAATGCAACTCTGGGCCGGGTGCAGTGGCTGACGCCTGTAGTCCTAGCACTTTGGGAGGCAAAGGCAGGTGGACTGCCTGAACTCAGGAGTTTCAGACCACCCTGGACAACATGATGAAACCCCGTCTCTACTAAAATTAAAAAAAAATTAGCCGGGCATGGTGCCAGGTGCCTGTAGTCTCAGCTACTTGGGAGGCTGAGACTTGAGGATTGCTTGAACTGGGGAGGTAGAGGTTGTAGTGAGCTGAGATCATGCCACTGCACTCCAGCCTGTGTTGCAGAGTGAGACTGTCTCAAAAAATAATAATAATGCAACTCTGTTCATGCATCTTTCTGCTTAGTAGCCTTTAATAGCTTCTCATTGCTCTTAGGATGAAAACCCAATCCCTAGTATGGCCTTCAAGGCTCCATGTGGCCTGGCCCCTCTTACTTGCAAACTGCATCTTGACTTCTGTGCCACAGTGCCCATTTAGGGTGAATGTGCCACGCTCCCTGTCAGCCACCGGGCCTCTGCATATACTGTCCCCTCTGCCTGGAAAGGGCCTTCCCATCCTTCAGCTTATTAACTCCTGTAATTTCAGATCTCAGCCAGTCTTCACTTCCTTGGCTAAAAGCCTTGCATGATCTCCCTGAATAGGTTGATCCCCTGTTGAGCTTTTTTGTGTAGCATCAATTATACCTGAAGCACAAATTGTACCTTGGTTTTCTTTGTGTGATTGTTTAAAGTCTGTCCCATCAGACCTGAAGCACTGTAAAAGGGCAAAGACAGTTACAATTACCTTTGTATTCTCCAGCACCTAGCACAGCGCTTGACATGTAGTAGGTGCTTTGACAGTTACCCAGTGGGAATTGCGTGCAGGGTGGAGGAAACAGTGTCTGCGGGGCGTGAGAAACAGCAGCATTTTGGAGAAAACTAACACATTGATGGCTAAAGTGTGGGTTTTGCAGAAGAAGAGTGGTAAGAGATGAGGCTGGAAGGGCAGGCAGGGCCCAGGCTGTGAAGGGCCCTGTTTGGCCAATATTGGTACTTGGACGCATAGGATGTGGGCAGCCAGTAATCTCCCCCTACTTGGAGAAGGAGGAATAAGCATAGGATGAGGTGTGACCCTTGAGAGATGGGTGGGGCTTGGTCCACTTCTGATTCCCCTGCGTAGAAGATGTAATGAGTTTTGACCCTTCTTTGTATCTTTTTCAGCTGCTACATCTGTTACTTTTGTTGGTGTTTTGGGATTGAGATCCTACTACTATGGAAAAGTCATGCCTGTAGGTTTAATTGCAGGTGCCAGGTACTTTCATTTGTTACTTTTCTTTACCATGTAGAGTTCAGTTTATTCCCCAAGATACTTTATGCATTCAAAACCTAACTTGTTTCAGGATATCTGATGCTATGCATCAGCTGACATTTGATATATACACTAATAGGAGATGCTTCAAAAACAATGGTTGATTTAATGTCACAATGACATGAGTATATCCATTCACTGTGGAGATGGCTTTCTCTGGTCCTAGCTCCTCCCTGTATGGTGGCAGAAGTTTTAGTGCAAAGCTATGACTGCAACCTTTTGTGTGACTTGCGGGGAATGTGTGGGGGTCCCATATTTCTTAGATGTGTAGGTGTCTTTTATAGAAAATTTTACTAGAAGGGAATTTTGATTGAATCCTGTTTTCTAATTTTGATTATAATACGTAAACCAAATTGTGGTTTTAAAAAAATTTAGTTGTAGGCCAGGCACAGTGGCTCACACCTGTAATCCCAGCACTGTGAGAGGCCATGGCGGGCATATCACTTGAGGTCAGGAGTTCGAGACTAGCCTGTCCAACATGGTGAAACTCCTCTCTATGAAAAATACAAAAATTAGCTGGGCGCGGTGGTGCATGCTTGTAATCCCAGCTACTCGGGAGGTCGAGGCAGGAGACTCGCTTGAACTGGTGAGGCGGAGGTTGCAGTCAGTTGAAATCCTGCCGCTGCACTCCAACCTGGGCAACAGGGTGAGTGAGACTCCGTCTCAAAAAAAAGAAAAAAAAATCGGTTATTAAGTGTGATAAAGACATCCTGAAGGCAGGGGAATTTTAACAAACCTGTTTTGGAGAAAGATTGCATACTCTATTCTCATCGTAGTTACGATGCTGCCAGTGTAATTTTTTTTGTTTGTTTGTTTTTTTTTGAGACGGAGTCTGGCTCTGTCGCCCAGGCTGGAGTGCAGTGGCCGGATCTCAGCTCACTGCAAGCTCCACCTCCCGGGTTTACGCCATTCTCCTGCCTCAGCCTCCCGAGTAGCTGGGACTACAGGCGCCCGCCACCTCGCCCGGCTAGTTTTTGTATTTTTTAGTAGAGACGGGGTTTCACCTTGTTAGTCAGGATGGTCTTGATCTCCTGACCTCGTGATCCGCCCGTCTCGGCCTCCCAAAGTGCTGGGATTACAGGCTTGAGCCACCGCGCCCGGCCAATATTTTATACCTGAAGCAAAAGAGTCAGTGTGGAGCAAGGTCTAGAGCAGTAAACTGAGAGGCTGGAGCTTCAACCATTATCAGATCCCTGAGGGTGGGGCGGCCTTGCTCTCTCTCGCCTCCATTTCTTCATCTCTTCAAATTATTGGCAGTTGGATTAGGATCCAGCTCATGTGTGCTATTTTAAGACCTCAGTATGAGACTGTCCCTTGGCTTGCTTTTTCTCTGGTTCCTCCAGGGATGGAAATTTTACCTCTGACCACTCTTGCCTTAGTACCTCCTCCCCCACACAGTTGTGAGGAACCTGCAGAGTTTAGTTCCTTAAAAACATAGTTGCCTGTTCTGTCCTTTACCTGACGTTTTCTATCTTGTTTCTTTTAAACAGTTTGCTGATGGCCGCCAAAGTTGGAGTTCGTATGTTGATGACATCTGATTAGCAGAAGTCATGTTCCAGCTTGGACTCATGAAGGATTAAAAATCTGCATCTTCCCCTATTTTCAATGTATTAAGAGAAATAAGTGCAGCATTTTTGCATTTGACATTTTACCTAAAAAAAAAAAAAGACACCAAACTTGGCGGAGGGGTGGAAAATCAGTTGTTACCATTATAACCCTACAGAGGTTATAATGAGGATGTAACATGAGCTTATTGAGACCCTCACAGAGATTGATTCTTGTATATTGATGTTCTCTTCTTTCTGTATCTATAGGTAAATCCCAAGGGTAAAATGTTAGGTGTTGACATTGAGAACCCTGAAACCCCATTTCGTGCTCAGAGGAACAGTGTGAAAAAATAGAGTATCTGTTCTTCTGCTCATCTTAGACCACAGACTGACTTTGAAATTATGTTAAGTGAAATATCATTGAAAATAAAGTTTACTATAAATAATATTTCCTATGGTGTCTTCATTGCCAGAGCTGGTCTAGTTCATAGAATGACATGGTGCTAGCCGCAAGATATAGCAACTTGAAAGTATTTTGTTGATATTTAGAAATTACCTATTTTGAGAAATTTAAGGACCAAGGAAAGTTATTTGATTGTACATTGCATTGAAGCTTGTTTCAAAATGATCTCTGAGGATTTTTTTTGTTTTTTAAGAGACAGGGACTTTTTCCGTCACCTAGCCTGGAGTGCAGTGGTACAACTATATCTCACTGTAACCTCAAACTCTTGGGTTCAGTCCTCCCACCTCAGCCTCCTGAATAGCTGGTACTACTGGTGCATACCACCTCGCTAACTTATTTTATTTTTTTGTAGAGATGCCGTCTTGCTCTTGCCCAGGCTGGTATCAAACTCCTGGCCTCGAGCGATCCTCTCTCCTTAGCTTCCCAAAGTCGTGGCTAATGAGCATGAGCCACTGTACCTAGCCACTGAGGATTTCTAAGATTAGCACTGTGTAGCAAAAAAAGAAGAAAAAAAAGTGTGGTTTTTTTTGTTGTTGTTGTTAATTAGTTCATATGTAATTGTGAAACTGGAAGACCCATCTAGAGCTTGAATCACCTAATTTGGTCTCTACATTGGACACATTTACTGGATACTGGTACGTTTTTAGTTTACTTTATTCATGTTTCAATATGAAGAATTAATCTGGTGCCCTTTGCTTTAGTTTTCATTCCATTTAAAAAGGTAAGGAGCTGGGCGTGGTGGCTCACACCTGTAATCCCAACACGTTGGGAGGCCGAGGTGGGTGGATTACAAGGCCAGGAGTTTGAGACCAGCCTGGCCAACATGGTGAAACCCTGTCTCCACTAAAAATTCAAAAATTAGCTGGGTGTGGTGACATGCATCTGTAATCCCAGCTACTCAGGAGGCTGAGGCAGGAGAATTGCTTGAACCCGGAAGGCGGTGGCTGCAGCGAGCTGAGATCGCGCCGCTGCACTCCGACCTGGGCGACAGAGCGAGACTCTCGTCTCAAAAAAAAAAAAAAGGTATTTGCTACTGATTTCCCCTAACTGATACTGGTTGAGTTTAGAGTGTAGTTCAGACACTTTATGTATTTGCATAAGCCCCTTGATGGTGATCCTAGTTTTCCATCCTTTTTTATAGAACTCTGGACAATTGAGGGCACTTGTGTTGCAGTGGTAGAGGCATCAGAAGGCCATAGACCATCCAAAGCTACCAGCCTCCCAGGCTTCCATAGCTAAGAGTTTGAGTCTAATGTTGGCCCTTTTTTCATGTGTCATGGAGTGTTTCCAAAGGGCACACAATTTTGCCATCTTCAGTCCTAGAGGAGGACCTGGCTCCTCCTGAATGACAAGGTTCCCTGAAGTTGGGAATTAGTTTAGGTGCCAAGTAGATCCCTGTGTGACTATTTGATCCCCAGCAATCAGCCTGGAAAATTCTAAGGCTGCCCGCAGATGAGAGGCAGGAGGTCTTCATAGCCCTTGCCAGGTCCCCTCGTCCCTGCTTCTCTGCAAAGGTCCCGGAGTATTTACTGCTAAGGGTTGCGCTGGGTCCTAGCAGTGCAAAGAACAAGTCATGGTGCTTGCCCTTTTGGAGTCTAGTGGAGGAGGCGGACGTCTAAACAAAGGCAGTAGAGAAATAAGTGCATAATGGAGGTAGATCCCTATTACTGTGGGGGCACAAGTGGGGGAGTGGGCATTTCTGTTTAGGGAGTCAAGGGAGGCTTCACAAAGCAACCAATAGTTAAACTGAGTCTTGTCAGTTGATTCATGAGTCAGTTGACATGAACTCCTTTTGTGAGTTGTCTATGAGGATTTCATAGGTAAGGAAGGGCAAATGTCTCGGATAGAGGGAACAACACATACAGTGCCTCAAAGGCATGAAACTATGTAGCATAGCTGGGTTCAACCCTTTCTTTGGGATCTTTTTTTTTTTTTTTTTTTGAGATGTATAGCTCTTGTTGCCCAAGCTGGAGTGCAATGATGCGATGTCAGTTCATTGCAACCTCCACCTACCGGGTTCAAGTGATTCTCCTGCCTCATCCTCCTGAGTAGCTGGGATTACAGGTGTGCACCACCATACCCGGCTTTTTTGTATTTTTAGTAGAGATGGGGTTTCACCATGTTGGCCAGGCTGGTCTTGAACTCCTGACCTCAGGTTATCCACCCGCCTTGCCTCCCAAAGTGCTGGAATTACAGGCGTGAGCCACTGCTCCGGGCCAAGATCTAATTCTTTATAATGGCTTTTAAGTTGTACGGATGTTTACTATTTAGTTTACCATTCCCCTACTGATAGAAATATGTCTTGTTTAATGTCTTTGATAGCCTGGAGCAGTGGCTCACGCCTGTAATCCCAACACTTTGGGAGGCCGAGGTGGGCAGATCCCCTGAGGCCTTTGATATTACAAAGGATGGTGTACCAAGAAATACCCTCATGGAAATCCCCATGAACATGTGCAAAGGAATCTGTAGGTTACATTCCTCAATGCAGAGTCAGAGCATCTCAGCATTTAAAACTGTGATTGCCCTCAGAAGAAAATGCACCAATTTACCCTCCCACTAGCGGTGGCTAACTGTGGAAGTGAACTTTTTAAAAATCTTTTGACACGTTAAGCTGAAAGTCTGCAAACTTATTGTGTAAAGGACCAGATAGTGAGTATTTTAGGCTTCGCAGGCCATCTGTGTCCCAGCTGCTCACCTCTGCCTTTGTAGAATGAAAGCAGCCATAGCCAATCGGTAAATGAGTGTAACTGTTCCAATAAAACTGTACGTATGGGCCCTGAAATCTGGATTTCATATGGTTTCTACATATCACAAAATAGTAGTCTTATATTGATTTTTTTCAACCATTTCTAAATGCAAATCCATTCTTAGCTTGCTGTCTGCACAAAAACAGGCAATGGACTAGCATTGGCTCGCTGACCATAGTCATGCCTGTAAGAGTTAAAGAAAGAAGAAAGAAACATGAAACGTGGCTTTGCAGTCAAAGACAGGTTTTCTTTAGTTAAAACCTGAGAGGCCTCCCGGCCGATTTCAGTTAGGAGCACTTTCTCCTACAGACTAAGAGTGTATATTGGTTTTAGGGTGAGGGGACTTACCAGAAGCTTGGAATGTTTGTGTGTGTTCATGGCGGGGTTGGAATCTCTCTGGGAGGAGGGGTTATCTTGGGACAAACATCTTCCCGGCTGGAGGGGTCTTATCTTGGGGCCAGCATGTCTCTGGTCTGAGAGGAGTTTGGAATGTTTCTGGTTGAAGATGTTGTGGTTTATGGTAGTGCTGACCTTAGCCATTAGGCTGATGCCCTTTGAATTCAGGCGGTTTTTTATGAAGGTGAACTTTAGAATGAGGGCTTGTCCAAGATGGCGATGCTCCTGCTCTGTCCATGCCAACCCCTAATCTATCCAAAAAATGTTATCTAATGGTTTCGGTGATTTAGTTATGAATTATTAAGCATCTTTCATACATTTATTGACCAGTTATATTTTTTTCTGTGAGCTGCCTTTAATCTCATTTGTTCATGTTTTTGGTTTTTTAATTGAAAACACTGGATAGTCTGAGACTCTAGTATAAAAACGTGTTCTTTATCATATATATTGAAAATATTTTCCTCTCATTTGTTGTCTCTTGATTTTGTTTATTTTGCTGTTGTACAGAAAGTAAACATTTATGAAATCAAATTTATTATATTTTATTTATGGCTTTCAGATTGAAACCACCATTGCAAAATTGTAACTGGGATAGTGAAAGAGATCTGGCCTAACCCACTCCATCTTACTTCTCACCTCCAAGCTATCTTAGTTCATTCTGGTGTGGGCTGAAGTAACTGTGGGAGGAACTCAGTTTATAGTTTAAAACAAAGATGAAGGCCCGGCGTGGTGGCTCACACCTGTAATCCCAACACTTTAGGAGGCTGAGGTGGGTGGATCATGAGGTCAGAAGATCGAGACCATCCTGGCCAACACAGTGAAACCCTGTTTCTACTAAAAATACAAAAAAAAATTAGCTGGCATGGTGATGGTGGGCGCCTGTAGTCCCAGCTACGCGGGAGGCAGAGGCAGCAGAATTGCTTGAACCTGAGAGGCAGAGAATGCAGTGAGCCGAGATCGCGCCACTGCACTCCAGCATGGCGACAGAGCAAGACTCCGTGTCAAACAAAACAAAACAAAAAACCCAAAGATGAATAACAGTCCTTTCCCGAAACAAACCCCTTCTTACCTGGAGACTTGACTGCCTTTGTAGCACTAAAAAATTAGCCAAAAGATTAGAAAATATGATTTAGGAGTCACAAGGAGTTGGAGGCTACAAGATTCTGACCCTTCCCAAATTGCTCCTGGGGTAACATCACTATTGTAAAGCCTAAAATCAGCGCTTGAGATATTTTGCAGTCCCTGCACTTGATGGATCACCTGGCATCACCCAGATTGATAAACTGGCTTATCTGATCTTGTAGCCTCCACCCAGGAACTGACTGAGTGCAAAAGGACAGCTTGCACTCCCTATGACTTAATCTCCCACCGGACCAATCAGCACTCCTGACTCACTGGCTGCCCCCGGCACACCAGGCTATCCTTAAACACTTCGATCCCTGAATGCTCTGGGAGACTGATTTGAGTACCGATAAAACTCCAATTTCCTGCACAGCTGGCTCTGTGTGAATTACTCTTTCTCTATTGCAGTTCCCGTCTTGATAAATCGGCTCTGTCTAGGCAAAGGGCAAAGTGAACCCATTGGGCCGTTACAAGATTTTGCGTCTTTGGAAAGCACTTCACATTTTTACTCTTTTGTTTGAGATAGAGTCTCGCTTAGTCACCCAGGCTGGAGTGCAATGGTGCGATCTCGGCTCACCACAACCTCTGTCTCCCAGGTTCAAGCGATTCTCCTGCCTCAGCCTCCCGAGTAGCTGGGATTAAGGGCATGTGCCACCACGCCCAGCAAATTTTGTATTTTTAGTAGAGACAGGGTTTCTTCATGTTGGTGAGGCTGGTCTCGAACTCCTGACCTCAGGTCGGGACCTCTCGCCTGGGACCTCTCGCCCAGGCTGGAGTGCTGTGGCACAATCTGGGCTCACTGCAGCCTCTACCTACTGGGTTCAAGTGATTCTCCTGTCTCAGCCTCCCTAGTAGCTGGGACTACAGGCGTGTGCCACCATACCAGGCTAATTTTGTATTTTTAGCAGAGCTGGTGTTTCACCATGTTGCCCAGGCTGGTCTCAACCTCCTGACCTCAGGTGATCTACCTAGCTCGGCCTCTCAAAGTGCTGGAGTTATAAGCGTGAGTCACCACTGCACTTGGCCATTCATGCATTCATCCATGCATTCATCTTAGTATGGACTCATGGATAGTTCTTTTTTCTTGGGGTTGTAACACTTATTTTCTTGCTCAAATTGTTGCAGCTTTGGCCATTGGAAACTCAGTTGACCTCTGTGTCCCTTTGGCATAGCCAAAGGGTTTGTGTGTTTGTAGAACTTCCTTATTGGGCTAGTTTGTGTGTTTGTAGAACTTCCTTATTGTCTGGCACTACAAGACGTTCTAGGCTCATCTTGTATATTTCCTGTCCTAGTACTAGAATCAGCCATTTCTCCAAGTAGCCCTGGTTCCTTTTATTGAACAGTGGTATTGGAAACCAGTATCTGAGTACTAGGTATCTTGTTGCTACTGGGCTGAAATCTACTTAAAAACATTTTTTTACATTGTTACTCTTTTTCTAGCTTCCTACATTAAATGCTCAAATTCAGCATATTTTCCATGCTCGCTTCTTTCACAAATAAACCATGCGCATAATTTTTTTCTGAGATCTGTTTTGGCTGGATGTTACACCTCTTAATATAGAGGTATATTATTGTCCATTTCTAAAAGGCTTTTCATTTCAATTTTGATATTTCCTTTTTGAAACATTTATTTAGAACAATATTTTTGAATTTTTAAGTGGATAGATTTGGGGGCCATGGCTTTTTGTGATATTCCAATTTTATTACACTGTAGAAAGAGATTGTGGCTTGCATATTTCTACGTTTGAGAATTTTTTTTTTTTTTTTTTGAGACGGAGTCTCGCTCTGTCGCCCAGGCTGGAGTGCAGTGGCCGGATCTCAGCTCACTGCAAGCTCCGCCTCCCGGGTTTACGCCATTCTCCTGCCTCAGCCTCCCGAGTAGCTGGGACTACAGGCGTCCACCACCCCGCCTGGCTAGTTTTTTGTATTTTTAGTAGAGACGGGGTTTCACCCTATTAGCCAGGATGGTCTCGATCTCCTGACCTCGTGATCCACCCGCCTTGGCCTCCCAAAGTGCTGGGATTACAGGCTTGAGCCACCGTGCCCGGCCCATTTGAGAATTTAAGATTTTTTTTGCAGCCTAACAATAGGGTTACATTTTTTGTGAATGTTACATGTATTTAAGAAGAATGTGAAGATTTTCCTTGTTGGTCAAAGTTCTATATGGTATACTTTTGAAAAACTTAGTTTACTGTGTTATTATTTCTTTACTTATTTTAGGTCTCTAGATATTTTTTTCTGAGAAAAACCTCCCACTCTGATCATTTCTTTCTATATTTATAAATCTTTGCTTTATATATTTATGTTGTTTTAACATTTTATTTTGAACATTTTCATATCTACAGGAAAGTTTCAATAATCTTCAGGAGCAGCCACATACCCTTCACCTAGTCTCACTGATTCACCCGTTGTTAGCATTCGGCACATTCTCTCTCTCTAAATACACACACAGACACACACACATGAACAGAAATGAAAAAGCCTCTAAAGTATCAGCAAATCAAGTCAAACAATATAGAAAAGGAATAATACACCACAATCCAGTGGGATTTACATGCAAGGCTGAGTTGCAAGATTTGAAAATCAATTAATGTAAATATCACATTCACAGGCCGATGAGGAAAAATCACATGAGCACATCAATAAACGCAGAAAATGGATTTGACAAAATCCAACATCCGTGTATAATACAAACTCCCAGAAAACTGGAAAGAGGAGCTTTCTCAAATTGGTAAAGCATATCTATTTAAAAACCCCTACAGCTAACATCATACTTAATAAGGGGAGAAATTAGATGTTTTCCCTGCTAAAACCAGAACAAGGTAAGGCTATCTACGCTCACCACTCCAGTGCTATACTGGAAGTCCTAGCTAATGCAATAAGACAATAAAAGCAAGTAAAAGGTATACTGATTAGGAAGGAATAAATAAAACTGTTTTGCTTGCAGGTGACCTGATTGTCTGTGCAAAGTCCCAAAGAGTCAACAAAGAAACTCCTGGAACTAATAAGTGATTATAGCAGGTATGAGGATATAATGTTAATATATGAGTCATTTGCTTTCTTATATACCAGCAATGAAGAATTAAAGTTTGAAATTAAAAATACAGTATTGGAGGGGAAGAAAAAATTACAGTATAATTTACATTAGCACCAAAAAACCTCACATATTTAGCTATAAATCTAACAAAATATGTACAAGAGCTATATGAGAAAAACTACAAAACCAATGAAAGAAGTCAAAGAAGATATCAGTTCTCCCCAGCTTGATCTAGATTCAGTGTAATCCCAATCAAAATCCCAGTAAGTTACTTTGTGGATATCGACAGTCTGATTTTAGAGTTTATATGGAGGAGTAAAAGACCCTAATAGTCAACATAATATATTGAAGGAGACAGACAAATTGGAGGACTGACATTACTCAACTTCAAAACTTTTATAAAGCTAAAGTAAATAAGACAGTGTGGTATTGGGAAAGAATAGACAAATAGATCTGGAACAGAATAGAGGACCCAGAAACAGACCCACATAAATACAGTCAAATGATCTTTAACAAAGGGAGCAGAGGCAAGTCAATGAAGAAAAAAGGTAGACTTTTCAACGAATGTGCCGGCGCAGTGGCTCATGCCTGTAATCCCAGCACTTTGGAAGGCCAAGGTGGGTGGATCACTTGAGGTCAGGAGTTCCAGACCAGAGTGGTCAGTATGGTGAAACCCCATCTCTACCAAAAATACAAAAATTAGCCAGGCATGGTGGTAGGCACCTGTAATCCCAGCTACTCAGGAGGCTGGCGCAGGAGAATCGCTTGAACCTAGGAGGTGGAGGCTGCACTGAGCCAAGATCATGCCACTGCACTCCAGCCTGGGTGTCAGTGTGAGACTCTTTGTCAAAAAAAAAAACAAAAAAAACAAAAAAGCAACTGCTGGAATCACAGGACATTAACATGAAAAAAACCTCAAGATACAGAACTTACATCTTTCACAAAAATTAACTGAATATGGATCACAGATCTAAATTTAAAATGCAAATTATAAAACTCCTATTAGCTGGTTGTGGTGGTACACGCCTGCAGTCCCAGCTACTTGGAAGGCTGAGGAGGGAGGAGGCTTGAGCCCAGTGAGCTATGATTGTGCCACTGCACTCCAACCTGGACAACAGAGTGAGACCCCCATCTCTAAAAAACGTTTTTGTTTTTTTTTTTTAAAGCCTCATAGAAAATAACAGGATAAAATAATAAATGACCTTGGGTTTGGTGATACCTTTTTAGATATGACATGATAAGCACAATTTATGCAAGAAAAAATTAAGTTAGGCTGCATTAAATTTAAAAACTCCTGTTCTTTGAAAGACATTGTCAAGAGAAAGAAAAGACAAGCCACAGATTGGGATAAAATATTTGCCAAAGACATATCTGATAAAGGAATGTTACCCAAAATAGACAAACTCTTAAAACTCAGTAGTCAAGAAAATAACCCAATTTAAAGGTAGACAAAGCATCTGAACAGATACCTCACCCAAGAAGATAGACAGATGGTAATGCATATGAAAAGGTGCTCAACATCATGTCATTAGAGTGTGAAAAGCATAATAGCAGTGAGATGCCACTACACATCTATTATAATGACCAAAATTCAAAACACTGATGCCACCAAACACTGGTGTGGATGTGGAGCAACAGGAGCTCTCATTCATTGCTGCAGGAAACACAAAATGGTACAGATACTTTGGAGGACAGTTTGGCAGTTTCTTTTATTATTTTATTTATTTATTTTATTTTTTTATTTTTGGAGATCGAGTTTCACTCTTGTTGCCCAGGCTGGAGTGCAATGGCACAATCTTGGCTCACTGCAACCTCCACTTCCCGGGTTCAAGCAATTCTCCTGTCTTAGCCTCCCAAGTAGCTGGGATTACAGGCATGCACCACCACGGCCAGCTAATGTTTTTGTATTATTAGTAGAGGTGGGGTTTCATCATGTTGGCCAGGCTGGTCTCCAACTTCTGACCCCAGGTAATTCTGGAAAAAGAAAAACTGTGGAGACAGTAACAAGGTCAATGGTGGCCAGAGGTTCAGGGCAAGATAGGGAAGGATGAATAGGGAGATGACAGGATTTTGAGAGAGTAAAACGATTCTTATACTATAATGGTGGATACATGTCGTTATACGTTTTGTCAAAACCCATAGAGTACAACACAAGAGTGAACCCTATTATAAACTATGGACTTTAATTAATAACAATGTATCAATACTGGCTTATGGGTTGTAATGAATTATCTATATGAATGCAAGATGTTGATAACAGGGAAAATCAGGGAGGGGGAGACGAAGGGGCATATGGGAACTCTACTTTCTGATCAATATTTTCATAAATATAAAATGGCTTTTTTTTTTTTTGAGACGGAGTCTCGCTCTGTCGCCCAGGCTGGAGTGTAGTGGCATGATCTCAGTGCACTGCAACTGCTGCCTCCCAGGTTCAAGTAATTCTCCTACCTTAGCCGCCCAAGTAGCTGGGATTACAGGTGCCCACCACCATGCCCAGCTAATTTTTGTGTATTTTTAGTAGAGATGGGGTTTCGCCATCTTGGCCAGGCTGGTCTTGAACTCTTGACCTCAAGTGATCCACCCGCCTAGGCCTCCCAAAGTTCTGGGATTACAGGTGTGAACCACTTTGCCCGGCCCTAAAACTGCTTTTTTTAAAGACTACTAATGAAAACAACAACAAATAGAATTCAGGATATAAGGTTTAAAAATATAATGAAAACACACTAGTTAACCATATTTATTTTAATGTCTATTCAGAGTTTAAAAGTTTCCCAGTAACACAAAAGACTGCACAGCTTTGAGACATTAAACTGTACAAATACATATAACCATTACCCCTAGGATAAATTACTCTTTAGATTTTAACATTTTTCAGCATTTTACATCTGAACAGTTGAATCTTCTATACAAAAATATCATTATTATTATTTTATAATATGCCTTGGATAATGCCCACAAGATGACACCTATTACAATAGCAGTTGTTACAAAGTCACAAAATACATAAAAATCTCAGCAGTTAACATTATTATTCTTTAAAAAGAATTTACAGTACTAAGGTCCAGCCCAGAAAGTGGCAAGTTTAAACAGAGTAGCCCAAAGTTCGAAGTGTCTGTTTAAAATACCAGTTTGGAAATAAACTAAGAAAATAATATGTGTACTATGTGATATCACTGCCCCAGCAGCTGAACGCACTTGCATTACAGCAAATGTGAACGTCAGAGCTGAGTCAGCGGTCAGCAGCATGAGTTGGCTTGGGGGAACCAGCTGGCACGCTTCACCTTTGAGTCTGGTAGGGACACAGAAACAAAGCAGTTTGAAGAGTCCAATGAACCAGCATCAAACACAGTTTCCAAAACTTTCTTAATGATGTCAAACCAAGAGAACCTTGACTTGATTAATATCAAAGTCATCAAGCCATCGGGTTTGACAGTCACCTTGAATTCATAGGAGCTGTACTGTCAAGATCAAAATACAGGCGGTCTACTAAAACCAGGTGGCATAACTTTGATACTCTCTATGTTAAAGATACATTTATTTCTAAAAAAAAAAAAAAAAAAAAAAAAAAAAAAGGCTGGGCACTGTGGCTCACACCTGTAATCTCCACACTTTGGGAGGCCGAGGCAGGTGGATCACCTGAGGTCAGGAGTTCGAGACCAGCCTGAGCCTGACCAACATGGTGAAACCCTGTCTCTCCTAATACTACAAAAATTAGCTGGGCGTGGTGGTCACGCCTCTAATCCCAGCTACTCGGGAGGCTGAGGCAGGAAAATCACTTGAACCCAGGAGGTGGAGGTTGCAGTAGGCCAAGATGGTGCCACTGCACTCCAGCTTGGACAAGAGTGAAACATCGCCTCAAAAAAAAAAAAAAAAAAAAAAAAAAGACATCCTGCTCAAGATTGAACTTACCATCTCTCCCATAGCTTCAAAGAAGAAAAACAAATAATTGCAATCTTTCTGTCACTGACAAAATGGCAGCGCAGAGCCTTAGCCAAATAAGAACCACAGCTGACAGCCAGCAGAGGTTGGCCCAACTGCTGTACAAAAACAAAAGACAAACCTCTTGAGCCAATCACAGCAAAGTGAAGAACTACTAAACCATTTGGGCACATACAACAAATGAAAACTAAAACACGCTAAACATTTTCTGGAAGTTTTTTTTTTTAAGGGTTCTTATTGGATTTACTATTTATTAAATTGTAGATCAAATACTTCATACTTTGGCAAATAGTTTATTCAATACTTTATAACATCCTACCCATATATCAACACTGTGGGCAATGATTCTAAGAAAATGCATTTCTTGGAAATAAATAAAATAGGGGATGATTTTTGCTCTTCCAAGTACCCACTTTTGCATATTTCTTCCAGAACTCAGTAGAAATAGACATCTGTAGACATTTCCCAGGGTCAAGGAACTTGCACGTACTCTACGGAGCAGTGCTGTGGGGTTTCACACCACAGACTCCTACCGGTGGCCTCCATACTTGGCCACCCAGTCTGTCCTCCCGTGCACTGAGGGAATGGGCTGTGCACGGTTCACAATATTTAGGTTTTTTGCTGTAGGATTGTAAGTACGTCCTGAAAACTGCCCCCGACCAGTTTTTGTGTTCCAGGTATATTCTGAAAGAAATCAGATTTGGAAAATAGGGTTTTACTCATTTGCTTTTCAAACTCAAAGAAATTCATCCTCTCATTTGATGGGGAAAATCTGAATTTATGTTTAAAAGATTAACTCAGTACTCTCTGAGGCTTTTTAAATGTTAAAACCAAAAATTGTAGTGTACTATTATGTTGACATCAATTAGAATTTCCAATAGCTGGCCGGGCGCAGTGGTTCATGCCTGTTATCCTAGCACTTTGGGAGGCTGAGGCGAGGTGGATCACCTGAGGTCAGGAGTTTGAGACCAGCCCGGCCAATATGGTGAAACCTCGTCTCTACTAAAAATATAAAAAAGTCAACTGAGCGTGGTGGCGGGTGACTGTATTCCCAGCTACTCAGGAGGCTGAGGCAGGAGAATCACTTGAACCCAGGAGTCAGAGGTTGCAGTGAGCCGAGATCGTACCATTGCACACCAGCCTGGGCGACAAGAGTGAAACTCCGTCTCAAAAAAGAAAAAAAAAGAATTTTCAGTAGCTGAAGAGCCAACATTCCTGGTTTATAGTGCTGACGCTACTGCTATTTTCAATATTTTACTTTTAGATAGGCAAAGCCAGGTAAGAAGACCAAGAAAAATTATTGGCTCAAATTCAATGGGCAACACCCACAGTGTTAGTGACTTTGTAATGTCACACTGTGGTTACATCTAAATAACATTCACACAGTATCACCACAGAAAAATGTATTTGGAATTGTGAATCTATAAAACTGTGGCTTCATGGAGAAACACACATGGGGTCCTATAATAGATTTCTTTTTAAAAATTAAAATGTGGGTTTTATGATGAAGTTTTTTTGTTTGTTTGTTTGTTTTGTTTTGTTTTTTAATGAGGCGGAGTTTCGTCCTTGTTGCCCATGGAGCGATCTCAGCTCACTGCAACCTCCACCTCCTGGGTTCAAGCGATTCTCCTGCCTCAGCCTTTTGAGCAGCTGGGATTACAGGGGCGCACCACCATGCCCAGCTAGTTTTTGTATTTTTAGTAGAGATGGAGTTTTTCTATGTTGGCCAGGCTGGTCTGGAACTCCTGACCTAAGGTGATCCACCCACCTCAGCCTCCCAAAGTGCTGGGATTACTGGTGTGAGCCATCGCACCCGGCCAATACTTCATTTCTTATTGGGAAAATCATAGGTGGGAACACAACTCTCTGAAATGGTAGGATCCTGAACTTTTTCTTTTCTTTTCTTTTTTTTTTTTTTTTTGAGACGGAGTCTAGCTCTGTCGCCCAGGCTGGAGTGCAGTGGTGCAATCTCAGCTCACTGCAAGCTCCACCTCCTGGGTTCATACCATTCTCCTGCCTCAGCCTCCAGAGTAGCTGGGACTACAGGCACCCGCCACCATGCCCGGCTAATTTTTTGTATTTGTTTAGTAGAGACGGGGTTTCACCGTGTTAGCCAGGATGGTCTTGATCTCCTGAACTCGTGGTCCGCCCGCCTCGGCCTCCCAAAGTGCTGGGATTACAGGCATGAGCCACCGCGCCCGGCCGGATCCTAAACTTTTAATTACAAGGTTGTTTCATTCATATATCTGACTGTTTAAAAATTTGTGAAAAATTTAAAATTTCCTGAACATTTGTTATCTGAACAATTTATGAGCTAAAACTGCTTCAACATTTCAAAGGACAAAGCAGGAGATCATTTTCCAGAGAACTTTTGATGCCTTCTTCAGTCCTTCCTTCATGCTTTCCTCACCTCGAACTGAGAGCTAAGGTATCACAGGTATTGTATCTGAGGAGGGATGTTTGCTTTCTCCATCTGGGGTTTAAATATCTCTTCACACTGTGTAGTAGCTGCCATTCTTGGATTAAACTCTAAGTGTTAATGCTGAAATGAATCTGACCATTTTGTATCCCCAGCCCTAGCTATCCCATATTTACTGGCATGGTTGGCAGTTTTTCTTAAATTTTCCCTGTAAAACTGGGAGGTAAGAGGGAATTCTGTGAGCACGTGGTCCTGACAAGCTACTAACTTCAGCACGGGTGAACAAGATATTAAGCGTGGACACCCTGGGGAAGACGGCAGCCTGGCTGCGGTGTAGTTTGGTGGAGGCAGGGAGGCCAAGAGCTCCCCACTCCATGGTTTGACAGGTCCTTCTATTCCACTCTTTTACTGGGCTAAAATTCTCAAAGTCAACGCCACTAAAAAGCTATCTAACAAAGTCAGGGACAACGTGTCTACGAAGGCCAGTTAGGCACCATGTTTTCTAGGAAGAGCCCTTTAGTTACAGCCATTGGAAGAGAAAGGAGCCTCTGTCTGCTAAATTAGTTGAGCTCACCCATGTGGGCCATAGGTCAAAGTAGGAGTAGAAGAGACAGCGTGGGAGGGCAGTAGAGAGCGGGAGAGAGGAATAAGCCCAGCTGATTCAGAGAGGGAAAAGGGAGCATGGCATTAAGCTAATGAGTGAGGCTCTGAGGGCAAGAATTGAGAGCTTTGGGGAGTAACAAAAAGAAAAGCCTTTTTCCAGGTCATGACATCACCTAAGTCAAGTCCTAAATGGTTTTAAATGAAATTGTGTTCAGGACAATATTTTGTAAAACTTTTTCAAGAGGGAATCATTGTGCTAAGACGGGGGTAGAGTTGAGATTTAGGGTTCCTTTCCTAGATACACTAGAATTTTAGGACTCAAGTACCTTTGGTGAATAACCCAATAGCTGAGAGGAGCCCAGATCTCGTGGCAGGGCAAGAAATGCTTTTGCGCTTTAGTGGGACCACCCTGCACCTCACCGCCCCACAAGAGCGGGATAGTGAGCCTTGTAATGCTTGCTCTGTGTTTAAAAACTGCATCTGTCCTATCAAGGACATTTAACTTCTTATAGAAAATCTGTGCTAAATGAAAGAAGTTTGCCTTTAGTTGTGGATTTAATTGATGCCACTATGATGTAACTGTTAGCAAGATATAAAACTTGTGTAAGATGCAGATCATAATAGTACCTCCTGGAATAGAGCCCTGGGAGAATTAATGAGTTAATGTACACAGAGTGCTTAAAACAGGATCCCGCACTTCTACAGTGATCCTAAAGGGTGCTGTGTAGAACAGAAGTCACTCCTCCAAGTCCTTGTTGTTAGTTTCAAGGCAAGGAATAAGGAAGTATTAGGAAGTTTGGAAGGAGAGATTACGCGGGGAGGAAGACATTGATTTTCCGTCTCAAAATTAGAGAGGTAGAGGCCGGGTGCGGTGGCTCACGCCTGTAATCCCAGCACTTTGAGAGGCTGAGGCAGGCAGATCACAAGGTCAAGAGATTGAGATCATCCTGCCCCGTCTCTACTAAAAATACATAAATTAGCTGGGCGTGGTGGCGCGCACCTGTAGTCCCAGCTACTAGGAAGGCTGAGGCAGGAGAATTGCTTGAACCCAGGTGGCAGAAGTTGCAGTAGGGAGCTGAGATTGCGCCACTGCACTCCAGCCTTGTGACAGAGCAAGACTCTGTCTCAATAAAAACAAAAACAAAAAACAAAACAAAACAAACTTGAAGGGGAGAAAGAAGAGCAAAGACGAGACTATGGAGAAGGGGAAAATAGTTGGGTAAATATGGTAATGACCTGGTTTTATTTTCTTGTGGGAAACTGTCACCCAACTGGGATGACAGGAAGACGCATCTCTTACAGAACAGTGTTTTTCTAAGGATTTGCATTGACCACTTGAGAGTGATTAATATTTACTTCATTTTTTACCTTTCCTCCTATCACCATCTGGAGAAAATTCTGATAAGCAAAGTAAAGAAATGAAAAGTTAAGAAAAAGCATTTACTTAAAAAAATGAAAACAGGAATATGCATGCTAATTGGATAGAATAATTAATATATAAAGGCCTTCAATATCTTACAAAAATATTTTTTAAAAGACCCACTCTTGATTTATAAGAGTAGATACTGAGGTAACAAAATAATTTGAAACATTATGATTTTTTGCTTTTATATTAAAAATATAAAATGTGGCTGGGTACAGTGGTTCACACCTGTAATCCCAGCACTTTGAGAGGCCAAGGCAGGATGATCATTTGAGGTCAGGAGTTCAAGACCAGCCTGACCAACATGGTGAAACTGCGTCTCTACTAAAAATACAAAAAAAATTAGCTGGGCATGGTGGTGCATGCCTGTAATCCCAGCTACTTAGGAGGTTGAGGCAGGAGAATTGTTTGAACCCGGGAGGTGGAGGTTGCAGTGAGCTGAGATTACACCACTGCACTCCAGACTGGGCAACAGAGCAAGACTCCATCTCAAAAAAATAAATCAATAAAATTTTATATTTCTAAATGAATGACTTATAAGGCTGGCTTAAATATTTGAGGCTTTATAAATACCACTGCTGTATATAAAATGTTTACTTATTTTGTTTCAGCGGAAAGATAATGAAGCAATTCTTTTCACAGATAAGGTAACTGTAGTACTACTTAAGCAGTTCTGTTGTGGCAAGAAATAAAAAATTAAAGAAGTCCAGGCTTTATACATTTTTAGCTCCAATAGTGTGAACTTTAAAGACTGGCATATCTAATCAGGGGTTTTAATATAAGATAGTGGTTAGGATAGGCTGTGAGCATACTTTCAGAGTCAACTTTTAAATTAAACTACAGGCCAGGCATAGTTGCTCATGCCCGTAATCCCAGAGTTTGGGGAGGCCAAGGTGGGAGGATTGCTTGAGCCCAGGAGTCAAGATCAGCTTGGCAACATAGCAAGGCCCTGTTCCTACAAAAAAAATATTTTTGAATTAGCTGGGCGTGGTGGTGTGCACCTGTATTCCCATCTACTCAGAAAGCCGAGGCAGGAGGATCACTTGAGCCCAGGAATTCGAGGCTACAGTGAACCATAATTGCATCACTGCACTCCAGCCTGGGTGACAGAGCAAGGCTTTTTCTCTATTAAAAAGAGTTAAAATAAATAAACTACAATTAGGTATCTTATCAAAGTTCTAATAATTTGCTTCAATGTTTATTTTTGGTGCTTCACTAAGGATATCTATTTCAGATTAAAATGATTCAGAGACCATTCATGGTCAAATCTGACTGGCTTAAGTACAGAATCATCACCCTCCATTTCAAGTGTGTACCCCGACATGTGGCTGTCACATGCCACGCCACTGGGGAGCAGGCTTACCTCAGTTAGGCATATCGCTGGAGGGTGGAGGGATAAACCCTTCCCCACCGAATACTATTGCAAAGCAAAAGGCAGGGTGTGAAAGTCCTGCCACCACTCACTTCTACGCCCTAAGATGGAACTGTAGAGACACACGTCATGTTGACTCATTCATAAATAGAGTGTCAGCATTTATTAAGCTTTCACCCTGTGCCAGGTCCCGGGCAGAGGGCTCTGGAAAAGGCATTTTCTCACATCTCACTGTGCAGCACGGCACACTCTTTGGAAGTGGATTAAGTTGAGTTTCTATCCCAGCTCCACTAGCTGTGTGACCTCAGGTAAGTTACTTCACCTACATTTCGTCATCTGTAAAGAAGAGATCTAGCTACACCATCAGGTTATCATGAGGATTAAATGATATAATCCCAGTAAGCCCTTTACACTGTGCCTGGCAGAGAGTCACCACTTAATTAGAGGTAGCTCTTCTTATAATTATTAGACCCTCAAATACACATTTTTGGAAGAAAAATAGGACATTTCGGTAAAAACAAAAAGAAATGCATGAATGAGGTGAGGCTGACTAAAAGTCTTTGCTGGGAAAAGTTACTGCATAAACTTAAAAAGGAAAATGCTCCTTTCTGCTCAGGAATCTAGAAAACCGTATCTGAAGTTGTTCTTACCTGAAGCCGTTGCATTGAGAGGTGCTAAGTGGATCCTCTGGCCAGCTGACTGCACTTCTTTTTTGAGAAAGGAAGGAATATATCCTGACTGATTGTAAGTAGCATAGCTTCCAAGATTTCCTAGTGACATATCATAAAGTTTCACAGTCAGAAGGTGAATATTTTAGGCACAGTAGAATAACAATGAATACTCCCCCATTACCTCTAAATACTACTTTTCAGCATCTACTATGTTCTAGGCACTATGCTGTGCTTGTTACAGATATTCTTATTCCATCCATACAACAGCCCTCTGAGATCACATTATTATCCACATTATTATCCATATCGTGTGGCTCTCTGATGTTGAGTAACTTGCCTAACTTCTCACGGTTAGTAAGAGACTGAGCTGGAGTCTGAACTCAAGGCCCAGGGGTGTTCAGTTCACCCTGAACATGCCAGGTTTTCTCACGATCCCGCTTCTTAATATGGGGCTATGTTTCCCACTGCGAAGCCCCCATCTCTGAAGTGCTCTCTGTGTCTGTCTTCGTTCTGTAAAATGGTTGTAAGTGGACTTATTCTCGTTGGGCTGTTGTAGGGATTGATGAGACTCTTCAGAGCATGTGGCATAGAATCTGTACTCATTAAATGTCAGCTAGCATCATTGCCATCATTATCGTCACCATCATCATCACTATCGGTGCATGCTCAGTCTGGCGGTAGCATAGGGATGCATTGATGAGGAAAAATCTAGAGTCTGGAGACCAGTCAGGAAGTCACTGCTAATAGCTGAAATGAGAGAGGATGAGGGTCTGAACCACAACAGTGGCAGAGGGTGAAGAAGAAGGGAACGAAGCAGGTTCACGGGGTGGAGGTGGCAGGGAAAGAGGGGAATCTAAACTAAGTTTGTAGCTCAGGTGACTGGGTGCATTGTCCATGGATAGCAACATAGGAGGAGAATGAGGATTGGGGGAAAGACGTGGTACCCGGAGGACATTCAAGTTGTGGCAGGCAAAGGGCACGTAGGCAGGCGTGGAGACTGGTAATGATCAGGGTGTGGTGGTTACAGAGTTGTGGGCTTGGAGGAGCCAGCTCAGAGGGACTGCGAATGCGCAGAGACCTGGCGTAGACCCCCAAGGAACATCAGCATTAAGGGACAGGAGAGAAAAGGACCCCATGGAGGAAGAGAACAGGTAGAGAGGGGGGTGGTAGGAGGAACAGGGTATGGAAATCTAAGACAATACACACTGAGTGTGGAAAAAAGGAACGGGAGATGAGGCAGAGGACTCGGATGGGATCAGCACTGCCCATGGGATCTGGCCACTGGGATGTCAAGATCTAGCGGAGCTGCTGCACTGGCAGGAAGCAGACTGAAGATAAGCGACAACCGGAAGTGACAGGTGGAGCTAGCTCTGCATGGAGACAGGTTATCTCTAGAAGGCGAAACGGGGCTCTGATCACCCTCGTGGTTTCAAAGCACTGTTCAGTAAACAGAGTGTTTTCTCCATAGTGTTATCTGTTCACACGTCTCAACACTGGGCTCTTGTGTCCCTGAGGTCTCTCGTGGCATATCAGGCTTCAACAGGTGTCTGCTCTTGAAGCAACAAATGTTAAAGTGCAATATTATGTTATCAGCCCCTAAAGGACTGTATACAGTAAGCACATGCTCTCAGTCTATACATGTTTAACCCTACTGAATTTTGCATAAGTTCAGCTGCTGCCTACTTTAACCTTTTACTTCAGAAACATTTTAGGAAGGAAATTCAAAGCAGTGATTGGATTCACTAGCAGCTTCAGTCATGTCTCTTGCTCTCATCGTCATCAGCAGAGCAAACACTTATTAAATGCTCAGCATGTGACAAAATTCCAGATAGGGTTATGTAAGAATACCTAAGGAAATTTCGTCCATTTTACGGACGGGAAAGCTGGCTTAAACTACTTGTCCCAAACCACAAAAGCTGGTGAGTGACGAAATGGGGATACATCAGACTGTAGGATTCATGCATTGAACACTTATATGATGCTTCTTATTGGAGAAAGAAGTTGTTAGGGAAAAAAAAAAAGAACAGAAAATTAGGTCTTCTTGAATTATTTTGGCTTATTATTTGAAGTACCTTGTATGCTGTGAATTTTCAGATTGGAGCCAGTGGTTAGCACTGTTGAAACCAGTGACACTGAACCCCTAGGAAATCCACCATCTCTATTAACCCAGTTAACCTTTTTTTTAAAAAAAAATTATTTATTTATTTATTTATTTGAGATGGAGTCTTGCTCTGTTGCCAGGCTGGAGTGCAGTGGCGCAACCTCGGCTCACGGCAACCTCCGCCTCCCGGGTTCAAGCGATTCTCCTGCCTCAGCCTCCCGAGTAGCTGGGATCACAGACATGTGCCACCACACCCGGCTAATTTTTGTATTTTTAGTAGAGATGGGGTTTCACCATGTTGGCCAGGATAGTCTCGATCTCTTGATCTCATGATCTGCCCAGCTCGGCCTCCTGAAGTGCTGGGATTACAGGTGTGAGCCACCACACTCAGCCTAACCTTTTTTGAAAAGTGGTTGTTCATGCTTAATAAATGAATTTCAGAACTTTGAAAAAAAATTCTAAGAATATAGATCACAAAATTAGAAAATACTCTTTTGATTCTTTTCATTAGAATTATTTGCTTGATTTCTTCTATAAATGTCCATAATTAATTTAAGAAGACCAGCATATAACCTTTTGAGAGCATATTCATCTTAAAATCTCAATTACTGAAGGAAGATATTCTTGATGAGACAGAATGCTTTTCTTTGTCCTAGTCCTGATTTGACTTCTAAAAGCAGATCATCTTGGTCTTTTATGTCAGGATTAGGGGCACATGTTGAGAAGAGGATTAGACAAGAGATTCAAAGAACAAATTGCATTCATCTGACACCCAGAAATTACCTTGTAGGTCCTCTAATTTTTCAGGAAAAGTTTCATTGCATGATAGTTTTTCGATTGGTTTAATTATGCTTTCTTCTAAAGAGAAGACAGATGGAAAGAAAGAATAGTAAGGAGAAAGTGTTAGGAAAAGCAGAGAAAAAATGGATTAGATGATTAATGAAAAGACCCAGAAAGAGCCCTTAAAAATGCAAAAATGTCCCCATGTGTTGCCACAGCATTTATTTGATGCCAACTGTATATTCCCCTGAGACTCAAAGTTGTTCTACTGTCATTTAATTGAATTTGTGTAATTGGTTGGTTCAGTGAATATTATTTTTAATTATCTGAAGAAAAAATAAATGAATTACAGTGCTGCAGTGTATGACACCTCAGCAACATTAAATGGATAAGCTGAGTTTTTAAAGAATCTAGAAAACTTGTAAAAAGTCCAAATGTATTGAGTATTGATGTCGCATCAGAATATCTCACTAAACTACTCACTTATTATAATGGTAATTGTCAAAGTTTTTTGATCCAATATCACCTACATTAAAAACAAACTGTACCTCTTCACACACTTTTAAGTTGATATTTAAAATTTTTAATCATAAGTTTAACAGTTGCAAAGGATGTTATTTCTGACATATTGTAACTATAGGCATTTTAAAAATAAAACTATTAGTGATTTTTTTTTGAGACAGAGTCTCGCTCTGTCACCCAGGCTGGAGTGCAGTGGCATGATCTCAGCTCACTGCAACCTCCACTTCCCGGGTTCAAG
>NW_012103809.1:4255096-4261842 GCF_000951045.1 Mandrillus leucophaeus
CCTCGGCCTCCCAAAGTGCTGGGATTACAGGAGTGGGCCACTGCGCCTGGCCAAAACTATTAGTGATTTTACGCCCTCCAATATTGACATAAAAATACATGAACAAGTTCCTTTTTGACACTTGGACATTTCACATTAATTCCTTTTTCCCTTAAAATTATATTTTTATTTATACCTCAGCTTCCAAATTTTATCCAAATGTAATCTTAGGCTTAAAAGTCTTAAAATTGGACACTCTAAAATATGTATAAATTACATTTAAAAAAAATTTCTTGTAACCATAAGGATATTAACAGACTATACAAAGTTAGTTATAATTACAATGATTCATTGTATATAATTAATCAAAAAAGTTGAATATTATATGTTTTGATTACTAAACACGGAAATTCAGTTTTTTGCAAACGCATCTCTTAATGAGAAAGGTGAGGCTATTTTCAACTAGTTCATGTATCAACAAATGAGTATTTACTGCTGGAACCACAGCATCAGGGCCATTTTCTCTCTCTTTTCTTTCTTCTTCCTTTTTGGAGACAGAAGCACTAAGAAATCTCGCTAATACAAACAGATAGTTGGGAACAAAAGGGGTTTTGTGATAGCTTTGCCCCTCTATTCTTCAAACACTCTTCAAAGTTACAGACCAATATTCATATATTGATCTCATAAAAAAAATTTTAAATTACCTGTCAGCTAAGAACTCGAGCAGGTCCTCCTTCAATTTTCTAAATGCTGGGAACTGTTAAGACTGCCTGACTTTAAGAAGGATCTGTTCCTCAGTCATCAAATCAAAGTTACTGACTCTCTCAACAGTGACATCAACATACCAGAATTTCCGTTTCGTTGGCACCCCACATATTTTTACATTTTGAGGAGAAAGAAAACGCACCGTGGTAGCCAGTGAGAAGTCTTCTTTTCAGAATACAGACTCCCTGCTAGGGCAGACCCATTTCAGGAAAGACTCAGATGGAGGTTGAGAATATCCTTAAAACTAGCTGTACTCAAGAATTAATGGGAAAACCTTTTTTTTTTTTTTTTTTTTTTAATTATTGTACTTTTTAATATAGAGGCACAGTTCCATCATGTTGGCCAGGTTGATCTCAATCTCCTAGGCTCAAGGGACCTGCCCACCTCCGCCTCCCAGCGTGCTGGGATTACAGGTGTGAACCACCACGCTCATCTGGCTGGAAACAGTTTTACTGAAGAGGCAGTGTTACCACTCCATGACTGCTCCAACAGAGCAGGGCTCCCCCTAGGCAGAGTGTGGCGGAAAACCTTTGTGTGTCTCCCCAGTGCACATGTATCTTGGTTGGAAGAGCACTGCAGTATATTTAAAAGTAGACATCTATAAAGGAAAACCACGTACGTGTACAGTTTGTGTTCTTGCGTTACCTGCATTGCTCCTTTTGAAAGCGAGTTCTGCCCCAATGGGTCCCAGTGACTTGGGGAATAACTGGTTGTTCCAAGTATGGGGGTTTATTTCCTTTCCACTGGCCATCAAGGACACGTTCTTGGGATTCACACCTGAGAAGAACAAAGCAGCCGCTTCGAAGGTTAGAGCGGATCATAAACTTAAAGGAAACATGTGTAATACATTCAAACACAGACTAGAGATACCTTGGACAGGAGAATGGAAATAAATCTACGTGAAACTGTAGCAGATACTCGCTTTCTGATGAAGCCCTTAGCACAACCCCCTGGGGTGCTGACAGTGTACTTTATAGGCAGAAGATATTTTCTATACTATAATAACATTTGATGTTTTTGCTAGGGGTCTTGTAAAAAATGAGGTGTCACAAAAATTTTTCTTCAACAACACGACATTTTTTTAATTTTTTTTGAGACAGGGTCTCTCTCTGTCGCCCAGGCTGGAATGCCGTGATGTGATCTCGGCTCACTGCAGCCTCCACCTCCCGGGTTCAAGTGATTCTTGTGTCTCAGCCTCCCGAGTAGCTGGGATTACAAGCGCCCAACAGCAGCATGGTTGGCTAATTTTTGTATTTTTAGCAGAGGGGATTTCACCATGTTGGCCAGGCTGGTCTCAAACTCCTGGCCTCAAGTGATCCGTTCACCTTGGCCTCCCAAAGTGCTGAGATTACAGGTGTGAGCCACCACACCCGACCCAACATGACATTTTCATGTCACTTGTTTTGAGCGTATATTCTTGGCCCGAGCCTTGGTGTAGCAGGGAAAACAGACACGTGACTAAGAACTCAGGAAAACCTTTGAAGTTCGGAGATATGAAGCTCTGCCTATAGCACTTATTTGTATGTGAGACACAGTAAAATGGAAAGTTTATGCCCTGTGCACCGGAAAGAAGGCATTGCAAATGTACTTGGAAAAAGGACAGTTTTAATTACTTATGATTTTCTGAAATCTGTGAAATGTCCATTCAGCCTTGGGCTGTGATACTAGTGGTCAAAGGGAGTTGTTGCAACCTGTTCTTAAGAGACTTGAAAACTTCTTGAGCTTGTTTTCTTTTCACTGATAATTAAATTAGAGTGAACTTGCCCATTCTATGCCTTTAGGTCATTCACAGAGAGTTTTCTTTATCTAGTGCAGAAATAATCACTGGGGACTCCACTGATTTAGGAAGTCAAAACTGTCTCCAGGCAGTTGAGCTTTTGCTTTTTGCAAGCTGAATTCCTTAGAAAGGTTTCATATTTATGAGATATGTAATAATATCCTTATTTTGAAACCATAAATACTGAGCCTCAAAAGTTACCCATTATCAGTTCTCTAAGGAAACACTTCATCAGGCAAGTAATTTCCTTTTCTTTAAAGGATTTAACTTCCCTAATAAAACTACGAATCAAACTATAATAGGCAACTACTGTCTGGGCGCAGTGGCTCATGCCTGTAATCCCAGCACTTTGGGAGGCTGAGGCGGGTGGCTCACGAGGTCAGGAGTTCGAGACCAGCTTGGCCAACATAGTGAAATCCTGTCTCTACTAAAAATACAACAATTAGCTGGGCATAAGGCAGGGGAATCGCTTGAACCTGGGAGGCAGAGGTTGTGGTGAGCCGAGATCGTGCCACTGCACGCTAGCCTGGGCAACACAGCAAGACTCCATCTCAAAAAAAAAAAAAAAAAGACAAAAAAAGGCAACTACCTGACCATAAAGATGCACTTGGTAGCAATTACTCATATTAAAAACATCTTTAGGCTGGGCATGGTGGCCCACGCCTGTAATCCCAGCACTTTGGGAAGCCGAGGCAGGTGGATCACCTGAGGTCAGGAGTTTGAGACCAGCCTGGTCAGCATGGCAAGACCCCGCCTCTACTTAAAAGAATACAAAAAAATTAGCTGGGTGTCGTGGTGCCTGCCTGTAATCCCAGCTACTCGGGAGGCTGAGGCACAAGAATCACTTGAACCCAAGAGGTAGAAGTTGCAATGAGCTGAGACTGTGCCACTGCATCCAGCCCGGTCTACAGAGCAAGACTTTGTCAAAAAAAAAAAAAAAAAAATTACCCAAAAAGGAAGTGCAAGGTAGGGGGTAAAACATTAAAAATCGGTGTGAACACAGTTCTCATAACTATAGTTCAACAAAGAATGAGTTCTGAATATTTAAATGATGTTGTTAATCCAGTTGGCCTTGGCAATATTCCTAAATAAGCTTTTTTTTTTTTTTTTTAAAGTATTTTAAAGTAAAAGGAAGGTAAGTAAATTATTGAGATAATTAGTTTAATTCAAGGTCATTTTCTTTTTTTAGACAGACTTTTGCTCTTGTTGCCCAGGCTGGAGTGCAATGGCACGATCTCAGCTCACCAAAACCTCTACCTCCCAGATTCAAGTGATTCTCTTGCCTCAGCCTCCCGAGTAGCTGGGATTACAGGCATGTGCCATCACACCTGGCTAACTTTGTATTTTCAGTAGAGACAGGGTTTCTCCATGTTGGTCAGGCTAGTCTCCAACTCCCGACCTCAGGTGATCTGCCCGCCTCAGCCTCCCAAAGTGCTGGGATTATAAGTGTGAGACACCATGGCTGGCCTCAAGGTCTATTTAAGATAAATATTCCAATTTTGTTGGAAATAGATATATCCTGTCCTAGAATTTTGTTATTTATTTGTTTATAAGTTTTCACTGGGTACCTCCTACACACCAAACGCCCTTAGGAAGAAGCATAAATTAATATAATTTGATATTATAATGATAGATATCATTATATGATGATAATCCCTTGCCTCAAAGGACATAAAAAAGTCAGTTAGCAAATATTTACTGAGCACCTACTGGTGCCAGGCAGTGTGTGACACTGGAGAAAAAGTGGTAAACAAAATAGACCAGTTTCTACTCTTTGGTTCTTAGAATCTAATGAGAAGGGAGACGGTTTTAGTTATAACTAAGTAAATACATAATGAGCAGTGTGCATAATATTTAGAAGAATCTGGGGTGGAGGGGACAAATAACAGAAGCAACTCAGCCAGTCTTTCTTTAAGTAAGCAACTTTAAGCTGAAATATGAATCATGGTTAACCCCTATTTATGCCTGAGGTCGCAGTTTTTTGAAATTTAGCAATCAGGCCTTGGCAATGACCTTGAGCAGTAGGATGTAACTCCCACATGCTTAGCGTTCCAATAATGGAACACTAGGCATAAATGTGTTTTAAGGGGTGGGGAGGTGTGATCCTTGAAGAGGCAACAGTTTGGGCAGAGGACCTGAGATGGGAAAGAACTCAGAGATGGCCAGTAAGGATGCAGCAAGAACACGGGTGGTATAAAATGAGGCTGGAGAGGGAAGGAGGGGCAGGTCACATAGGATTTTGTGTGCCGTGTTAAGGAAGTGAAAATGCTGTAGCAGAGGCTAATGTAGAAATGACACAGGACGTTGAACAAACAGGGTGGGAGGAACGATGGTAAATAATGAATGGGAAGAGAGAAGGATCCACAGATCAGTTTCAAAAGTGCTATGGAGGCCAAGTGCGGTGGCTCACACCTGTAATCTCAGCACTTTGAGAGGCTGAGGCGGCTGGATCACTTGAGGTCAGGAGTTCACAATTATCCTGGCCAACATGGTGAAACCCCATCTCTACTAAAAATACAAAAATTAGCTGGGTGTGGTGGCGTGCACCTGTAGTCCCAGCTACTTGGGAGTCTGAGGCAGGAGAATCAACAGAACACAGGAGGCGGAGGTTGCAGTGAGCCGAGATGGTACCACTGCACTCCAGCCTGGGCAATAGAGCAACACTTCATCTCAAAAAAACAAAAAAAGAAGTGCTATGGAGTGGGCTGCTCTTCTGGCCAGCAGTGGTGGCATCGATTCATGCCCAGAGTCCTGGCTGTAGGAGCAGGGGGTGAGACCAGAGGGCACCGCTGAGAGATTAGCATTTCCATTGCGTACTGTATTTGCAACTACCTTGTGATAATTAAAGTACCTAAGGCTTACAGAGTGAGCTGACAGATGGTGCAGTCCCATTGTAAGTTACAGAAAACAGAATCTTGCTCCAAGTACACAGCCGGTTAGTAGTAGCTGGTCAATAACTATGACTCTTGCGTCTCTTTCCCTGAAGGCCAGTGTCACAGATCTGCCAATCCTTGCAGTATAATGTCATGCTGCCCTGCAATTATATGGTACATTTCTAGAGCTCCCATAATCCTAAAAGTTGATGCTTAATAAGACCTCTTATACTTGGCTTTAGGGTAAAGAGGGGTCCCCAAAAGATATTAGTATTTTTTATTCCTGAAGATACTCAATTACAAAAGTAACTATGGATCATAAAAAAATGTCAAGGATTGCTTCTTTTTTTAAATTTTTTTTATTTTTTGAGACAGAGTTTCGCTCTTGTTGCCCAGGCTGGAGTGCAATGGCATGATCTCGGCTCACTGCAACCTCTGCCTTCCGGATTCAAGCAATTCTCCTGCCTCAGCCTCCTGTGTAGCTGGGATTACAGGCACCCGCCACCATGCCTGGCTAATTTTTTTGTATTTTTAGTAGAGATGGGGTTTCATTATGTTGGCCAGGCTGGTTTCAAATTCCTGACCTCAAGTAATCCACCGGCTTTGGTCTCCCAAAGTGCTGGGATTACAAGCATAAGCCACCGTACCCGGCCAAAGATTGCCTCTTATTTGGGTTTCTATCCTCTCTATAGTTGCTGGTTCACAATAGGTGCTCAATAAATGTCTGTCCAAGCGACTGAACTGAGCCTGATTCTAGTTTTAAATTTCATCCAACTCCAGAGGGGTCATCTTCAAAACAATGAATGCCAACAGGTGACAGTAAGGCTCAAGTTTACATATCACACAATTCTTTGTAATTGAGTTTACTTTTTAAATCTCAATTATAGCCATACTTCTGATCCCAAATATTTGCAGACTTTGTTAGATTTCTGGTTAAAAAGGAAATTTATCAACAGGTCTCAGATACCCTGAAATAAATTTTTGAAAACCACATTAGGAAGCAGAACTATGAAAACAGGGTGCTTTGGCTCAAAGGATAAATATCCTTTGACAAAAGTTTGCAGTAGTCTTTCCTACCACTCACTTCTATAAGAAAATACCGATTTGCGATATTTCAGTCAGTGAAATGTACTGTTTTTGTTTTGTTTTGTTTTGTTTTGGAGACGAAGTCTTACTCTGTTGCCAGGCTGGAGTGCAGTGGTGTGATCTCAGCTCACTGCAACCTCCGCCTCCCGGGTTCAAGCAATTCTTCTGCCTCAGCCTCCTAAGTAGCTAGGATTACAGGCACGCACCACCACGCCCAGCTAATTTTTGTATTTTCAGTAGAGATGGGGTTTCACCATGTTGGCTAG
>NW_012103809.1:4262592-4263377 GCF_000951045.1 Mandrillus leucophaeus
TGGTGCAATCTCGGCTTACTGCAACCTCTGCCTCCCGGGTTCAAGTAATTTTCCTGCCTCACCCTCCTGAGTAGCTGAGATTACAGGCACGCACCACCACGCCCAGCTAATTTTTTGTATTTTCAGTAGAGACGAGGTTTTGCCATGTTGGACAGGCTGGTCTCAAACTACTGATCTCAAGTGATCCGCCTGCCTCAGCCTCCCAAAGTGCTGGGATTACAGGCATGAGCCACTGCGCCTGGCCTCATTAACTATTTTAATAAGATACTTGTAAATTAATTTGGCATATGCGACCAATAAGATACGCATACATTTTTTCATTGTTTCTCTATCCAGACATACACAAATAAGACCCAGGTTTTTCCAGGCCCACTTCCCATGTCTCACTCTGGTGCCACAGAGCCTAAAGACGTGCTTACATCAACGACGACAAAAAATATAATAGGGCTGGGTGTTGTGGCTCACACCTGTAATCCCAGCACTTTGGAAGCGAGGTGGGTGGATCACCTGAGGTCAGGAGTTCAAGACCCGCCTGGCCAACATGGTGAAACCCCGTCTCTACTAAAAAATATAAAAATTAGCCAGACGTGGCCATGAGCGCCTGTAATTCCAGCTACTTGGGAGGCTGAGGCAGGAGAATCACTGAAACCCAGGAGGTGGAGGTTGCAGTGAGCTAAGATCACACCACAGCACTCCAGCCTGGGTGACAAGAGCGAAACTCTGTCACTCACACACACACACACACACACACACACACACACGTATTTAATCTATTTAGATCTGCA
>NW_012103809.1:4263427-4264318 GCF_000951045.1 Mandrillus leucophaeus
CCGCCTCCCGGGTTCAAGCAATTCTTCTGCCTCAGCCTCCTAAGTAGCTAGGATTACAGGCACGCACCACCACGCCCAGCTAATTTTTGTATTTTCAGTAGAGATGGGGTTTCACCATGTTGGCTAGAATGGTCTGGATCTCTTGATCTCATGATCCACCCGCCTTGGCCTCCCAAAGTTCAGGGATTACAGGCGTGAGCCACCTTACCCAGCAACATGTACTGATTAAAAAAAAAAAAAGTGAAAAGTATCTCCCACGAATGTATGTTTCGGAAATTTCCTTCCATCTCTGCTTTTGCAGTCAGATTAAAACTCTCTCAGAAATCCTTTTTTTCTCTCTCATGATTTCAACACCAAAATTTACACACAGGTATCTAAAGATTACAACACAAGGATTTCTGCTGCTTTCAAAAGTGTGCCTCAACCCTGGTCTTGATCCCAACTCCTCTCCCACCTTCCTAAGGTCTTCAGTCCCTCACTCGTCCGCCTTCACCTCCTGTGTTACCAGTTCCTCCTCTGTAAGGGATCCTGCTCCTCTACACGCAAACCTGCATGGAGAACTGCTGAAATGCCTCATTCCGTTTCTAAGCTCCTCTTCACAGCCATCTAAGATGAAGCAGCCGAAATGAGGCCTGCCATGTTTACAGTCTGATTGTCAAGAAATATGGGCAGATTTCTCATTCTGTGAGTGTCATGATATGACAACTTCCTATACAAAAATGTTAGAATAACTTATTTTCTCTCACTTTCAAGAATCAAAGCATAATGTCACAAATAGAACAGTTTTCAAACTGTAGGTGAAACGATAGTCAGGAAAATTTGACCTCATGAGGAAGAAAGAATACAGACTTTAAGGTCAAAAGTAGATTTTTTTTTTTTTTTTTTTTTTTT
>NW_012103809.1:4265118-4276973 GCF_000951045.1 Mandrillus leucophaeus
CACACACACACACACACACACACACGTATTTAATCTATTTAGATCTGCAAATACCCAGGGTTATAAAGTTTTTGCTCTGTCCTTGATGGCTTTATGCCAATTTCTTCAACCTCTCAAATACGTGAGTGTCTTCCTCCTCACAAATCAGCACAGGACTGCAGTCCTAAAGCCTCAATACACCCCCTGTAAGTTTACATCAACTTATTCAACACCTGTGGCTAAACCCATACACCCACTATGCCTTCTGTTTTCTATCCCATTCATTTCTAAACCCTCTGCTTGGTTTCATTTTTTTTCCTTTCCCCAATTACTAACAGCAAGAGAGGGTCCCAACTGAATTCTTTTTTTTTTTAGACAGAGTCTTGCTCTGTTGCCCATGCTGGAGTGCAGCGGTACCATCTCGGCTCACTGCAATCTCCGCCTTCTGGGTTCAAGCAATTCTCCTGTCTCAGCCTCCCGAGTAGCTGGGATTACAGGTGCCCGCCACCATGTCCAGCTAATTTTTGTATTTTTAGTATAGACGGGGTTTCACCGTGTTGGCCAGGCTGGTCTTGAACTCCTGAACTCAGGTGATCCGCCCGCCTCGGCCTCCCAAAGTGCTGGGATTACAGGTGTGAGCCACTGTGCCCAGCCCCAGCTGGATTCTTGGAACTGAAATTTCTACGTTTGCCTAAAAGGTACACAGGGAAGTGTGTTACAGATCCATCTTTGCTGGCAATCCAGTCTCAGCCTTTTCTCTTGTTTGCCATACCCCATCTTCCCAACAAGCTTCTGGGAAATGGAGACTGTGTCTTGCTTCAGGAGACTTAGATGTGAAAAGCAAATCTTCCTCAGATAAACACGGTGGCCCACTCATGTGTTTAGAAAGTTATAAATGACCATGCCCACAAAAACACAAAAGAAAAAGATCATCTTCTCCCTCACTGGATTAAAGATGTATCTGTGCAGATACAGGATGATTTAAAAATGGATTCCCTTTCAGATTAAACTGAATTGAAACATTTCCTTTTCACTTGGATTTAGACGAGAAAATGCTATTTGCAGGCACATGATAAACTCCCCACTGTCTGTCCAGATCTTTCTCCCAAGCTCCAGATTCATATACCCAGGTGCCCACTAGGTGGATCAACTAAGATGTTTAACAGGCATCCCGCACTCAGCTCTCCATTCTCTACCTCCACATTCCTAACCTCTTCTAATTCCCCTTTCTCAGCTAAAGTCACCACCGTTCACCCAGTTCCCAAGTCAAAACCTCGGATGCTGCCACTAATTCTTTCCACCAATCTACCCACAAGTCCTATTGGTTCCACTACCAAAACGTGTAGATTCTGCTCACTTGTACCTCTGCTACTTCCACTCTGGAACCAGCCATTTTCATTACCCCATCCCAGCTGGACATAAGCAGTGGCCTCTTAACCAGTGTCCTTGTCTGTCCTGAGTTCCCAGCATGCTCTTCCGAGCAGGCAGAATCTTTTAAAAATGTACACCAGATGGGCTGGGCACGGTGGCTCACGCCTGTAATCTCAGCACTTTGGGAGGCTGAGGCGGGCGATCACAAGGTCAGGAGACTGAGACCATGCTGGTTAACACGGTGAAACACCATCTCTCCTAAAAATGCAAAAAATTAGCCAGGCATGGTGGCACATGCCTGTAGTCCCAGCTACTCAGGAGGCTGAGGCAGGAGAATTGCTTAAACCTGGGAGACGGAGGTTGCAGTGAGCTGAGGTCCCACCACTGCACTCCAGCCTGGACGACAGAGCGAGAGTCTGTTTCAAAATAAAAAATGTACACCAGATCATTTAGGAAAGAGCATTTGAAAATCTTTATTTTATAAAAAGTTGTAATGGGGACACAGAATTGGTTTAATAAAATTTAGGGTTTACTGAATGCATAGCTTTGGCGAGGGGTGGGGCTTCGTGTTTTCTGGAAGCATATTCGTCATCTTGATTTTTGCTCCTAAGCATTTCTTGAGCAGAATTCTACTAGTGGTAGAAACAGGAGGTCCAGAAAAGTCCTTGGTGACAGACTGACGACTAAAGAGCTCTGTGATTAGGTTTTTTAGTTTACTGGTGCCCTTTCTTCGGAGAGTCCAAGACACTTGAACCTGATCTATCTATACTCTAGTTAGCGGCAAACATTTTCTTTGTTCCACTTACCTGGAAGATATCTTGATTGTTTCAAGTAGTACTGTTTAGAGGTTGGAGCAGTTGACAATTCGGAATCAGATTTTAGGGAAATAACCGCAGGTAAGCTCTTGTTTTCCCCTGTCGAGTGGCTGGCGCCTGAGGGTACTGGCTCTGGAAGCCTTGAAAGCCAATGAAAGGTAGCATTACAGCACGAACAGCAGGAGGATCTCGCCCACCCTCTGCACATCTTCCTAAGCCAGTCAATCTGACCTCTCTTAAATGGTTTCCATCAGTCTTTTGGCTCACTGACAACTTCCCCTCTACCCCCGCAGACATCAGGTTGTGCACAGACGCATTTCTGATGCCAGACAGTATGTGACAGGAGGCTTTAGAACTGAGCAGCAGTTTGCTTGTGTATAGTATGTTTCTATCTGTCCTGCAACTGCTGCAAGTGGATTCAAAACGTGGGAAGCTGGTGTGTGGAGACAGAAATAACAGCCATCTTCACCTGTTGACTAAAATAATTTATAATCAATGAGGTTGTTTGGGGCACGGTTTGGATGGCCTAAAAAACTGAAGTGGGGAAAGAAGTGCTAGAAAAGCTCCCATATACAATTTCCGGTTACCCTAGTGTCAGGCACAGAAAATAGGTATTTGTGGAGACGTGCCTGTGTCTCAGGAGCCAGAACAGACTTGTGCAGTGGCTAAGCACCTAGCTGGCTGTTTGGTGGTGTTAGTATTAAGACTGACTCTCTGCCCGTTGGTCACTGACTCCCACAGTCCTGTTTCTGTGCAGGGACTGAGGACTTTCTACTTCGAGGCTTAGTTTTGTCTCATGCCCAAGGCCTGTTCCTGAGGCCTCTTTGACCAGGTAGCAGTGCGTGAGGCAGCCATTGCTTTGTTCTGCTGCCCATTCCTCTGTGTGTAATGAGCCCTCCACGACCAACCTCCTCCCCACCACCCTCCGACTGGGCTCCTTCTTTGCTGGGGCCTGAATATACTGCCCAATTTCCATCACTTGTTAACTCCAAGCATCCATGGTTTCCACCTAGAAATTCATGCTACCGTACCCTACTCACCAAGTCGACTCCCTTGGAAATGGACACTCACTTGGGTGGCCCTTTGAACTACTGGCCACCTGCTTGGGGGCAGTTCTAGGCACAGGTACGTCTGCTTCATTGGGAACAGTCCCGCCATTTCTGGCATCTTTCCCTTCTCCTGAGCCCACTGCTGTTGTACCACTAACTGAAATTCTACCCAGTCTCAAAACTGCCCACTCTAAAAAGACTTTTCTCTCCTCATCAGAGGGCTCTCTGCCCATAGACAGAACACCCAGTGCTCCTTGCGGCTGTCACTAGTGGCACTAAATACACACACTTGTCATGTGTTATCGTCCTCCGGAGGTCTTATTTCTGTTGCTATATATTTGATGAGTTGAGGAGAGGCTTAATTCCAACTAGGTATTCAGTAAACATCTACTGAATATAAATGCAAGTATAAATGTAAATATAAATATCGTGCTTTTTGTTCACTTTTAAGAAGACAATCAGGCCGGGCGCAGTGGCTCACGCCTGTCATTCCAGCACTTTGAGAGGCCAAGGCGGGTGGATCACCTGAGGTCAGGAGTTTGAGACCAGCCTGGCCAACATGGTGAAACCCCATCTCTACTAAAAATATAAAAATGAGCTGGGCATGGTGATGGTCACCTGTAATCACCCAGCTACTTGGGAGGCTGAGATAGGAGGATTGCTTGAACCCAGGAGGCAGAGGTTGCAGCGAGCCAAGATCACGCCATTGCACTCAGCCTGGGTGACAAGAGCAAAGCGCCATCTCAATAATAATAACAATAATTTAAAAAATAAGACAACCATTAAATAAAAGGTATACATGTTAGTATTTGGTACTCTGTATTCTTTATGGGGAGGCCTTGGCTGCCTGAGAGACCTAGCAGGGGACGGCAGGGTCTGTTCAATTCACCAATTCACCTCCTATTCACAAATCCACCAAATTCACCTCCTATTCACAAATTCACCAATTCACCTCCTATTCACAAATCCACTAATTCACCAATTCACCTCCTATTCACAAATCCACCAATTCACCACCTATTCACAAATTCACCAATTCACCTCCTATTCACAAATCCACCAATTCACCAATTCACCTCCTATTCACAAATCCACCAATTCACCAATTCACCTCTAATTCACCAATTCACCTCCTATTCACCAATCCACTAATTCACCAATTCACCTCCTATTCACGAATCCACCAATTCACCAATTCAGCTCCTATTGCTAAAGAAGCAGCGTGGGGTAGAAGAGAGAAAGATCTGGATTTGAATTAATCCTCACCTGATCTTGGGCAAGAAACCCAGCCTATCTGAGTCTCAGCATTCTAGTCTGCAGATATTTTTACTGAAGTATGAAAATTATAAAGTTTAGGCAGGAGCTTAACAGCTGGTAGTATATTAATAGTAATGATGATCATAATAATAACCATATGCCAAGAATTGTACAGGACCATTGAAAGATGCCAAAAAATAAAAATGTAGAAGAAATGGCCGGGCGCGGTAGCTCACGCCTGTAATCCCAGCACTTTGGGAGGCAGAGGTGGGCGGATCAGGAGGTCAGGGGATCAAGACCATCATGGCTAACACAGTGAAGCCCCGTCTCTACTAAAAATACAAAAAAATTAGCCAGGCATGGTGGCAGGCACCTGTAGTCCCAGCTACTCGGGAGGCTGAGGCAGGAGAATGGCATGAACCCGGGAGGCAGAGCTTGCAGTGAGCCGAGATCGCACCACTGCACTCCAGCCTGGGCAACAGAGCGAGACTCCGTCTCAAAAAAAAAAAAAAAACATGTAGAAGAAATACCTACATGAAAAATTCATTGTCATACCACTTTTCTAAAGAATTTCAAGAGAAAAGGGATAATTAATGTTGAAGAAATTTACTAGTTGTATTACAACCTTGATCTTTTTTTGATTTTTTGAGACAGTATCTTGCTCTGTTGCCCAGGCTGGGGTGCAGTGGCTCCACCTTTCAAGCTTAAGCAATCCTCTCACCTCAGCCTCCTGAGTAGCTCAAACTACAGGTGTGGGCTGCTACATCTGGCTAATTTTTGTATTTTTTTTTTTTTTTTTGTAGAGATGGAGTTTTGCCATATTGCCCAGGCTGTTCTCAAACTCCTAAGCTCAATCAACCCACCCACCTCGGCCTCCTAAAGTGCTAGATTTATAGGCCCAAGCCACCATGAACAGCCACAACCTTGATCTTAAATATAGGTTTTGATTCAAACCTCTACCATCCTCAAAAATATATGAGTAAAATTTATGAATAAATTATGAATAATTATAAATAATTATGAATAAAATTTAGCTGAAATCAGAATGACGTGGGTTTTAAAAAATGTTTTCAAGTCGCCAGGCACGGTGGCTTATGCCTGTAATCCCAACACTTTGGGAGGTCAAGGCCAGTGGATCACCTGAGGTCAGGAGTTTGAGACCAGCCTGGCCAACATGGTGAAACACTGTCTCTATTAAAAATACAAAAAATTAGCTGGGCATGGTGGCACATGCCTATAACAATCTGAGCTACTAAGGAGGCTGAGGGAGGAGAATTGCTTGAACCCTGGAGGCGGAGGTTGCAGTGATCACATTACTGCACTCCAGCCTGGGCAATGAAGCGACATTCTGACATCCCGTCTCAAAAAGAGAAAAAAGAAAATAAAATGTTTCAAGTCTCCTATATACTACATCAACGGTCTTCAAACTCTTCTGTTCCTAGACCCAAATAATTTTTTTTAACTACGTAACTCCCTGCACGTCTTTAAATTGACATCTATAATTTTTTATCATAAATTTATTCCTTATTTCTTGTTAACAGCAGATAGAAACGGTATTTTATAAGATGAAATATTGTGAGGATTGACTGCAACTGCAGTGTTTCATGGTATGGTTTGATAAAATAAGTTTTAACTACCTTATCCATAATACACTCAAAAAAATAAATAAAATTTTAATCCACGTGTTTTGAAAACACGTGGATTAAACACATGGATTAGGAAAGAGTATCTGTGGAATGTGAAGACCTGGAAATGGATTGCCTAAGAGTTACCCAAGCAAAAAAGAAAAAAAAAAAAAGAATTATCCAAGCATATGTACTCCTTAGAGACTCCCCGCGTGCCAAAGTGAAGACTTCCATATTATAGCATGCCAAATAGCTACAGGATAAGTTTTCCTGACTCATAACACAACTGTTCTTCCTATTCTTCTGTTTCAAAGAGAAAACAGAGCATTTTAGTATATTTGAAAGAATACACATCACTAAGCCCCGGTGCTTCAGTGCTTCCAAATCACCATGCTTTCCAACATGGGCTAAAATACAGTAGCCCCCATCATGTGTGGGGGATATGTTCTAAGACCCCCAGAGGATGCCTGAAACCATAGATAGTACTAAACCTTATTCAGCCCGTCTTTTCCTATATGTATGTGCATACATACCTATGAGGAAATTTAATATGTAAGTTGGGCACAGCAAGAGATTAACATTAATAACTAATACTAAAATAGAACAAGTATAACAATATATTGTAATAAAAGTTACGTGAGTGTGCTCTCAAAAATATCTTTTTTTTTTGAGAGAGTCTCACTCTCACCCAGGCTGGAGTGCAGTGGCACGATCTCGGCTCACCACAACCTCTGCCTCCCGGGTTCAAGTGATTCTCCTGCCTCAGCCTCCTGAGCAGCTGGGATTACAGGCGCCTGTCACCATACCCAGCTAATTTTTGTATTTTTAGTAGAGACGAGGTTTCACAGTGTTGGACAGGTTGGTCTTGAACTCTTGAACTCAGGCGATCCACCCACCTCAGCCTCCCAAAGTGCTAGGATTACAGGGGTGAGCCACCACACCCAGCCCAAAATATCTTATTGCACTGTACTGCAGGTAAATGAAACCATGGAAAATGAAACTGCAGGTTAGGGGAACTACTGTACCCGATTTCTATAAGACAAGAACCAACAGAAAGCCAGTTTTCTGATTTGTCCCTTTATTTAGTAACTCTATGCCATGTAAGAATTGAAATAACTGAGAGGTGTGACTTTCTTGCCTAAAGTGGAAGAGGACTTGAGTGGGCTTTTCCTCAAATTCATGTATTTTTAGGAAAGAGTACCTATGGAAAGTGAAGACCTGGAGATGGATTGCCTAAGAGTTATCCAACCAAAAAAGAAAAAAAAAAAAATTATCCAAGCCTATGTACTCCTTAGAGACTCCCCGCGCGCCAAAGTGAAGACTTCCACACTATACCATGCCAAATAGATACGGGATAAGTTTTCCTGACTCATAACACAACTGTTCTTCCTATTCTTCTGTTTCAAAGAGGAAAAGAAAAAAAAAAGAAAAAAAAAAAGAAAGTATCTTTCCAAAATATTCACCAAAACTTAACCCATCCTAACTTCAAAGTTGAATAATACACTGAGGATGACCTCACTTATAAAAAGAAAAGGAACTGCTAGAGAGATTAAACTTCCAGAAAAGACTCAGGAAATGATTGAAAAAAGTTTAGAACAGCAAGCAAGCAGATAATGAAATCTTCACACCATCAGAAGCAGCCGTTAACTTGGCATGTGGTGCTCTGCTTTCTGCAACGAGGCATGTCAATTTCAAAGGAGAATAATGATGGTCATTCACAAGAGCATCGTGAAAATGGAACAAGATCCCCTCTGATATGTTTTGGACATCTGTCCTCTCTAAATCTCATGTTGAAATGTAATCCCCAGTTTTGGAGGTGGGGCCTGGTGGGAGGTGTCTGGATCATGGGAGCAGATCCCTCATGAATGGCTTGGTACCATCCTTGCGGTAATGAGTGAGTTCTCACTCTGAGTTCCCCCGAGACTTGATCGTTTAAAAGAGTCTGGGACCTCCTCCCTCTCTCTCTTGCTCCCTCTCTTGCCCTGTGACAGGCTGGATCCTCTTCCGCCTTCCGCCATGATTCTAAGTTTCCAGAAGCCCTCACCAGAAGCAGATGCTGGCACTATGCTTCCTGTACAACCTGCAGAACCCTGGGCCAACACATTCTTTATAGCAATGCAAAAACGGACTGACACACTCTCTCTACACACCCCCCCCCGCCACTCATCTGTTAATACTGAGAATTGTTACTGTGAGAAGATTCTTACCTTTTCAGAGGTATGTGGAAAGATTTGCATTTTGTGGAAGGAACCAATATATTAAGCAAACTTTTTTTCTTTTTTGAAATGGAGTCTCACTTTGTTACCCAGGCTGGATCGCAATGGCGCGATCTTGGCTCACTGCAACATCCGCCTCCCAGGTTCAAGAAATTCTCATGTCTCAGCTTCCCGAGTAGCTGGGATTACAGGTGCATGCCACCATGCCCAGCTAATTTTTGTATTTTTAGTAGAGACGGGGTTTCACCATGTTGGCCAGGCTAGTTTCAAACTCCTGGCCTCAAGTGATCAACCCACCTCCGCCTCCCAAAGTGTTGGGATTACAGGCCTGAGCCACTGCGCCCGGCCTATTAAGCAAACTTTTCTTCTTTTAAGGTCTACATGCATTTATATTTAATGAGTAAAATAAAGTGAATGCATGGCAAAAATAGTTTTCTGAGGAATTTGAAATCTTACCGAAATGGAGAATCTTTTTTCCTTTTGTCTTTAAAAACACCCATGCTTGGCTTCTTGGAATGGGAGGCTCCGAAATCATAGTCCTCCATCTCTTCCCAGCTGTCTCCAGACTTGAAGACAGTCTGACCCCAACGCCTCCTACCACTTTTATGACTCAGTGTGCCATTTGGCTTCTGTGGTGGAAAATCAGTCATAATCTTTAATCATGTACTGAATGCCTTTCATGTACAAGCTACTACGTAAGACACTAACAGTCCCCATTCTCAAGGAGCGTTCCATACACTTAAGGGCATAACATATATACACATTTAAAAGCATGAACAAAAATGGGCGGTACATGCCAAAAATATGACAGGTGTTCAGAGGAGAGATCTCTGTGAACTAGGTCGGTGGGAGACTTGAATATTTTGGATCTGAGTTGACTCTTCATTGACACGAAGGATCTGGAAACTCGAGACTTGGCTATGTCTCTTTGGGCAAGGGACTTAACTTCTCAAAGCCTTGGTGTCCTTAACTGGGGACAGCCTTAATGAGAAGGACACTAAGGCTGGCATGTGCCAGCATCTTTTACTCTTCCCCCTCCTTGAATGTAGACACGACATCCAAAGGCACACCAGTCATCCTGTGGCCACAGGCAAGACAGCCACCTGCTCAGGGTGGTGGAGCGGGAAGCCAGCAGCAGCCTGCCTCCTCTGCAAACTTCATGAGCTCCACCACCCAATTTCTTGTTATGTGAGAAAAACAACCCCTATTGTTTAAGCCACAGGGGTCGAGTTTTTGTCATAAGTCCCTGAATGTAATCCTAACGGAAACAGAGAGGGAAGTATGAGTCTGACTGCCACAGAATGGAGGCATTGTTAACAGAAATAAGGAACAGGAAAGAAGTCCTGGCTTGGAGCACACAATGAATTGGTTTTATACAAATTTACAGAGAGTGGTTTGGGGGCACATAAACAGAAAAATCCAAAAGGCAACTCAAAACTAGGGAATAGAGCATGGAAAATTGTCAGAAAATACAGCTATGTCGGGTGCAGGGAGATGCTTAAAGAATGGACATGCTATTGCTTGAAGCTGATGGTGTCACAGTGATAGTGATGGATGATAACAAAAAGCAGTATTTGCCAGCTTCTACACTATTATTTTCTCTGCCAGGCAGAACAATCTCCAGAATAAAGAGAATAAAAAAATGTTAAGCTCCAGATGAGTAGGGTTAATAAAAGGTTACCCTGAGCTGAGTCTGAGCTTCCCTTCTGTTGAATTGTATTTTAGGGTGCCAATGCTGAACGCTGCTGAACAATGTCAGTGATATCCAAGAATCCTGTACGTCTGAGAAGACTGGAAAGTGGCAAATATAATACTCTTAATAAAGTAGAAGATTTATTTTTGCAAATTCCACATCAGTAAGTTTGGTAGAGGATGAGGGCAAAGATTCTAAAATCAATTATTAAGTGGGATGTTTGTGAGCACTAAGGAAAAACAGTGATAGCTCATATAGACCACACTTTTTCATGAACGGCAAACAATGAATTCATTCAATGTAGTGTATGTGAACTTTAGCCCATTGGGTGAAGGCAGCAAAGGCGATCAGCACATAGTTGAAGAACTTGACCAAGAGTACTGATGAATGGATCAATGTCAGTCTAGGAGAAGGTTGTAGTGGCCTGCCCAAGATCTCACGGTCGTTCTATTCATCATGAAGATTCAGGAGGAAAACAGACAACTAAACAAATACATAGCTGGCAAGAAGGTGGGCAGAATGGGTAAACTGAGAAGAAAAAATAAAGATTCAAAAATAATTAGAAATTGGAGATGTAAAAGGTCTTGCAACTTTTTGAATCCTAGAGATGAAATACACAAGTCAGAGGTACAGAATATGCAATTTAGGAGAAGCATTTATGAAAAAATCGGTATACTTAGAAATTTTAGTTGACACAATACTCAATCCCTGGATTAAGTATTGGAACTTACCTATATAAAAATGTGTGTGTGTGTGGCAGGGCGGGGGGCTAGGTTATTCTCTTTAACTTAGAGAATACACACAGGGTCCCTAGCATATGCATGGCATTTAGTAGCTACTCAATAAATAGTAACTTCCTTTCCTTCCCTCACAGTATGAGTCAGCAATTGGGGCATCTTCTAAGCGGTTGTGGGGAGGACTGTAATCATTGGTGGCACGAGTGCACACGTGGTTTAGAGTGTTGGAGGTGATTCGTCCTGCTCTATATTCCCTGCCTGCTGTCTGCCTCCAGTTCTGGCAGCCTCATTCTAAGTGGGAAGCAGGATGAGAGGGGACTTAAAGGCATATACATAATAGGAACTGAGAGTTACCAGTCATTGGTGAATGGCGTTATATGCAGAGCCCTTAAGGGAAATGGAGATATTTCTCTAGAGAAAAGGGCAGATAATATAAGGGCTATTTTCAAATATCTAAAAGGCTGCCTTTCTAGAAAAGTGATTAGCCTTCATTAAAAGCTAGAAAACCAGATTTTACCCAGTATAAGGAAGAACTTTCTAATATTCAGAATTGTTCCAAAGATAAAGGGGACTCCTTGGGACCCCAGAGGTGGTTTGCAAGTCATGTGGGCAATTATTCAATCCTTCATTCACTGAACAAATATTTACTGAGAATCTACCATGTGGCGGGCACTGGTCAGGGTGCTGAGGCTGTACTGATAATCAGAAAACATTCCTGACCTCACTGAGCTTGCTGCACTCCAGAGGAAGAGACAAATAAACAATAAACCTAAGAAATAAGTAATTAACAGTATGTTAGAATGTGATTAGTGCTACTGGGGGACGAGGAGGCCTTGCTTATACTGGGTTGGCAGGGCAGGTGGAGACTGGATAAGGAAATAGATACGTGCTGTGTAAGACCAATTGCCATCCTAAAATGCCATAATGCAAACACATTTGGGAGTGTATACCCCAATGGGACAGCTAAAACACTACAGCAACTGAAGAGCTCCTGGAGTCGAACAAAAGATGGAAGAAAAAGTTTTATACTATGCCTGACACTTCAAAAACCCATTCTGGCTGGGCACGGTGGCTCACGCCTGTAATCCGAGCACTTTGGGAGGCCAAGGAGGG
>NW_012103809.1:4279013-4298575 GCF_000951045.1 Mandrillus leucophaeus
AGCCAAGATGGTGCCACTGCACTCCTACCTGGGCAACATTTCTTATAATGACAGGGGTAGGGGGACGCTACTGGTGTCTAATGTCTAGAGGGCCAGGGACAATGCTAAATACCCTATTATGCACAGAATAGCACCCCACAGCCAAGAGTTATCTGGTTCAAAATGTCAATAAGGCTAAAACTGAAAAAATATTCTACAGAATATCTAAAGCCTGTGTAGCTCAGCTATGGAAAAATTCCCTTATTGGCATCAAATACCTGGGCAAAGTAGCTGTTCTTTTTTTGGGGTGGGTGGGTTCCTTAAGATGGTCAAGTTCTGTTCCCCTGAACCTCCTGCCTTTAGCCAGTCCCCACACACGTGGGAACACAGCCCTGACCAACAGTTAACTCCTCCCATGTGTAAGGTCAGTTTTTAGAGGAACAGAAGGCAGCTTGGTACTTTAAATGGTCTTCATATTCTACAACTTAACCAACCTCTCCCCCTAAATTAGGTCTTTCCACTTCCACTACAAAGCAGGGCTGTGAAACAGAGCACCAGAAAGAGTTCATTAAGGGTTACTTGCATTCTCAGTGGAATACACAAATATGCATAATTTAAATACTTCAATGCCTAGCACACTGAAGGTACTCAAATTCTGAATTAAGTAACATTAATTAATTAGTATGTCAATATTCCTAAATTAGTTATGCATATTTTGGAGCTGGAAACTTTGAGGATGTGTTTTGTAATTTCAAGGCTTTATTTATAACAACCCTTCCTTTTTTTTTGAGATGGAATCTCGCTCTATCGCCCAGGCGGGAGTGCAGTGGCACCATCTCAGCTCACTACATCCGCCTCCCGGGTTCAAGCAATTCTCCTGCCTCAGCCTACTGAGTAGCTGGGATTACAGGCACCCGCCACCACGCCCAGCTAATTTTTGTATTTTTAGTAGAGACGGGGTTTCATCATGTTGGTCAGGCCAGTCTCGAACACTTGACCTCGTGATCTGCCCACATCAGCCTCCCAAATTGCTAGGATTACAGGTGTGAGCCACCATGCCCGGCCAACTCTTCCCTTTTAAGACACTTTAAGATACCAGTTACTATCCTTCAAGAAGAGGGAAACTAAAAATTAATAGCATTTATTTTTTCCTATTTACTTAAGGGAAGCAGTGATCACTGTAGAGAATGAGAAACGTGTCGGGTTCTCAAGATGAAAATAAAAATTTAACACCCAGAGACAACCAAGACTAACATTTTTTAATACTTTTCAGTATTTTTTCTCATATAAAATGTATTTTTCAAAGACAAAATCACATTATTTGTATAATAGTATTTTAGCATGAGATTTGTCCCAAATTGTTTAAAAATTTTATTACACAAATTCACTGTTAACGCTGGCAGTGTATTCCAAATTAAAGATGCACATAACTTAAGTTTAGAAACTTTATTTATTTATTTATTTATTTATTTATTTATTTATTTGAGACAGAGTCTCGCTCTGTCGCCCAGGCTGGAGGGCAGTGGCATGATCTTGGCTCATTGCAATCTCCGCCTCTTGGGTTCAAGCTATTCTCCTGCCTCAGCCTCCCGAGTAGCTGAGATTACAGGTGCACACCACCATGCCTTGCTAATTTTTTATATTTTCAGTAGAGACAGGGCTCTGCCATGTTGGCCAGACCCCTGGTCTCAAACTCTTGACCTCAAGTGATCCGCCCGCCTCGGAAAGTGCTGGGATTACAGGCATTGGCACTGCAGAGCCACCGCATTCGGCTGGAAACATTTTGATTAGCTTTCAATGGACAGTTTTCTATTGGAATTGAACATCTTTGAGCATAATTTCTGATTGTCTTTAAGGCTCTTTTTATTCTCTTACTAAGAGATAAATGAAAAATGGTATCTCATTTCTACTTGCATTTTATTAGAGTAAACAAAGACTGAACATTTAAAAAGCATTTTTGGTAATCTGTATTTCTTTTCCTGTGTATCTTTTTCATGTCCCATGACTACTTTTCTTTTTAAAATACATTTGAAAAACTGATTGTGTCTTTATTACGAAGGTAATACATATTTAGAAAAATTAGAAAATATCGGCCAGGTGTGGTGGCTCACGCCTATATTATTCTAGCACTTTGGGAGGCCAAGGCAGGACAATTGCATGAGGCCAGGAGTTTGAGACCAGTCAGGACAACTTAGTAAGACCCCATCTTTAAAGAAATGAAACTTTAAAACAATTTTAAAAAAGAAAAATTAGAAAATACACTTAAATGGCTGGGCATGGTGGTTCATGCCTGTAATGCCAGCATTTTGGGAGGCCAAGGCAGGCAGATCACCTGAGGTCAGGAGATCAAGAGCAGCCTGGTCAACATGGTAAAACTCCATCTCTGGCTGGGCACAGTGGCTCACACCTGTAATCCCAGCACTTTGGGAGGCTGGGGTGGGTGGATCACCTGAGGTCAGGAGTTCGAGATCAGCGTGACTAACAAGGTGAAACCCCGTCTCTACTAAAAATACAAAAATTAGCCGGGTGTGGTGGTAGGCACCTATAGTCCCACCTACTTGGGAGGCTGAGACAGGAGAACAGATTGAACCTGGGAGGCAGAGTTTGCAGTGAGCCAAGATCGCGTTATTGCACTCCAGCCTGGGCGACGGAGTAAGACTCCATCTCAAATTAAAACAAAAACAAAAACAAAAAAAAACACCTCCATCTCTACAAAAATACAAAAATTAGCCAGGCGTGGTGGCGGGCGCCTGTAATCCCAACTACTCGGGGAGAATCGCCTGAACCCAGGAGGTGGAGGTTGCAGTGAGTCAAGATCATGCCACTGCACTCCAGCCTGGGCAACAGAGACTCCATCTCAAAAAAAAAGAAAATACATATAAACATTTCAGTATTTTTCTTATGTTTCTGTAGAGTATTATATTAAGAATTTACAATAATTTTCTCTCTTATCTTTCCATTTTAAGATTTTTACATAGAGAAAAATTTTAATTTGTATGTAATCAAATCATCTGAGTTTTCCTTTTGTGGTTTCTTCTATTATTTTAATACCCATGTTTTTTTCACCTTGAGATCAAATACACGTGTATGTTTTCCTTTTGTTTCTATCAGTTTAGGGGTGCTTTTTTCTTACACTTTGAAAATGTAACCCTGGTTGGGCGTAGTGGCTCACGCCCGTAATCCCAGCACTTTGGGAGGCCAAGGAGGGTGGATCACCTGAGGTCAGGAGTTTGAAACTAGCCTCACCAAGATGGAGAAACACCATCTCTACTGAAAATACAAAATTAGCCGGGTGTGGTGGCACAAGCCTGTAATCCTAGCTACTTGGGAGGCTGAGGCAGGAGAATTGCTTGAACCCTGGAGGCAGAGGTTGCGGTGAGCCGAGATCACGCCACTGCACTCCAGCCTTGGCAACAAGAGTGAAACTCCATCTCAACAACAACAACAAAACGTAATCCTTCTGTGATTTGTAAAGTATGGTGAGCAGTAAGAACCTCAATTTATCTTTCTCCCTAAGAGCTAATGAATTTTCCCAGCATCACCCACCCACTGAGCCGTCCTCCCCTCTTTGTGATGCCACGTTTGTTTACCTCATGCTGACTCATACGTTCTGCAACATTGAGCTATTTGTCAGTTCTTATGCCAGTACTTCCACTGTTACCATCATCAATTTAAAGATTACTTTAATATCTGATGGGGCAAGCTGTCCATCCCTATCACCGCTCTATTTTTTTTTTTTTTTTTTTTTGAGACGGAGTCTCACTCTGCCACCCAGGCTGGAGGTGCAGTGGTGCGATCTTGGCTCACTGCAAGCTCCGCCTCCCGGGTTCATGCCATTCTCCTGCCTCAGTCTCCCAAGTAGCTGGGACTACAGACGCCTGCCACCACACCTGGCTAATTTTTTTGTTTGTTTTGTTTTTGTTTTTGTTTTTTTTTTTTTAGTACAGACGGGGTTTCACCTTGTTAGCCAGGATGGTCTCAATCTCCTGACCTTGTGATCTGCCTGCCTCAGCTTCCCAAAGTGCTGGGATTACAGGCGTGAGCCATCGCGCCTGGCCTCACCACTCTCTAATTACTTATTCTTGTTTTAACGTGTCTTGACTATCCTTTCCCATTTGTTCTTCCAGATGACATTTAGAAAACATTTTCTCAAGATTAATTTTTTAAAAAAAGCAAAATAAATTTTTGTAATTGTCACACAGAATTTATATTTAAATGATGAGAGTACAATAAAGATTATTATTTACCTTTTTATTGAAGCCTTGCAGACAAAAGCACTGGGTTTTAAAGGCCGGAGACTTGGAATACATCTGTGGATATGTCAGGTGCAGTCACAAAGCAGCAAAGCCTGGGTGCCACAAGGCTGCCCTCTTGTGGCAGCCAGAGGCTGCACACTCAGTTCCAGCAAAGGATGATACTGTTGTATAGTGAACCAGAATCCCACCCCTAAACTGTAAAGACAGCATAGGAAGGTCTACTATATGGAATGATTCATGAGATGCCTTTTTGCTACCCATGACAGATTCCTTCATAACTAGTCTGTCACATGTCTGAATTTTTATCACTGCAGATTGATTCCTTGTTGCAACCTCAGGGTTCTTCATTTGAACCACAAAACACAGAAAATCATTGGTGTGGCTATTTTTGCATTTCTCCCAATGATCTTATATGCCTAGAAATTAATTTATTACATACGCTGGATGCCTAGGGCTTTGTGTTTAATTCTCTTAGTAAAATCCTGGTTGAGAATAGACCTGCCTTTGTAAATGAAAACATTCCTGATATTAAAAAACCTAAACATTTTAAAAGGTCTAACAGGAAGACTCCTCTTACCTGGCTTGCTGTTGGTCGTTTCTTTGGGTCCCAATTCAACATTTCGGTCATGAGCTGAATAGCTTCATTACTGGCATTGGGAATGAGAGTTTTTAAGTTTATAGGAACACACTGGGGAAAACGGAAGTTCATAGAGGATGCCAGCTGGTATCCTTCTGGCCAGTCACTCTGTTTCAGGAATATATAAGTGTGGGTGGGGAGGGCAAAACAAATTGTTTTTAGTAATCCATTTAAAAAACACAGCAGTAATATAAACATCATTTATGTTTGAACATTTTGATGTTGATCTATATAAATAAAATGAGAATGAAATACCAGACCACGTCTACAGTTCAGTGCTACGACAGTGTAGAAAGAACATTAAGCTGAGAGTTAGGAAACAATGCGAAAAGCACTTTTATAACTTTTTTTTTTTTTTTTTTGAGACAAGATCTGGCTCTGTTGTCCAGGCTGGAGTGCAGTGGTGCAAATCATGGCTCACTACAGCCTCACCCTCCCGGGCTCAAGAGATCCTCCCACCTCAGCCTCCTGAGTAGCTGGGACTACAGGTGCGTACCATCACACCTGGTTTTTTTTGTTTTTTTTTTTTGTGGAGATGGGGTTTCACTATGTTGCCCAGGCTGGTCTTGAACTCACAGGCTCAAGTGATCCTCCGGCCTGGGCTTCCCAAAGTGCTAGGATTACAGGCACAAGCCACTGTGCCCGACCTCTATAAATTTCACAATATTAAGCTCTTGTCTGGTTTTAGATCCTGATGGTGATGTTGCTGTGATGATATCTGGGTTAACTCTGAACGAATAAGGAAAAGTGCTTTACAAAGAGGCTGACTGCTAACAAAGATCCTTGTTGTATATATTACCCATCACATCCAATGTTAAAAATGCACATATGTGGGAAATGACAATTACATTAAAGCTTTCATATCTGCATTTACTTGTGTAATGTTAACTATAAGGCACCTACTAATTTAATTAGGATGTCATTATAATACACACTTATAAAGCACCTTTCAGAAAGAAAGGTATAGATGAAATATAATTATAGTTAATTGAAAAGTACTCAGTTCAAGAAGTCAAATATCCACAGGAGAGATATAGAAAAGGAAACAAGAAAGGGTAAAGAAAATATAAGGTTCAAGACACCAGGGGTTAACAGGTGATGCCAATGGCCAGCCACAGAGTGACCAGGAAAGAGCCCAAGCAAGGCTGTCTGTACAGTGTCAGCTGGGCATCACCCCCAAGTTACACTCTAAACACACAGAATTTTTCCTGAAGTTCTTAAGGAAAGGCAAACACCTGTTTTTCTTCAGCTGGTGGGATTCTGGCTTCTTGCAATCCTTAACCCACTCTGATTAAAAAAATAAGGATTATGGCCGGGTACGGTGGCTCACGCCAAGTAACCCCCCAGCACTTTGGGAGGCTGGGGTGGGCAGATCGCAGATTGCTTGAGCTCAGGAGTTCAAGACCAGCCTGGCCAACATGGTGAAATCCCCTCTCTACTAAAAATAGAAAAATTGACCAGGCGTGGTGGTGCACATCTGTAATCCCAGCTACTTGGGAGGCTGAGGCATGAGAACTGCTTGAACCTGGGAGGTGGAGGTTGCAGTGAGCTGAGATTGTGCCACTGCACTCCAACCTGGGCAACAGAGTGAGACTCCATCTCAAGAAGAAAAAAAAGTATTATAAGAAAATTAATCATTAAAGTATAAGCCTATTTCAAAACAAAAATATCAGCTATCTAGGCAAAAGTTGTAAATAATCAAAAATTATAAAATTAAAAGCAAAGTGGCAAGATAGAAATACTCAAAAGTTATAACAACTTAGGAACAAGAGTACTTACTTTTTTGGGAGTCCCTAAAACTTGGCAAATTTTAAAGATTTCATCGACCTCACTTGTCCCTGGGAAAAGCGGTCTTAACATATAGAGTTCAGCCATGATACTTCCAACAGCCCACACATCAATGGGAGAACTATAAACTGAAGATCTCAGTAAAACTTCAGGGGCACGATACCTGTGAGAATAGAAAACAAAAGAGGTGATTTTGATTGCAATTTCAAAGGTGAATGGGCAGTAGCATTCTACGCCCTTTGGTCATGCATTTCCATCAAGGAACAGATATTCAGACCCCGTCCCATCTGTGTGTCAGGCACCTGTACAATGTTCTGGGGACAATAGGACATAACACATGTTCCCTGACCACAATGAGTGGGGCTGGAGACAAATAAATGTCTATGAAATGTCCATGAAGGCTCAGACAGGAACTCAACTGAATAGATATGGAAATAAGTGCCATCTGATATATCAAGAAAAAAAGTAGAAAAACCATGTTACGAAGCATTATATTCAGCATCTATTCACAAGGAAGCACAGAAAACAAAAGATGAACAAGGATTATCCCTGAGTAGTGGAGTTTTTTCTTCTTTTTATCAGTTTGAAAGTACTGATATCCTCAACCGACTCCTCTTCTGTAGTCAACTCTATTTACTGAGTGGAGTTTTGCTCTTTTTGCCCAGGCTGGAGTGCAGTGGTGGGATCTTGGCTCACTGCAACCTCCGTCTCCCAGGTTCAAGTGATTCTCCTGCCTCAGCCTCTCGAGTAGCTGGGATTACAGGGGCGCACCACCACGCCCGGCTAATTTTTGTATTTTTAGTACAGATGGGGAGTCCCCATGTTGGCCAGGCTGGTCTCGAACTCCTGACCTCAGGTGATCAGCCAGCCTCAGCCTCCCAAAGTGCTGAGATTACAGGCGTGAGCCACCACGCCCAGCCTAACAATATTTTTAATTGAGAAAAATACTCAATTTACAAGAGCAAAGTCAGCTGGTGAGTCCGACACAAAGTCTGCTAAATGGAAGATACTCTCAACTCTCTTTTTTTCCAACCAAAATGTGTAAATATTTCAGTCCAAATGTTTGGCATAATGTCTTTCTGCGTTCATTGAGAATACGGCAAGCCCTCAAATAAACTAGTTTTGTTCAATGTTGTTTTGCTCAATGTTGTTTCATTGTAATGTTGATGAGAAAGAAAAAAAGAAGGCATTTTTGGCTGAGCCACTGTGTGGGGTCTGCACGTTCTCCCCAAGTCTACATGGGTTTTCTCTGGGACTCTGACTTCCTCCCATATCCCAAACGTGTGCATGTCAGGTGAACTGGGGTGTCCGTGTGGCCCCAGGAGGAGTCAGTGGGTGCATGTGTGTGTCAGGGCGGGGGGACAGGGAGTGCTGCCATGGGAGGCTGTCGCATCCATGGTTGGTGCTCACTTTGCGCCTCCAGCTTCCAGGATACGCTGTAGCCACCTGTGACCCTGAACTAGAATAACTGAGCAAATAATTACCTTCCTTGTTTTTACTAATCTTTCTTAAATGTATGTAGGGCTCACATGTATTTCAGTGTTCAATACTAGTGTTTTGGTCGCTGTTTAGAAGTTTTGTGGCCAGGCACAGTGGCTCACGCCCGTACTCCCAACACTTTGGGAGATCAAGGTGGGCGAATCACGAGGTCAGGAGTTAGAGACCAGCCTGGCCAACATGGTGAAACCCCGTCTCTACTAAAAATACAAAAAATTAGCCGGGTGTAGTGATGGGCGTCTGTAATCCCAGCTACTCGGGAGGCTGAGGCAGGAGAATCACTTGAATCCAGGAGGCAGAGGTTGCAGTGAGCCAAGATCGTGCCACTGCACTACAGCCTGGGTGACAGGAAAAAAAAAAAAACTTTCGTGATGTTTTGGTGACCAGAAATGTGCCATGAAATTGTTTATTTTAATTAGCCTATGGTCGGATTGGTTTCATCATATGTTGTTTCACTTAAAGTCAGTTTCCAAGAACCTATTGATGATGTTAAGTGACAACTTACTATACTTCCTTTGACGAATATTTTTACAAGCTTTATTGATATAGAATTCACGTAATATACAGTTGATCCATTTACAGTGTACATCACACTGCTTTCTCCCAAGGTGCCTTCACGTGTCTTCCCTCTTCCATCTCTGTGTCTGCCTTCTTCTTATAAGGACATCAGTCTTATTGGATTAAGACCAGCCATGCTGTGGTCTGACCTCATCTTAGCCTGATTACATTTGCAAAGACCCTATTTCAAAATAAGGTCACATTTGCAGGTTACATAACCAGGGCAGATCCCTCGTGAAAGGCTTGGTGCTGTTCTCTTGTAGTGAATGAGTTCTTTTTCAGACAAGATGAAATTAGTTCCTGAGACAGTGGGTTGCTCCTGAGACAGTGGGTTGCTCCACAGCAAGCTTCCTCCTCTTGTTTGTTCCCTTCTCGCACATGCCCATTTCCCCTTTGATCTTCCCCCTGCCACCTTTTTTTTTTTTTTAATTTGAGATGGAGTTTTGCTCTTGTTACCCAGACTGGAGTGCAATGGCGCGATCTCAGCTCACTGCAACCTCCGCCTCCTGGGTTCAAGTGATTCTCCTGCCTCAGCCTCCTGAGTAACTGGGATTACAAGCATGCGCCACCACGCCCGGCTAATTTTTGTATTTTTAGTAGAGATGGGGTTTCCCCATGTTGGCCAGGCTGGTCTTGAACTCCTGACCTCAGGTGATCCACCCGCCATGGCCTCCCAAAATGCTGGGATTACAGGTATGAGCCACCGCACCCAGCCTGACCTTCTCCACCATGTTTCAATGCAGCATAAAAACCCTCACCAGAAGCCAAGCGGATGCCAGTGCCAGGCTTCTTTTACAGCCTGCAGATCCAGGAGCCAAATAAACCTCCTTTCTTTATCAACTTCCCAGCCTCAGGCGTTCCTTTACAGCAACACAAAACACACTAAGACACGGACTCCTATCTTTCAGCTCCCACATCTGATTCATTAGAAAACAGACCCAAAATTCCACACTTTCTCACTACCTGCATGTCCAGCAGGTCCAAGTCACTATCATTTCTGGCCACTCTACAAACTCTGCCCTTGTTTCCTATGACTGCCCTCATTCATTCATTCTGTGCTGTGCGGAATTCACGTGGGGCATGCACCTGTCTCAAAGCTTTTCTATTTAGCATTTGCTCTGCCTAAAAAAATTCTGGCTGAGCCACTGTGTGGGGTCTGCACGTTCTCCCCAAGTCTACATGGGTTTCTCCTTCAGGGCTACTCTCAGTGAGGCCCTCCAGATAAAACAGCAACATTCCTGCCCCTCCCCATCTCCCCCAACTCCCTGCCCCCTTTCATATTTTATTTTTCTTTATTATAATGTATCAACATTATCAGATGTTTCAAATATATTTATTTCTTTCTTTTTTTTGAGAAAGAGTCTTGCTCTGTTGCCTAAGCTGCAGTTCAGTGGTGCAATCTTGGCTCACTGCAACCTCTGCTTCCCAGGTTCAAGTGATTTTCATGTCTCAGCCTCCCAAGTAGGTGGCACCAAGGCACGTGACACCACACCCAGCTAATGTTGTATTTTTAGTAGAAACAGGGTTTAGCCATGTTGGCCAGGCTGGTCTTGAACTCCTGGCCTCAAGTGATCCCCCATCTCGACCTCCCAAAGTGCTAGGATTACAGGAGTGAACTACTATGCCCGGCCTGATACACGTATGTTCTTGTTTTCACTGGAGTATAATATTCACACAGGCAGAGGCATGTATTCTAAGAGCAGAGCTTGATGAATTTTCACAAATACAACACATCCACGGACCCAGCACCCAGATCAAGAAAGATATGTTATTGGCCAGGCACAGTGGCTCACGCCTGTAATCCCAGCACTATGGGAGGCTGAGGTGGGTGGATCACCTGAGGTCAAGAATTCGAGACCAGCCTGGATAACATGGTGAAACTCCGTCTCTACTAAAACACAAAAATTAGCCAGGCGTGGTGGCGGGCACCTGTAATCCCAGCTACTTGGGAGGCTGAGATAGGAGAATCACTTGAAACTGGGAGGCAGAGGTTGCAGTGAGCCAAGATCACGCCATTGCACTCCAGCCAGGGCGAGAGAATGAGACTGTCTCAAAATAAAAGAGAGACATGTTACCAGCACCCAGAAGGCCCCTTGTGCACTTGTCCAGGCACCACACACCCCCCCCCCATGGAACCGCTTGCTATCCCGACGTTTATGGCACAGATTATTTTTCTCTGTTTTTGTACTTTACATAAACGAAATCGTATGGTATGTGCCCTTTTTCTGTTTGGCCTCTTGCTTTCAACATTGTCTTAGATCTACCCATATTGCTGCATGCAGTCATAGACCATTCACTCTCACTCTTGCAAACCTTTCCTCTGGGTGATATACGATGCTACTGCTCATGGACATTTGGGTGGCGTGCAGTTGAGAGGATTCACGTCTTTTGGTGAACATGGTATGTCTTTCTGTCGGTGACCCATAATATTTTTAACTTGTTTATCTGTGTATTGGCTGTCATATAAGCAGCATAAGGCAGAGGTTTTTCTTTTATTTTTTTATTTTACTGCTGTGTTCTCTGTGCCTAAAATGATGTTTGGCACATAGTAGGTGTTCAATAAATATTTGTTGAATGAATGATTGAGTGAATAAATGAAATGCTTTTTCCTTATTTTTTCAGTGATCAGAAGAGCAATAAACCAATCCTTCGCTTTCTTTAAAGACTATAAAATTCATTTCTATGTTTTAAATATTCAATACGGAACTTCCAGAAATATGTAACAATCCATCGTAGGAAAATTTCACCATAGGCTTATGCCTCAGGAGGGTTGCATAATCCTACTCACCATCTGGTAGAGACATAATCAGTGTACGGTGGCTGGGACCTTAATTCTCTCGCAAGTCCAAAATCAGCAATTTTCACAAGCTCTGGGCCCATACAAAGCAAGTTTTCTGGTTTCATGTCCCTATGAAAAAAACCTTGGTGATATATAGAGAAAAAAATAAAATCAATCATTAGGTTTAAACATAGCTTTATCTGATTTATAAACAACATATAAATGAACCCCCTCTTTTGTAATAAGAAGCATCATCTTAGGAAAAAAGTAAACCATATTTATTGTCTAACAAGTAACGGGATGTAGGGACCTTGCTTTTAAAATGCTTTGGCAAGAAAGTTCACACAGTATATGAGATAATTAAAAATAACTACCCATTTAACATTTATTTTTATTTGTGACTCCGGGGGTGTTCAGGCGCTGGGCTAGGTATTATTACACTACGATTATCTCCATTCATTTGCACAACAACCTTAAGGAGGTACTGTTATCACTACTGTGCAACAGAGGAGGAGGCTGAGGGCCAGAGTGAAGTCACCTAATTAACGTGTGAGAAGTTTTTGTTTTTGTTTTTGAGGCAGGTCTCGCTCTGTTGTCCAGGCTGGAGTGTAGTGGCTCGATTTCGGCTCACTGCAGCCTCAACCTCCTGGGCTCAAGCAATCCTCTCACCTCAGCCCACTAAGCAGCTGGGAGCACAGGTGCACGCCACCACTCCCAGCTAAGTTTTTGTATTTTTGATAGAGACAGGATTTTGCAACATCACCCAGGCTGAGAAGAGCACTTTTTAACCAGGCTTAAGTCAGTGCAGCTGACTCCTTGAGAAAACTCACTTGTTTAAAGAGTCCATTCAATAAAAATGTAACTCCACACATCAGAACTAATTTCTTCATTTAAAATTATTTTATCTAATGTTCAGTTTTACTCAATAGCTGTGTTATTGCAAAATCCCAATAATTATAATGTTTATATTAGCAATTCAATCTATAAAATAAATGGTTATAAAGCTAATGGGGAAACCAAAGAAAATGAGGCAGAAAGCCCAGCGGGGGCCGGGTGTGGTGGCACACGCCTGTAATTCCAGCACTTTGGGAGGCTGAAGTGGGCAGATCATGAGGTCAGGAGTTTGAGACCAGCCTGGCCAATATTACGAAACCCCATCTATACTAAAAATACCAAAATTAGCCGGGTATGGTGGCAGATGCCTGTAGTCCCAGCTACTCGGGAGGCTGAGGCAGAAGAATCGCTTGAACCTGGGAGGTGGAGGTTGCAGTGAGCCGAGATCGTGCCACCACACTCCAGCCTGGGCAACAGAGCAAGACTCCATCAAAAACAAACAAACAAACAAACAAGCAAATAAAAAGAAAACCCAGGGGGAAAAGAACAAACATTAAAGCCCTCCTGGCAGATGAGTATTTGTCTTAAGGAAGGCTTTTTCTAAGGGCAGTCTAAAGTATTCTGGTTATATCCAAATGGCTTGGGTTCCAATGACCTTGGGAGGCAGGGAGACTGCAGGTGATCACTTGAAGAGGGTTTTCATGTAGCTTTGGGGCTGAGAAGACTTTCTTTTATCTTTCTCTTTTCTTTTCTTTTCTTTATTTTTGGTTTTTTTTTGTTTTGAGATGGAGTCTTGCTCTGTCACCCAGGTTGGAGTGAAGTGGTGTCATCTGGGCTCACTGCAACCTCCCACTCCCAGGTTCAAGCGATTCTCCTGCCTCAGCCTCCAGAATAGCTGGGATTACAGGCGTGCCCCACCACACCTGGCTAGTTTTTTGTATTTTTAGTAGAGACTGGATTTCACCATGTTGGCCAGGCTGGTCTCAAACTCCTGACCTCGTGATCCACCTGCTTCGCCCTCCCAAAGTGCTGGGATTACAGGCGTGAGCCACCGCGCCCAGCTGGGGTTGGGAAGACTTTTTAAGCCTAAATGTTTTCAATCACTTCAAAGCCAGAGTGCGCTCTGTTTGTGACATCTGTTTAACAGTTTTGTAATCCAAGTTTATCCGGTACTTCTTACTCTAAATAGTTGGTAACATCCATTTCACTGTGTCCAAGAGACATTCATTGTACTTTTGTAACAAATGTAACAACAGGAATGGGACCATGTGAGGCAGAGCAGAGGGACACTAATTCATAAGGTCTCAGAGAACTAAACCAATTACATATTTGTGCATCTAAGGCTTTCCCCATCCTAATATACATATATTGGTAATTCAGTCCTATTTGAACTAAATATTAGTTTTTTAAAAAGCAGCTATTTTATTTTATTTATTTATTTGAGACAGAGTCTTGCTCTGTCACCCAGGTTGGACGGCAGTGGCACGATCTCAACTCACTAACCTCCGCCTCCCGGGTTCAAGCGATTCTTCTGCCTCAGCCTCCCACGTAGCTGGGATTACAGGCACGTGCCATGACACTCAGCTAATTTTTGTATTTTTAGTAGAGACAGGTTTTTGCCATGTTGGCCAGGCTGGTCTTGAACTCCTCACCTCAAGTGATCTGCATCTGCCTGCCTTGGCCTCCCAAAGTGCTAGGATTACAGACGTGAGCCACCGTGCCCAGCCAGAAATTCCATTTTATATAGAATCACAGAAATTATAAAGTTTTAAAATTAAAATGTCAGTGTGTATAGGCACATACCCCAAATTCATAGTTATCCAATAGAAAGTTATTTAACAGTTTTATAAGTAATTTCTATGCACAATCTCGACAGTAATCTAAAGAGGTAGGGAAATGAAACTTAAAAGAAACCTACCATGTTTATGGATAAAAGCCAGCCCTTGCAATATTTGATACATAATATTTCTGATGACTGACTCAGGGAACAACTTGTTTCTGTAAAGAAATGAACAGTCACATAATTCTGTTAAGCAACCAGCCAACCAATCCAAAGAAGGATTATATTCCCCCTGCCTTGGAGCCTCTACTGGCCTCACGATACTGGTTAAAGGTGCGATTCACAGATTTATAGTGTTAAAGCTCATACATTTAAAACATGAAAATTAGATTTTTTTTGTTTTGATGTGAGGTAAAAACTCAAATCCAAAACTGAATATATTGTACACATATAAAATATGTATGTGTATATGTATATATTTTTTGAGACAGAATTTTGCTCTCTGTTACCCAGGCTGGTGTGCAATGGCACAATCTAGGCTCACTGCAACCTCCACCTCCCGGGTTCAAACAATTCTGCTGCCTCAGCCTCCTGAGTAGCTGGGATTATAGACATGCACCACCATGCCTGGTTTTGTATTTTTAGTAGAGATGGGGTTTCGCCATGTTGGTCAGGCTGGTCTTGAACTCCTGACCTTAGGTGATCTGCCTACCTCGGCCTCCCAAAGTGCTGGGATTACAGGCGTAAGCCACCGTGCCCGGTCTAACCAGCTGAATTTTAAACTGTTCCAAGAAGAGCAAAGCAAGTTGAAAAACTGAATTACTAACAGATAAGCCAAGCATGTGAATCTGTATTATGTACGCTTTAAGAATTTTAGAGGTGGCCGGGTGTGGTGGCTCATGCCTATAATCCCAAGCACTTTGGGAGGCCAAGGTGGGAGCATCGCTTAAGTCCAAGAGTTCAAGACCAGCCTGGGTAACATGGTGAAACCTTGTCTCTACAAAAAATACAAAAATTAGCCAGGCGTGGTGGCACAGGCCTATAATCCAGCTGCTGGAGAGGCTGAGGTGGGAGGATCACTTGAGCCTGGGAGTTCGAGGCTGCAGTGAGCTGTGATTGTGCCACTCCACTCCAGCATAGTGACAGAGTGAGATCCTGTCTCAAAAAGAAAAGGAAAAAATAAATAAAGTTAGAGATATAAATAAATGCTTCAGTTATATTCTGCATATTGGTGTTGTCCAATAGAAACGTAAGAGCTGGCTGGGCACAGTGGCTCATGCCTGTAATCCTAGCACTTTGGGAGGCCGAGGTGGGTGGATCACCTGAGGTCAGGAGTTCAAGAGCAGCCTGGCCAACATGGTGAAACCCCATCTCTACTAAAAATATAAAAATTAGCTGGGCGTGACGGCACATGTCTGTAATCCCAGCTACTCAAGAAGCTAAGGCAGAAGAATCGCTTGAACCCAGTGGGCGGAGATTGCAGTGAGCTGAAATCACACCACTTCACTCCAGCCTGGGCGAAAGAGTAAGACTCCATCCCCCACGAAAAAAAGAAAGAAATATATATTAGAGCCACTTGTGTACTTAACATCATTTTTCTAGCAGCCGTGTTAAAAGAAATCAAACAGGTAAAATTAATTTTTATCAATATATTTAACCTAATATGTGCCAAATATTATTTCAACATGTAATCGATATAAAAATGAGCTGACTGCACCACTGTACTCCAGCTTGGGTGACAGAGCAAGACCATGCCTCTAAAAAAAAATTTTTTTTAATTATTTATTTATTTTTAAAATTTACCTTTTTTTGTTTTTTGAAAAAGAGACACGGGCTGGGTGCAGTGGCTCCCGCCCGTAATCCCAGCACTCTGGGAGGCCAAGGCATGTGGATCCCTTGAGTTCAAGAGTTCGAGACCAGCCTGGGCAACATGGTGAGACCCTGGCTCTACTAAAAATACAAAAATCAGCCAGGCGTGGTGGCGTGTGCCTGTAGTCCCAGCTACTTGGGGCCTCGTTGAGGCAGGGGAATTGCTGGAGCCGGAGAGGTCGAGGCTACAGTGAGCCATGTTTACACCACTGCACTCCGGCCCTCTAGCCAGGGTAAAAGAGTGAGACTCTGTCTCTGAAAAGAAGAGAGACACATGGTCTCGTTATGTTGCCTAGGCTGGTCTCAAACTCCTGGGGCTCAAGCAATCCTCCCGCCTTGGCCTCTCAAAGTGCTGGGATTACAAGTGTGAGTCACCAACCCTGGAGTAAAAAAAATACAAAAATTATTAAGACATTTTCTCTTTTGTACCAAGTTTTCAAAATCTGATGTGTAATTTATTTTACATTTACAACACTCCTCAATGCAAACATTTCAGGAGCTAGCCACATCTGACTAGTGGCTACTGTATTAGTGTAGCTCTATACTATATATATATATATAAATACATATATATAATGCATACATATAATACATATATACAAAAAATACATATATATATATATCTTTTTTTTTTTTGAGATTGAGTCTTGCCCTGTTGCCCAGGCTGCAGTGCAGTGGTGCAATCTTGGCTCACTGCAACCTCTGCCTCCTGGCCAACATGGTGAAACTCTGTCTCTACTAAAAATACAAAAATTAGCTGGCTTCCTGGGTTCAAGCAACTCTCCTGTCTCACCTTCCTGAGTGGCTGGGATTATGGGTAGCCTCAACCTCCTGGGCTCAAGCAATCTTCTCACCTCAGCCTCCAAGTAGCTAGGACTACAGGTGTGTGCCACCATGCCTGGCTAATTTTTTAAATTTTTTGTAGAGACGGAGTCTCACTATGTTGCCCAGGCTGGTCTCAAATTCCTGGGCTCAAGTGATCCTCCCACCTCAGTCTCCCAAAGTACTGGATTAAAGACAGGAACTACCGCATCCAGCCAGATTTATATATATTTCAAAATAGATGAAAATTTAATATTTCATGCATTTATGTATTTCATTTTCTTCTTCAACAAATGTATCTTGATATTTCATGTATGTATATATCATTTCAATATTTTACAGGACAAAATTTATTAGAGGCTGAAAATTAAGATTACTCATAATTCCACGTGATTAAGAAACTTTTAATTTTTCAGTATTCTAATTCATTTGCATGCATAACTTTTATCTTAGGAATGAATGTCACATACACGCAATTTCGTTTGTTTTTTCCACTTGGAAGCATTTTCACAATCCTTATAATTATCACCTTTAATGGTAATAATTCCATCAATATTATATACAATAATTACCAACCTATTTTTGCACTGATATTTATTTTAAATAGTTCAAAAAGTGAAGCTTAGTACAGACATTTAACAGAATATATTATTTATAGTAACTATAAAGACTACATATCCACAAAAAAAATACTTGTAAGTAAATGAATCAAATAAAAAATTTTGTCCCACTGAAATTACAACTAAGTAAAAAGGCGTGCATGTCTATATACAAGGCCTAGAAGGGACTTTAGAAAAGTAAAAACTGATTTGAGAGGCAGAAATTTACTTTTATTTTAATTGATATTAATGTTATAATGATTTCGGCCTGGAACATAAGAGGCATTCAATAAATATGTTTTGAGAAAGGGAAAAATATGATTAAAGAAGAATTCACGTAACATCCTCAGACCTTGAGTGAGCGTATGCGTGTGTGTGTGTGTGTGTGAAAGAAACAGAAATCAACATCATTACTTTGGAAAATTATTTCTAAGTATTTCAGGGTTTTTTGCTGAACATTTCTCACTTTAAAAGCAGGCAAAATGGATGTTAATCTCCCAGATGTGACCAGAACAACCATCAAAACATTATCTCCCCGAGCCCAGGGTGGAAGACTGTAGCTCTCCCTGTATAGACTCTGCCCACACATATTTAAAAATTGTGAATTTCCTTGGAATTGGTAACACACCAAGTCTTATCATTGACTTGTGCATTCTACTGAATGAATTTTTTAGATCCTTTCTTGAAAGCAACTTCATTCCTTTCTCCATTCTTTCATCAACCTTCACAAGATGCTTGGGAGAGCAACCAAGATAATTTTCTCAACAGTGCCCAAGGCCAGCTTTATTACTGAGTACTAAACTATACATAAATTTGTATTTTAAAAAGCGTAAATAGATAGTATGTGTATTTATGTAAGATACTGGCCTTCACTTTCAAGGATTTACAACAGAAAGATGCTGGCTATGTCACAGCTGGTTCTTCTTCAGTGTTAAATGTTACCCTTTGATAAAGGTAACAGAACTAGTTAATTTAAATTTACCTTTTGGAGTGATCAATTTTTATCTAGTAAAGTATGACATATTGAAAGGATCAAAAGAACTCATGGAGGGAATAACAGGGAAAAATGTGAATAAAAACATACCTGTCTTTCATTAATTGATAGAGGTTTTCTTTCATATATTCAAATATAAAATAAAGATGGTCATTTTCTCTGATAACTTCTTTCAATTTAATAACATTGGCATGATTAAGTTTCTTCAGAGACTGAAAAATAACAAATACACATTAAAATTTCTTTACAAAACTTATAAAAGTTGGCAAAATCGTATCAACGCTAAGTATGATAATTATGTAATTTTCCATTTCTCCTGGGTTCATTAATTAATTACATTTTAATATCTCCATAATTGCTTTAAGTAATGAAAGTTAAGTGCAAACGATAAATCAAGCCAGCAATAGCTATTAAACATCTCAATCTATTACATTTTTCCCTTGGTTTATAAATAGGTCTAACTTTTGTCTGACTTAACCATGCAAAGGTATCCAAAATTATATCCAAGTCTTTAAGCATAAAATCTAAGGAAATGGTATGTAGTAATTCAAAAAGATGTCTTTGGTGGCTGAGCGCGGTGGCCCATGCCTGCTATCTCAGCACTTTGGGAGGCTGAGGTGGGCGGATCACCTGAGGTCAGGAGTTCGAGACCAGCCTGGCCAACATGGTAAGACCTTGTCTCTACTAAAAATACAAAAATTAGCTCGGCATGGTGACACACACCTGTAGTCCCAGCTACTCGGGAAGCTGAGGCAGGAGAATCGCTTGAACCCAGGAGGTGGAGGTTGCAGTGAGCCGAGATCATGCCACCGCATTCCAGCCTGGGTGACAGAGTAAGACTCTCCTCAAAAAAAGAAAAGAAAAGAAAAGTTGTCTTTGCATAATATGATTTTATGATGCTCTCTTAAAAGTGAAAGTGAACTTTCAAATGTGAGGATATAATTATATGCTATTCTCCACTGACATCAGAACCAAAAGAAATGAGAAATTAATTTAGGAATATAAAGGAAAAACAAACACAATTGTCTTCAGAATGCTTCCCACAGAGAATAAAATAATCTTAACTACTATCCTCAGGTAGCATTAAGGCCTTCCAGGTTCTTTTCATCTTTAGGATTTTACCTTAACTTCTCTCAAGTTCATGCACTCATCCCAAGAATAGAACTTTCT
>NW_012103809.1:4301410-4301952 GCF_000951045.1 Mandrillus leucophaeus
TCCAAAGTGGAATTTTGTTCTTTACTTCCCCTCTTTCATCCCAATGTTGGTTTCTACTAGAGATAAATATACAAGAAGTGTATTTAGGGTAAAAAGTATTTCCACTATATACACCATAGTTCGTTGTTGTGTTTTTATATGAACATGTGTTTTTATATGAACAGATTTTTAGTCACCATACAAAACAGGGGATAAAAAACAGGATTCATATTCTAAAAAATGTTTCTTCAGGTATGGGAATTATAAGGCTGGGCTGTGAAAAAGAAAAACCAAATATGCCATGCTGCTTTCATTTAGTAATATAATCTCCTAACGAGATGTTCCAGAAGATCCTTGGGAAGCTTAGCATTGTCTTTATTAATTACTATAATCCTTATGATCCAGAGGCTCTATAGGGGTATAATACACAGGTGAGGAAATGAGTAAAAATGGGCAGCACAACATCATGGCCAAGAACAGAGGCTTTGGAACCGCACTGCTTGGATTCAAATCCTGGCCCAGTCACTCACCGTAGGACTTTGGACAAGTTACCTAATGACCAG
>NW_012103809.1:4304707-4306479 GCF_000951045.1 Mandrillus leucophaeus
TGGGCGTGGTGGCAGGTGCCTGTAGTCCCAGCTACTAGGGAGGCTGAGGCAGGAGAATCTCTGGAACCCAGGAGGCAGAGGTTGTAGTGAGCTGAGATTGCACCACCGCATTCCAGCCTGGGCGACAGACGAGACACTGTCTCAAAAAAAAAAAAAAGAGAGAAATGGCTCTCTTGAATTTTGTTCTTTACTTCCCCTCTTTCATCCCAATGTTGGTTTCTACTAGAGATAAATATACCAAAAGTGTATTTAGGGTAAAAAGTATTTCCACTATATACACCATAGTTCGTTGTTGTGTTTTCACATGAACATGTGTTTTTATATGAACAGATTTTTAGTCACCATACAAAACAGCGGATAAAAGACAGGATTCATATTCTAAAAAATGTTTCTTCAGGTATGGGAATTATAAGGCTGGGCTGTGAAAAAGAAAAACCAGATATGCCATGCTGCTTTCATTTAGTAATATAATCTCCTACCGAGATGTTCCAGAAGATCCTTGGGAAGTTTAGCATTGTCTTTATTAATTACTATAATCCTTATGATCCAGAGGCTCTATAGGGGTATAACACACAGGTGAGGAAATGAGTAAAAATTGGCAGCACAACATCACGGCCAAGAACAGAGGCTTTGGAACCGCACTGCTTGGATTCAAATCCTGGCCCAGTCACTCACCGTAGGACTTTGGACAAGTTACCTAATGACCAGTCTATGCCTCAAATTCCTTAGTTAGCCATACAGTAGAAACTACTGCATAAGAAGAGTTTCTTGCAAACTGCTTAGTTCAGCACTCAATAACTACTAGATGTTTTCATTTTTACCAATATCTGTGATTGACTGTAAGATGACATAAAGGACATCACTAAGATGACATAAAGGGCATCACTGCTATTATTTTCAAAATATCCTTAGTGAATGAGAATTTCATTTGCAGTTACTCAGGTACTAGACATTTATGAAGAAGTGTGATGAAATGGGGGTTTACTAGCTTATTAAAAGATACCTTTCAGTGCTACAGATTTATAAAATGTCCTGCTGAAGAATAAAGTGCCCGCGCCCAGCCAGATTTGATTTTTTTTTGTTTTGTTTTCAGACAGGGTCTTGCTCTGTCACCCAGGCTGGAGTGCAGTGGTGCAATCTCGGCTTACTGCAAGCTCTGCCTCCCGAGTTCACGCCATTCTCCTGCCTCAGTCTACCAAGTAGCTGGGACTACAGGCGCCAGCCACCACGCTTGGCGAATTTTTTGTATTTTCAGCAGAGACAGGGTTTCACCCTGTTACCCAGGATGGTCTCCATCTCCTGACCTCGTGATTTGCCCGCCTCGGTCTCCCAAAGTGCTGGGATTACAGGTGTGAGCCACTGCGCCCGGCCTCAGATTTTTTTTTTTTTAAGAGACAAAGTCTCCCTGTGTTGCCCAGGCTGGAGTGCAGTGGCTATTCACAGGCTCGGTCATAGCGCACTACAGCCTCTAACTTCTGAGCTCAAGCAGCCCGCCTGCCTCAGCCTCCGGAGTAGCTGGGACTACAGGCGCACACCAGCATGCCCAGTGAGAGTGCAGATTTTACAGGTAGCATGAAAGTTTCAGTTATCACTGAACTGTGAAAAGTAACTTGAACATATTTTTATTTGGCTTCTAAAAGATTGGATACTTTTAAAATTCTGGGCGTGGCGTGGTGGCCCATGCCTGTAATCTCAGCACTTTGGGAGGCCAAGGTGGGCGGATCACCTGAGGTCAGGAATTTGAGACCAGCCTGGCCAACATGGAGAAACCC
>NW_012103809.1:4307364-4307955 GCF_000951045.1 Mandrillus leucophaeus
CCCAACTTCTAACCATTCCCCTCCAACACATCCTAGCCAGTTCTGACTGCATTTCTAGACCATTCAAAAGATTTGCCTGCTGAATTAAGCACAGACTTTCTTCTCCATGTTCACAGTAGCAGATTACACCACCCTATCCATCATCTACCAACTGTCACGCCATGCCCTTGCTTCTTCAGGCCAACTCCGGAAAAGCAGAGGGCTAGCATTCAGCTTCTTCTCTGCTTCTCAACATCATTCTGAACTGGTTTAATTCCTACTTGTTAAATTCCATATGGAACGTGTTAAATGCCGTATCTAGTAACACACGGAACTTGTTAAATTCCGTAGCTGAACTTGTCTAATTTCAACAGAAACCCCCGACTCCCAGCCCCCAACTCTGGCTCTTTTGTCTAAAAGGTTTTTAGAATGAAAACACCTTCTTCCAGGTAATCAATTTCGCTTCAAGGGGACATGTTTACTGCCCACTCTGAAAATAAAGGCTAGGCAGCTCTTCTTCAGCTACTCCACCAAATGTATTCAATGTAGAATTTACTTATTATTTATTTATTTTGAAACGGAGTCTCACTCTGTTGCCCGGGCTGGAGTGCA
>NW_012103809.1:4308135-4313920 GCF_000951045.1 Mandrillus leucophaeus
TATTTTTAGTAGAGATGGGGTTTCACCATGTTGGTCAGGCTGGTCTCGAACTCCTGACCTCAAGTGATCTGCCTCCCAAAGTGTTTGGATTACAGGTGTCAGCCACCACACCTGGCCTGGAATTTATTTTTAATTTTAGGGGAAAAGTATCAATGGATCTTAAAGTGTTACCCACCAAGATACACCTAGAATATTTAAGCCTAAATTGGAAATGCCTAAAATTTTCTATCTCCAAGCAAAAGATTGATTGGTTATTATGGGATGTGAATTGTTTTGGTAACAAAGAAAAAAAAATGAGAAGGGAGAATGAGGACTCTAATATCTGTAATTTTCAGGTAAAGTTTATCCCTGTATATCAGGCTTTAAAGAGATGGCAAAGCCTGCTTGTATGACTCTTGTAGATAACATAACTATCTCATTCAGACTTGAGGAGTAACGGCTATAGAGAATAGTCAGTGTAGGTTAAACTGTTAACCTTGCCAGTAGCCGCCTTCACAGTTGCTTAACTCCTAAGATGTTCACCTCTGTCCTAGCACAGTTACTCATAAACACCTTGTTATGAGGAACAGTCCTACTGTCCCAGACCTAACAACCTTTCCAACTTCAGACTCTTGATCATAACCTCCTATCTTTTTCACCGTCGTTACCCTCGAAACTTCTTTATACAACCTCTTTCTTGTTCAACTTGTGGCTATTCCTACAACCACCTGCGTGGCATGGCTTGCCTCCTCATCCAGCTTGGCCCCACCATCAGCCTTTCATCCACTACGCTCTCAAGATCACACACACATTCTGAACATCCCCTTCTCCCATCGTTCCACTGCTCCTGCCTTGTCATCCTCCAGTCTCCCCTCTCCATACAGATGGGTGCAGGTGGAAAGAAAAGTCATGAAAATGCTCCCAGCAGCTTCACTTTCACATTCATCCCATGTAATTTCAGGCGGACTCTTCCTGACACTGGGAAACTCTTTCGTGGCTTTCTTAGCAACTCAGTAACTCATCCTTCACAACTCTCCAAAGCTCCACGCCTCCACTGCCCTACTTCCCGCTACTCCTTGTCCCACTGCAGTCTGGCTTCTACTATTCCACTGGAACAATGCTTACCACGGCCACCAGTTATGTCATATTTCCCAAACCCAAGGAACACCACAGCAGATGATATTGTTGAAATATCACAAAGCCATTTCCAGCCCCTTTCCTTCTGCCTCCTAAAACAGAGACTGGAAGAGTAAATACTCTCTCAGTCTCCTTTGGAAGTAAGAGAGACCACGTGACCCAGTGCTAGCTGGTAAGATGTAAGGGGATGTCCTAGAGGACTTCTGGGAAAGAATTATTACTTCTTCATAAAAGATGAGAAGAGTTTGCTGGTATTATTCTCTTTTCTTCCCTCCTTGAGCATGGATGTAATGCCTGGAGGTGAATTTAGCCATAAGGTGGTCACTAGATGACACATTTGAGGACAAAAACAATGCTAACCGCTCAGCATGAATATCATAGAAAACATCTGAATTTCTTGGGTAAATGTTGAGCCATTGAAAGAGCTCTGGAATCACCACACTCAAGACTTCTTGATACACGCTTTTGCTTCTTTAGATCTTTCCCTCGGTTTCAGATATTTTCTACATTCTCCTGGTTTCTCCCCTATTTCTCTGGTAGTTCCTCAGACTTTCTTGTACGATCCTATTCCAGGGCCCATCCTTTATATGCCATCGTTTCTCAGTGCTTCAAATGAGAACCTCTCTTGTCTTCTCCCTCTAAAGAGTTTCAATTAGCATCTGTAGACTAACCATTCCAAATCATTAGCTTGCACCTCTGTTTTGAGATTTAAATGCAAATACTCAATTGACTAAAAGTCATCTTAAAGTCATTATGCCCCAGACTGAATTCAGCTTTACCCCTAAAGCCTGTGATTTTCCCCTCCTTGACAGGGTACACGGCACCACCACCATACATTTAAGCCAGAATCCCAGGAGTTAGCCCGGACTCTTCCCCATCTTTTACTCCACCATCCATCCTCATGCCCAGTCACCAGTTTCTATACAGCCTGCTTCCTAAATGTCCCTTGACTGTATCCACTTACATCCATCCCCAAAGCTATTTTCCTGTCAGGCCACCACCACTTCTAACCAAGATGACTGCACTGACCTTCTAACTCTAACCAAGATGACTGTACTGACCTTCTAACTGGCCACCCTGTGTCCAGTCTTAACCTCTTCAATCAAGTCTCCAGTCTTCTGCTAACCAGCCAGTTCTAAAAATTTGATCACATGAACAATTCTGCTTAAAATCCTTCATGACCTTCTAGTCCTCAAGATATACAGACTCCTTCATCTGGCTTCACGACTTCACCTGTTAGCCTCACGTCCCTCCTCTGCCCCACTTGTAATCCACATTCCAGTCACGTATGCTTCTTTCAGTTACTCAGCCCCAGTTTGGCCCTCACACACTCTCTCTTGCCACCAGCGCTTCATACATACTATTTCTTACTCCCTGGAGCATTTCTCCATCCACCCCCCACTTTAAAAAAAAAATTTTCTCTCATTCTTGAGGTCTCATTGATTTAGGAAGCCTTTTATGATACCTCTCCAGTGTGGCTTCTCTAGGCTCCCATAGGACCCAACATTCCCCCATCATAGGACTTAGCATACTTGATGATGTAACTTCTTGAATCTGTTGGTCTTCCTGAGTATACTGTAAGACATCTATCTTGTCCCCATTTTGTCCTGATCATGAAACACAGTAGTAGTTTAACAATTCTGTGATAAATTAATTTTACAATTTTCTTCAAGTCTTCCATGGGACTCCTCTTTCCATTCATTTCTGCTCCATCCTTGCCTAAGGTGGAGCATTGCCCAGCACACAGTAGATACTGCATATGGCAGACACATGGTAAGCTGACTAGCCGAAAGCCCTCCTTCTCTTCCTCGTCATTCAGAGTCAGCTTTTACACAGGGATATAAAATGCTAAGCTAAGTAATCAGTTTCCCATCCTCTCTGCAGCTAGGGGTGCCATGTGGTACACTTCTGATCAACGAGAAGAAACCCGATGCATTCTGGATGGGATGTGGGAAAGCTTTTGCTTTCCCAATTAAAAAAGAGTACAGTAGGCCGGGCGTGGTGGCTCACGTCTGTAATCCCAGCACTTTGGGAGGCTGAGGCTGGTGGATCACCTGAGGTCGGGAGTTCAAGACCAGCCTGACCAACATGGAGAAACTCTGTCCCTACTAAAAATGCAAAATTAGCCGGGCGTGGTAGCGCATGCCTATAATTCAGCTACGCAGGAGGCTGAGGCAGGAGAATTGTTTGAACCCAGGAGGCGGAGGTTGTGGCGATCTGAGATAGCGCCACTGCACTCCAGCCTGGCAACAGAGCGAGACTCCATCTCAAAACAAAACAAAACAACACAAAATACCATATTTTTGAAGAATAAAACAAATACCATATTTTGCCACTCAGAAAAAAATGATGAACACTTTGTCATATAAAACCAGACAGTAATAACCATCTGTGGGACCACATCCAAGACCCAATGCCCCTTCTGATTCTCCTACCCTTCTCCCCAGAAACCACGGCCATGATGGATTTTTGGGTGTATCTTTCCAGGCCTTTAAAAATATTTTTCTATATGGATGTATTTGTGTATAATAAAGTATTTCTTTGTGTGAATTTACGTAATCATTTAATCTACAAATGAGGGCTATTTCAGCTCACTTTGTCTAATAACACTCATTTCTTAGGTTTCTGTCTTACTGCAGTAGTGCTAGCAGGCATTTGGGGTTTTCAAACTAACTGTACTGATATTACTTCTGATATTTCACATTAATATGAATTATATAGGTTTTCTCAGGTTAGGGAAGTTTCCTTTTATTCCTATTTGCTAAGAGTTTTTTTTTTTTTTTTTTTTAAGATAGGGTCTCACTAGGTCACCTAGGCTGAAGTGCAGTAGTGGTGGCACTATCTTGGCTCACTGCAGCCTCGACCTCCTGGGCTCAAGCAATCCTCCCACCTCAGCCTCCCAAGTGGCTGGGACTACAGGTACACGCTACCATGCCCAATTAATTTTTGTATTTTCTGTAGAGGCGGGGTTTCACCATGTTGCCAAGCTGGTCTCAAACTCCTGGGCTCAAGTGATCCTCCTGCCTCGCCCTCCCTAAGTGCTGGGATTATAGGTGTGAGCCACTGCGTTCAGCCAAGTGGCTTTTTTTAATCGTAAGTTTTTTAAGAAACCAAAGTTTGTTTTTTTTAAATTCGTCAAATCACAAATGAGTATTGAATTTTATTAAGCCTATTCAATAAATTTTTCATTTCCATTATTATATATTATATATTTACTTATCTGATGATAATGACTGTTTAAAAATATTTTATGAAGTTATTTCCCTGTACATGTAATGGTTTAGTTCATAATATTTTGAAACACTTGCTAAAGCATTTAAATTTTAGATTGTTATAATGTAGTTGATGTGGTGATGTGGAGATGGGTATCCGATGAGTCTGAGACAGGTTTTGGGGGAAGCCAACCACCATGGCCCGAGGCTTATTCAAACAACCCTCTGGAAAGGCCCAAGGAAGGAGCCTCTGGTAAAGGGAACCGAGGTAGGTGCCTCTTGCCAACAGCCAGTACAAATATGCCAACCCTGTGAGTGACTGTGATGGGCTGAACTGTGTCCCCCAAACCTCCTCTATTGAAGTCCTAGCCCCCAGACTTTCACAGTGTGACAGTATCTGAAGATAGGGTCTTTAAAAAGGTCATTAAGGTTACCTGAGGTTTTTCAGGTAGGCCCAAATCTGATACGACTGGTGTCCTTATAAGAGGAGCCTGGGCAACATGGCAAGACCCCATCTCTACAAAAATATTTTTTAAAAATTAGCCAAGTGTGGTGGTACACACCTATAGTCCCAACTACTCTGGTGGCTGAGGCAGGAGGACGGTTCAGGCTCTGGAGGCTGAGGCTATACTAAGCTATGTTTGCACCACCGTACCTCAGCCTGGGTGACAGAGTGAAACTCTGTCTTGAAAAAAAAATAGGGGGGAAATGTCGACGCAGACATGCACAATGAGAAGATCATATAAAGACCTAGAGAGGATATGGCTGTCTACAAGCCCAGGAGAGAGGCCTCAGAAGAAACCAAACTGCAGATACCTTGATGTTGCACTTCTTGCCTTCAGAACTGTGAGGAAATAAATCTCTGTTGTTTAAGCCACCCGGTCTGTGGTAGTTTGTTACAGCGGCCCTAGCAAACCAAGAGTGAGCCACCTTGGAAGTAGATCCTCCAGCCCCAGTCAAGCCTTCGGATAACTGCAACTCTGGCCAATTATCTGACTGCCATAAGAGAACCCAAGCCAGAACTACCCAGCTAAGCTACTTCCAAATTCCTGACCCACAGAAACTATATGAATTAATAAATGTATCTTCTTCTTTTAAATCACTAAGCTTTGGGGGTATTTTGTTATGCAGCAATGGAAAAACACAGTGGATTAAAAACAAGTTAAAAACAATTAATTCTATTTCAGAAGTTCAGGAATATAACATATATCATTCAGAACTCAATTTGACATTGTGAATACCATCTGATTTTGAGATCTTGTTTTAAAGAAATTATAAGCCCCACTCTGCACTCAACTTTAAATGTGAAAAACAGGTCAGGAATGGTGGCTCACACCTGTAATTCCAGCACTTTGGGAGGCCGAGGTAGGTAGATCGCTTGAGCCTGGTAGGTCAAGACTGCAGTGAGCCATGATCACGCCACAGCACCCTAGCCTGGGCAACAGAGGGAGACCCCC
>NW_012103809.1:4315895-4328285 GCF_000951045.1 Mandrillus leucophaeus
TCACACTGTTGTTGCTACACTGGTGACAGGTTTGTCATCATTCAATATAGGCTCCTCCCCAAGATTACAAAGGTTCACGAGATACAGCATGAAGAAATCTGGCAGGAAACAGCGCTTCCATTCTTATAGACACCCTAAAGAAAGAAAACAAGGATATCATGAATTTTCATTAATAAGTCTCTTCAAAAATTGTACTGGCAACTTAGAGCAAAGGGAAAAATTATAAATAATATAAATACTATTGTGTCAATTATTTGTCAGTAACTCATTTGTCTATCTAAAATGAAGTTCACATATAACTCACTGGTAATATTCACTTGCTAAATGCCTCATTTACATGGTACTGTGCTATTTATGTTCAATAATGGCATAATGGCTTGTATGATTCCTTTGTTATTAAATATAATCTATATTATTCCAAATCAGACCTTGGAAAATTGATGTCTATATTATATCCATTCTTTGAATCAATTTTTGTATCGTATTTAATTTGGCATATTATTTAAAACTGTACTACTTGTAAATTTTCTGTGGAATATAAGTACCCCAATTGGGTAAGGTAAGTATAAAGCAAACTTTTGTTTCGTATGAAAGGAATAGCATTATTTTAAAATTTCGTATTCTATTTAAATAACATGCTACTTTATTTTACATCAAACTAAGAAAAATTTAAATACTAATTAGAATTTAGTGTCACACCAGATTCATACAAAGAAATAAGAAACAGCTGGGCGTGGTGGCTGATGCCTGTAATCCCATTGATTTGGGAGGCCAAGGCAGGAGGACTGTTGAGGCCAGGAGTTTGAGACCAGCCTGGGCACCATATCATACCCTTCTTTACAAAAACTAAAAAATTAGCTGGGCTTAGTGGCACGCTTGTAGTCTCAGCTACTTGGGAGGCTAAGGCATGAGGATTGCTTGAGCCCAGGAGTTCAAGGTTACAGTGAGCTATGACCATACCACTAAACTCCATCCTGGGTGACAGAGTAAGACTTTGTCTCTAAAAATAATTTTTTTTAATAAATAAAAAAGGGAAGTGGAGCCTGAAGATGTGACTGAAATGTTGTAATGTCATAATCAAACTTGAATAAGTAAGGAATTGTTTCTTACGGATGAACAAAGAAAATTTTTTATTGAGATGGAATCTACTTCTGGTAGAGATGCTATTAACACTGCTGAAAAGACAAAAAAGAATTTTTTTTTTTTGAGACAGAGTGAGACTCTGGTTGGAGTGCAGTGGCACAATCTTGGCTCACTGCAACCTCTGCCTCCCAGGATCAAGTGATTTTTGTCCCTCAGTCCTCACCCATCACCATCACTCCCCCAGTAGCTGGGATTACAGGTGTGCACCACCACACCTGGCTAATTTTTATACTTTTAGTAGAGATGGGGTTTTGCCATGTTGGCCAAGCTGGTCTCGAACTCCTGGCCTCAGCGATCCACCCACCTTGGCATCCCAAAGTACTGGGATTACAGGCATGAACCAGTGCCCAGTCAAGAACAAAGGATTTAGAATATTACATAAACTGAGTTGACAAAGCAGTGGCAGGACTTGAGAAGACTGACTTCAATTTTGAAAGAAGTTCTACTGTAGGTAAAATGTTATCAAACAGTCTCACATGTTACAGATAAACCTTTTATGAAAGGAAAAGTCTGTCAATGTAGCAAATATCATTGTTGTCTTATTTTGAGAAATGGTCACAGCCATCCCAACCTTCAGCAGCCACCACCCTGATCGTTCAGCAGCCATCAACACAGAGGCAAAAAACCTCCACTAGCAAAATGATTATGACTCACTGAAGGCTCAGATAATGAGCATTTTTTAGCAATAAGTTTTTTTTTTTTTTTTTTTATGACAGCCTCTCGAGTAGCTGGGACTATAGGCACAAGCTACCACGCCCAGTTATTTTTTGTATTTTTAGTAGAAACAGGGTTTCACCATGTTGGCCAGGCTGGTCTCAAACTCCTGACCTCAAGTAATCCACCCGCCTCCACCTCCCGACGTGTTGGGATAACAGGTGTGAGCCACCGCACCCGGCTGCAATAAGATATTTTTAAATTAAGGTATGTATATTATTTTTCTAGACAAAATGCTATTGCATACTAAATAGACTACAGTATAATGTAAACATAATTTGCATATGTACTTTGAAACCCCAAACCATGTGTGACTTGCTTTATTGCAATATTCACTTTATTGCCGTGGTCTGGAGCTAAACCCACAGGATCTCCGAGGTGTGTCTGTAGTTTGTTTTAAAGTGCCTTTTATCACTTAGTTCTTCATTCAAAGAATATTTTTCTCTCACTGTAGCACTTTCATTTACATCATAGAAACTGCTTCTCTATTATATGCAGGAATGTAAGACCAACAAGGACATGTTATATTTGTCAAAATACTTAAGATTTCCCAACACAGCCTTTCCCAGAAAACAAACATAAACATGAGCAGACATAAGCGTGCAGAGAAGCACAGTAAAGCTATGTTGTTTCCTATTTACAGGAATGGATCTGTTCACAGAAAACTGGAGAAGAATCCTGTGGGGCTTTTAATAATAGGAAGTGTGGGCCGGGCACCGTGGCTCATACCTGTAATCCCAACACTTTGGGAGGCCAAGGCAGGTGGATCTCCTGAGGTCAGGTGTTTGAGACCAGCCTGGCCAACATGGTGAAACTTCATCTCTACTAAAAATATAAAAATTAGCTGGGTGTGGTGGTGCAGGCCTGTAGCCCCAGTTACTAAGGAGGCTGAGGCAGGAGAATCACTTGGACCTGGGAGGCAGAGGTTACAGTGAGCCACGATTGCACCACTGCACTCTGGCCTGGGCAACAGAGCGAGACTCTTGTCTCGAAATAATAATAATGATAATAGGGAGTATGTATGTAACATTCCTCTTACTTCATGTAGGTAACAATCCCTTCAAAGGCACATATGAAATAATTCAGGCTATGCTAACTCCATGGCCAGGATCTTGAAAAAGAGACCATGACAGCAGATTCCATTTCTATTTAGGGTTTTCTTCATTTTTGTCAGATTAAGCCTGAACTAATAATCATAAATACCAGCAAATGGTTCCCCATTTGTCTGAGAAAGAATAGTTTTTGTAAGTCATTGTCACCTTATGCATAGATACTGATTCCAAATATTAAGGCGTTAATGTAGAGAAAGGCAATATCTCTTTCTACATGGTTTCTGATCAAAACATGAATTTGCTTTTCTTCATTTTGCCTTTATCTCTATAAGCAAATATAATTTGGAAAAACATTTTGGGTTGTTTTGTTTTGTACTAACGTTAAACAAAACATGGACTAAAGTATATTTCTTCTCACTTAGGATTTTATTAAATCAGTATTTTGCAATTTATCACCAGCATATTAAATGGCTGTACACTCTTTTCTAGCTGCCCTATTTAAGGTGGCATGTAACTATCTCTTTTAGGAAATATGTTCACTCTAGGTTTACTGATTCTTTCTGATTAAGTAAGCATATAGAGAATATATTTGCACAAAAGGCCATCATGTTCCTCATGACAGTAAGATCGTAAAATAAAAACATGGAAGGATTAAATGACCTGTCTAGGATCAACTAGAGAATCAACGATGGAGTCAATCCAATGAGCGCATTTGGCTTGAAGCTGTTGGTTTTTCAGGGACGTCTCCAACTTTTAAACAAGTCATTCTTAGGAACTGGTGCCAGCTCTTACTATCCCTAATGAGGCTAAAGAAAACATCCTCTTTGCTCCAAAACCATGCAGACTAAGCTCCACAACTCAAGCCACCTACCCCAACCTCCACCTTAAGATTCCTAATGCAGCTCCTCACTCAGACACTAAGATATTGCTGACTAACTGGAAAGTGAAGTGGGACTACTCCATAACCTGACTAAACCCTAGGGCTACCTCTGGGTCATTCAGACCAGTGAAATATAATAGAAACAGTAAAGGGAAAGAGTGAGACCTTAGAACTTGAATGGTTAAGGGAGAAAGAACCTAGGTGGAGCTCCTCTCATGAAAATTATTATTATAATTATTATTATTTGAGACAGAGTCTCGCTCTGTGCTGGGTCCGACCCGCAGACCCTGGCTGAACAACAGATCAAAGAATGCACTCAGGTACAGGTATCCAGTGAAAGAGCAGGCTAGGGGACCGGGCAGCACACAGACCGCAGCAGGGTGCCGTAAACCATGGCCCTGACCAGCTGGCGCTGCAGGCATTTATTCGGCACAGATTTAATGACAAAGGCTTTGAGTTAACACACTTGTGGGTAATCAACATGGTCACCTCCCCCACCGCCCCCACTACCCCCAAGAAAGCAGTCCTGCCCACGGATGATTAAATGCTAGGTTCTGAGGCCTACCTAAACTAACTTATCTAGATCAGTTTCTTTACCTTCCCTTGTTATCCAACCTAAACTCTTAAGAGAATTCAGCTGCCTTCAGCCAAATTTTCTTTCGAAGCTTTGCAAACCCCTGGCCTTCCAAGAAGGTTTGCATCTTTCTACGATTTTTCCTACCACCCTGACCGATCTCCTACAGCTCTGTTGCCTAGGCTGGAGTGCAGTGGTGCTATCTCGGCTCACTGCAACCTCCACCTCCTGGGTTCAAGCGACTCTCCTGCCTCAGCCTCCCGAGTAGTTGGGATTACAGGCACGTGCCACCACACCCAGATGTTTTTTGTACTTTTAGTAGAGATGGGGTTTCACCATGTTGGCCAGGCTAGTCTTGAACTCCTGACCTCATGTGATCCACCCGCCTCGGCCTCCCAAAGTGCTGGGATTTACAGGCATGAACCACTGCACCCGGACATGAAAATGATTTAATTCAGAAACATAATGGTATGATAGCATCATCTTTTTTTTAACCAAATTATTTTCATGTTAACACCTAACCAAGGACAAGCATTTGAGGGTATGAAGGGTAGAAAAGTAATGTAGACAATTCTGAAAAAGGACATATTACTTGAGAAGGGAATGGAAGAGGGAGCTGCCTCTAGTAGCATGGCAATGATGGTAGTGAGTGTTATTCAGGGAAGTGGAAACAGAGTGACAAAAAAATTTACCTTCATTGGCCCAACAATCTAAAAAATAAGAATTAATTACACCTCTCTCTTCCACTGTTAAGGCCATCAGCCACCCCATCGCCACCGCCCTGGGGTGGGAGGGTGACCTGAAGCTGTACCAGCACTATCGACACAATAGAGCATTCGGTCACCGATGACTTTTGGCCCAGACGGGGGCACGCACGGTGTCTTTGCGAGTAGCCATTGTGGCAACTTCATTCCAAGCCTAACCAATCAACTTCTGAATAAACACCGGCAACAACAATTGTCTGTCCACTGATGATGGCTATAGGATAGTGTGTACTTATATTGAGGGAAGAATAAGCAAGGAACAAGACCATTTCCCAGCTCCTTTCTGTTTGAGGGGTGGAGTGGTGAGGATTATGGACGTGACATAGATTTTTAAAAGGTCAGATTAGTGGTTCTGTGAGCATCTGTCCCATTTAAGCCTTAGCTAACCTTTAAGTAAAACAAGTTTACATACTGCGCTCCCTAAGAAAAAACTTTGGAAAGGCTCCTTTTGAACTGTATTAATTACAAAATCAACAGCTGCCCAGGGTGAGAAGCTGATCATTGCCAACTGTTTCTTCTATCCCCTGAACATACAAGGACAATGGTCTAATGTAGAGACATAGATATAAAGGTAAAGCTTTTAAAAAAATCATGATTTCCATGTCCCTGTTCCCTGATAGCACATAAGCAACTACTTTAACCAAGGTAGCATAGTAACTACTGATTACTAATCAAAAAGCAGTCTATGTTCCTTAAACACAGGCTTCCCATGATTCTACAGTTCACGCACAGTAATATTTCTCTACAAGTTACACATACTCTTCTCTGTTGATCCATGGAAAACGAATTCTACAAAAGAGGGATATATTAACACAGTTTCTTATGTACATGAATATATATAGATATGATACATATGCAACAACACAAAACCCAAGTAAATCTAACTATTATCCTCAATTTAACAGAATGGTTAGAAACTTGGAATTTTCTACAATCAAGCTATAATAGTTATTGACTTTCCTACGGGTTAAAGAAAAAGATGCTTATTTAGAGGTTTAATTATAGACCTACACAAAAATAAATACCCTTATAATTTATCTGATTCCAGTTTTCAACTTTTTAATCTAAGTTCATAATTACCGCTTATTTAGGTGCACAATTGTAAATCTGGTCTTTATTCGCAACAGCTTTTGCCAGCTAATAAGAGATTCAGATAGGATTAAAGAAGATTAACATAGAGGGCAAATGAAGGATAAAACTAGTGTCTGCCAATCACTGAACAGATAAGGCTTGGATGTCTTCAACTTGGCTTTCTAGCACATACTATAATTATGTCACTCCGAGGCTGGCATTAACGCTTCTAATACATAACAAAAGAGGAATTAACGTTTTCAAAGTAACCAAATTCTTTAAAAAGCAACACAGGAAAAAAGATCCCAAACTAACCAAGTCGAAGGTTTACAGAAATTAAATAAAGCTATTACGATGGAAAAACAAAGACTGTATCTTAAAATATAAAAGCACAGTTCTCTGTGCTGATATTCACAAATTATTTCAAAGCTCACACACAAATAAACAAAGTCCACCCCGACGAAAAGATTAAACGTCCTGCCTTGCGCCTGCAGTAGAAGCAGGCGGTGACGCGGTCCGCGGAACTCTCTCCCTCCCGGTCAAGCCTCGGAAATTGAAGGGCCGGGGAGGCGGGGCCCGACGGAAAAGCTGGAAAGTCACTTTTGTCTTCACCATTATTTCACTCAGTGGGTTGTCTTTCTGAATAAATTAAGTCCGATAACTTTGGCTTCCCTCTTTGAGAATTCCGTTATCATTAGAACAAATATTTGTTTCTTTGAAACGATTATCTAAACACAATTGCATACAGCTCTTTCCTTGTAGGATTGAGATTACTAACCACTAAAAACCAGTTTTATTGCTCTCGACACCGCACTCTTGACCTGTCCCTAAATTAAAACGTATTATTTGCAGAAAAGGGACAGGTTTCGTCACACGCTTTCTGATCCCACTCTGCAAACCAGGGCCCTTAAGAGGCTCCGGGGACCGCGTGGTGGAAGGGGGCGTCCCCCGGTGCCTGCTGTCCGGCGCCGTCGCGGGGACGCGAGTGTGCGGGATACCACTTTCATCTGAGCGTCCTTTGGGATGCACCAGCGAGGGATGAAGTCGGACCTAGTTCCTGTTTTTCTCCCTTCTTTTAGATTTTGCAGCAGTTCTGAACTCAATTCCGCGGCCTCCCTGAGACCCAATCCTGCCTCTCCGTCCTAAAAGCAGTTTCTACCTCCAGCCCAAGCAGCAGGGGAGAGGAGGAGGGCGCAGAGGTGGCCGGAGGAGAGGTTCGGCGCGGGGGTCCCTCAGGCTAAGGGACGCCCCGCCGTCACCCTCCCACACCAGGCCGGCCCCCGCGGTCCAGGAGGCGGGAAAGCGGTCAGGAGGTCTGGGAGACACCCACTGCCTTCCCTCGGGCGAACCACTCCCGCCCGCTCCGCCCCTCTGGGGACCCTCCTCCCTCCCGTACTTCTCCTACCGGCGTCAGGGACCCGTCTCCCGGCGGAGATTGGCCCTGGTAGCACAGGGCGCCGTGGGGACATGCCTGGCCAGCCTCGCAAGTCGGGCTCGGGCTGGGTCGGACAGAGGGTGGTGGCCCCGCAGCCCGCTCGGGATTACCTGCCCGCGCCGGCCGCTTACCTAGTTCGCTCACTTGTGAAGCTCCGGCGTCTTCTGTGTTTCATCTCCTAGGAAACGGCGGGGGCAGCGAGCGGTCCTACGGCCCGCCCAGAGAGGGCGTGGCCTCGCGGGAAATCCCCGCCAATCCCACAGGCCCCGCCTTCTCCGGGGCGGGGCTTCAGGGAGCAGGGGACCTGTCGGCTGAGCTGCAGCAAGTGTGCCGTTTAGACTTGGGGTTTAGGGGAGTTAATTACCTTTTCAGTCAGTTCTTTCTCAGAAGTTGGTTTGTTTGCCCTTTATTTTGTTTTGGTTTTGTTCCGATTCATTCTACAAAGTCTTGATTAATTAAAATGTTTCCCAGACCCGGCAGAGCAAGAGAAGGATGTCTGTTTGCCTCTTACTTGCACTTGTTTATGCCTGGGGAAAAACCGTTCTCGTATGCAGTTCCTTATATTGGTCAATTCCTCGGGTACGTATTATCGCTTGGGCTGCACTTCTAAGTTTGTTTCCATTCATTCATTCAGAGAACCTGCCTAGTATCAGCCACAGGGTTAGATAGTGGTAATTCGACGAAAAATGAATAAATGTGTGAATAAATGGATAAATTGTAACTAGTCTAGAATTTAGAGAGGAGGAGACACTTGTGTTACTGCAAATAGTTCAGATTGGCTGGCAAAAAGGGTCTATGAAACAGAAACATAAGCGATGAAGCAGTGGTGCGGCCAGTTAGTAAGTATTAGGTGTCAGGCTGCGGGCTTGGGACCAAGAATGGTGCCAAGGTAGACACGACAGACATGCTTGTGGCCCTCACAGCTTAAAGTGAAGTAGGCTTTCTCGCGTATGTTTATGGCAGCACAATTCACAATTGCATTGATGTGGAACCAACCTAAGTGCCCGTTGACTAATGAGTGGATAAAGAAAATGTGGTGTATATACACCATAGGATGCTACTCAGTCACAAAAAAAGAATGAAATAATGTCTTCTACAACAACTTGGAAGAGTGGGAGGTCATTATTCTATGCGAAGTTATACAGGAGTGGAAAACCAAAAACTATATGATCTCACTTGTAAGCAAAAGCAAAGCTATGAGTATGCAAAGACATATAGAGTGAAATAACGGACTTTGGAGACTCAGAAAGGGGAGGATGGGAGAGGGGCTAGGGATAAAAAAAACTATGCACTATCTCAGAATTCACCACTATATAATTCATCTATGTAACAAAAAACTACTTGTAGCCCAAGAGCTATTGAAATAAAAATTTAAAAACAGGCTGGGCTCAGTGGCTCATGTCTGTAATCCCAGCACTTTGGGAGGCCGAGGTGGGTGGATTACCTGAGGTCAGGAGTTCAAGAACAGCCTGGCCAACATGGTGAAACCCCATCTCTACTAAAAGTACAAAAAACATCTGGGTGTGGTGGCACGTGCCTGTAATCCCAGCTACTTGGGAGGCTGAGGCAGGAGAATCACTTGAACCCAGAGGTTGCAGTGAGCTGAGATCATGCCACTGCACTCCAGCCTGGGTGACTGAGCAAGACTCTATCTCAAAATAATAATGATGATAATAAATAGCCGGGCGCAGTGGCTCATGCCAGCACTTTGGGAGGCTGAGGTGGGCGGATCACCTGAGGTCGGGAGTTTGAGACCAGTCTGACCAACATGGAGAAACCCCATCTCTACTGAAAATACAAAAAATTAGCCAGGCGTGGTGGTGCATGCCTGTAATCCCAGCTACTCAGGAGGTTGAGGTAGGAGAATAACTTGAACCCAGGAGGCAGAGGTGGTGGTGAGCTGAGATCACACCATTGCACTCCAGCCTGGGCAGCAAGAGTGAAACTCCGTCTCAAAAATAAGAATAATAAATAAAAGATTCATTGCTCTCCAATAAATAAGTGAAGTAGGCAGGTAAAGTAAAAAGCATAAGTTTGATAGGTCCTAGCTTTATATACCCAGTTATGAAGCCTAAGCTTTAACATGTGTCAATGAGGAAGACCAGTGAAGAATCTCTCACAGAAGAGTGACATGTTCACATTTGCATTTTAGGAAGATCCCAAGAGCAGCAGTGGGTAGGGTGGATTTGAGCTGCGAGTCTGCAGGCAAGAGAGAGATTGGGAGTCTACTGCAACTGATTGGGAAGAAATGATAAGGATCCAACTCTAGTAGTGATGATGGAAATAGGACAGAGAAAGAATTCAAGGGATGTTTAGGAGTTAAAATTGGCAGGACCATCAGCCTTGGATGAATGGTGGATAGTGGCATCCATGACCAAGGTGGAAAATAATGGAGGAGGAGCTGATTTAGGGATGGAGGATGTGAGAGATAATAAGCCCAGTTTTGAAATTTTCAAATTGAGGAAAATCCTAATGCAGATTACAAGAAGGGAGTTTGAAATATAGATTTGTAACTTAGGGTTCTTTTAGAGCTAGAAATGCAGATATGTTGGGATACTGTGGATGAAATCACGGATATAGATGAAATAAACTGTAAGAAGAGAAAAGGGATGGGATTCTGGAAAACTCTATCCTCTAAAAAGTGGAGAAAGAAAGAGTAGGGGTGAGGAAGAGACAGATTGAAAAAAGAAAAGCCAGGGAAGTAGTAGGAGATCGCTCAGAAAAATGGTATTTCAGAATGAGGAAAGGTAGGTTTCCCAAAAGAAAGATAAAGAGAAAGGAAAGAAGGAAAGAGGGAGAAAAACAAAAACAGAACAAATGGCATTTATTCCGTCTGAAGAGCTCTTCTGTTTCAAAACAAGTAGAGCATGCACAAAACATATTTTTTCGTCACGTTTCACAATAGGAAGAATACAAATTCTCTAAGCACTCCTAACCCCTCCTAAAAGGTACCTAATATCTGAGCAGAGCAGTGAACGTACCTGAAAGGCAAAGGTGGCCCAAAGGCAAATCCCATTTCAGCATTTCAAGCAGCTGATGAAGCCTTGGACCCATGGGAATAGGGCTGAGCTGGACCAGGCTCTAGAAAATCAACCAGAGGAGCTTAGAAGGGGTCGAAGTGGTCCCAGATCAGGAGCACCATCTGGATCCCAAAGGAAACAAACACAGTCATCTCTGAAGAAGGTATCCTCAACTTAGGCCTCTAGGTTTTTCAAAAAATAAGAGCTCATGACCACAGAGGAATGAACACCGTCAAATGAGAATCTAGAAAAAGCAACAATTATTCAGACTTTCCAGGATTTCTGAAATTGGAAAAATCAGCTTGAATGCAAAATAGCTATATATGAAATATATAGAGAAATAGAAGAAGGAATAGCAAAAATGAACAGAAATCAATCAGGAATATTAGAAAAGGAATTAAATAAACTGTTAGAAAGAAACACAACTGTTGAAACTTTAAAAATGAGTTACATGTTGTATTAGAAGAAAAGAAAGAATTAGGGAATTGGCATAAAATCTGCAGAAAGTACCTAGAATATAGCATATAAAAGATAAGAAGATGAGAAATACTAATGAGAAATTAAGAGATATGATGGATAAAATAAGAAAGTCTAACATGACATGGGTCTAAATAAATTCTAAGAAGTAGATTTGTTGTTGATAATGCATTGCTACAGTAGTTGTTGTTTTTGGTTTTTATTGTTTGTTTTGTGTGGTTTTCTATTTTTTATTTATTGTTATTATTATTATTTTTTGAGACGGAGCATTGCTCTGTTGCCCAGGCTAGAGTGCAGTGGAACAATTTCGGCTCACTGCAACCTCCACCTCCTGGGTTCAACTGATTATCCTGCCTCAGCCTTCCGAGTAGCTGGGACTGCAGGCGCACACCATCATGCCCGGCTAATTTTGTATTTTTAGTAGAGACGGGGTTTCACCATATTAGTCAGGCTGGTCTTGAACTCCTGACCTCAGGTGATCCACCCGCCTCAGCCTCCCAAAGTGCTGGCATTAGAGGGGTGAGCCACTGTGCCAGACCAGCTGCAGTAGTTCTAATAAAATTTATCTATATGGTAGAATCAAGCAAATATTGATACTGTTGAAAATCAGAGTTCTTATTTGGGAAAAGATAGATAAAGATATAGAATGGAGAAAGAAGAGGAAGAATCTGTGGTGTCAGTTTTGACTTGGAGGTAGCAAGATGAACACATGACTTACTAAAAATTACTTCCTAGCTCTGTTCACTGAAAGGATCTAGAAACAATGACAGTACAGTAACGTGAACAGATTAACACCCAAGTCCTGGTTTTGTAATACTATTATTTACTTAAAGGAAATAGGACTCCTTGGAGAAGTGGCTGATTCCATGCCTGGGCAAGGAAAGTCCAAGGTAGTCTTAAAATGTATCATGCCCACCTAACAAAGGTTAAAGATTCTGTTTTACCAAGCCACCGAACACTACAAGGACTTTATAGTTCTTTAATTCAGATTACCCATTCAATGTATGTGTTAATGTCATCTAATATTTTAGTTTATATTTATAACCCTATAGATTGGTCTGTTATTTTACATTCAGATTATTTTTACATTGATACATATGATGATTTCTTTGCTCATCTTATCTTTTTGTACCTCAGACCTTCCTTCTGGGATTACCTTCCTTCATCCTAAAGTGTAGCTTTTAGAAGTTCCTTTACAGTAGGTCTGTTGGTGGTAAAATGTTGCAGTTGCTTTTTGTTTTTATTTTTATTTTTATTTTT
>NW_012103809.1:4329485-4333427 GCF_000951045.1 Mandrillus leucophaeus
TTCTAAGTTTAAAGATGTATCTACTAGCTCAATTTGAAATAAATTGAACATCAAAAAGAATAATGATGGTAATAAATTATACTACATTTAGATTTCTAAAATTTTTTTCAAAAAAGTAAAAAACAAATAGAAAAAATACAAAAAAGAAGTAAAAAACCAAAAAATTAATTTTTAAAATTGATAAGTAAAAATTGTATATATTTGTGTTATACCATATAATATTTTGATACATGTATACATTGTATAATGGTTAAATCAAGTTACTTAACATAAGCATTACCTCACATACTTACCATTTTTGTGTGTGTGCTGAGAACACAAAAATCTACTGTTTCAGTACTTTTCCGGTATGTAGCATACTGTTATCAATTATAATCACTATGACGAACAATAAATCTCTTCAATTTATTCTCCTATCTAACTGAAATTTTACGTTCTTTGACCAGCATCTCCCTGGTCTTCCACTGCATCCCCCAGCCTCGGGTAACCACTATTTTACTATCTGTTTCTATGAGTTTAACTTTTTCACACTCCACATATAAATGAGATAATGTGGTGATTGTCTTTTTTTTTTTTTTTTGAGATGGAGCCTCACTTTTTTGCTCAGGCTGGAGTGCAGTGGCACGATCTTGGCTCACTGCAAGCTCCACCTCCCAGGTTCAAGTGATTCTCAAACCTCAGCCTCCTGAGTAGCAGGGATTTCAGGCGCTCATCACCACTCCCTGATGATTTTTGTATTTTTAGTAGAGATGGGGTTTCACCATGTTGGCCAAGTTGGTCTTAAACTCCTGACCTCAAGTGATCCGCCCCCTTGGGCCTCGCAAAGTGCTGGAATTACAGGTCTGAGCCACTGCGCCTGGCCTGATATTTGTCTTTCTATATCTGGTTTATTATCGCTTAACATAATGCCCTCCAGTTTCATCCATGTTGCAAATGACAAGATATACATAATACATAATGGAACACAATTCAGCCTTAAATGATACCACATTGAACAAAAAATTGTCGCACTCAATATGTAGCTCAATTCTTCACTTCCTTTTGGTCTTTATTCAAAACATCACTTTCTCAGTGAAGCCTTCTCTAACCACCTTCTACTACTCCACTGTTGACACTTCATGCATACCCCTTGGCTTAATTTTCTTCTTAATGTATACTATATTTTACCAATTTCTGTTTATTTTCTGCTTCCCCCACTGGAATGTAAGCTCCCTGAAGGCAGAGATTTATGTCTGTCTTGGTCGCTGATATATCTATCCCTGAAACAGTGCCCGGCATATACCAGGTGCTCAATAAATATTTATTGAATGAATGAATGTCTGTTTCCTTCGCCTGCTCTCTGGAGAATGAATTGTAGAGAGGCAAGTGGGAGGCAGGCAGTGAGACAAGTTAAGGGGCATGTTCAGTTGCACAGTTAAGCTGTGACGGTGAATTGGAGAAGTGGACAGCAGTGGAGACAGAGGGAAGCATTGTGGTGTCCAATCACAAACCAATCCTTAGATTCCATTGGCAGTTTCAATTCTTAGCAACTTTAGAAGTGCAAGTGTTTGCCTGGAACCTCCTGTGACAGAACTCACTACCTCCTCCAATCCCAGCTTGAGATGGGTCTGATTGTTTAAGTTGCCCTCCTTCTATTGAATGGTAATATGTCACTTTGTAGTTCCTGAATTTTATCCACTGTGATCTGTAGTGGACCTCTGATTTTTGCCTGACCAGTGTCTACCTGCCCTATCAGGTACTCCCCAGTTTTTCGTTTGTTTGTTTGTTTGTTTGTTTGTTTTTTAGATGGAGTCTCATTCTGTCACTCAGGCTGGAGTGCAGTGGCATGATATCGGCCCACTGCAGCCACCGTCTCCCTGGTTCAAATGATTCTTCTGCCTCAGCCTCCCAAGCAGCTGGGATCACAGGTGCGCACCACTATGCCCGGCAAATTTTTGTGTTTTTAGTAGAGATGAGGTCTCACCATATTGGCCAGACTGGTTTCGAACTCCTGATCTCAAATGATCTGCCTGCCTCTCGGCCTCCCATAGTGCTGGGATTACAACGTGAGCCACCATGCCTGGCCCTTCCCCCAGTTTTCTTTGGGCAGACACCCCTGACCCACTTGGCTATGTGGCTCAGTGTCAGAGATGGGCATGTGAGCCCATGAGTCTCAGTGTGGCTTACACAGATGGCAACATGATTCCAAGCTACTGGGAAAGACAAACTACCCTTCTGCTGGGACACTTAGCAGTACCATGAAGGCCCAGAGTGACTGGGGGCCAGCTTTGCTGCACAAGGACAGCCTTCCTGAGAAGGAACAAGGAAGAACGCAGAGCTGGGAGGGACTGATCGCTTCCAGATGTCAGCATCAGAACATCTGGACAGAGCCATGCAGATATCTATTCCCAGTCTCTTCAATGACAGGGGTCAGAAAATTCCTCTTTTTTCTTAGTCCTTTGATTTTCATTTCAACTTGCAATTGAAAGTGTTTCTGGCCGGGTGCAGAGGCTCATGCCTATAATCCCAGCACTTTGGGAGGCTGAGATGGGCGGATCACCTGAGGTCAGGAGTTCGAGACCAGCCTCGTCAACATGGTGAAACCCCGTCTCTACTAAAACTACAATAATTAGCCGGGCATGGTGGCAACACGCCTATAATCCCAGCTGCTCAGGAGGCTGAGTCAGGAGAATTGCTTGAGCCCGGGAGATGGAGGTTGCAGTGAACCGAGATCGTGCCACTGCACTCCATTCTGGCTGACAGAGCAAGACTGTCTCAAAACAAACAAACAAACACACCAACAAACCAACAAACAAAAAAGCGTTTCTGACTTCTATAGGCCCATAGAGAAGATTTACTTTTTCCTTCCACATGTCAACCCTTCCAGTATTTGAAGTTAGCTGTCCCATCTCTCCACTTAAGGACTGATCTGTGATTGGACACCATCCCAAAACTGCAGGGTGAAGGGTCACTCCTTAGCCAGTCCAGGCTTCCATCTCATGCTTGAATTCCTCCCCGAGCCTCAATGCCAAGTGTGTGGACCTGACACTCAGTCAGTGACTGAAGGACCAGAACATTCATGGTTCAATCCATTTTCTAGTATGCTGTACTCTCTTGCTTTTTCCTCAGCTCTCAACTCTGATCCAACTACCATTAAATGATGTGTTGGTGAGTTAAATTAGTTTCTGAAGAAACGTGTCAACTATCATATAAGCTCATGTTCAAATTTTCCTCCTAAATTCAAAACACATTTATTCTAAGAATAAACCTCCACATACTCATATAATAGTTTACCTGGGTGAGAACTCTCATCTCCCTTGCGGTGAATTCTGTAGAGTAGGCAGTCATTGGTTTTTTTTGTTTTTCTAAACTGATGTTGGTTCAGGCTAAATACATTTGTCACTATTATTACTTAGAAGATATCAGTATAAGAAAAATCCTTTTGAAAAAGTAAAAAAAAAAAGAATCTGAGCATGATTTATCTGCTATACCATGAATCATCACAAGGTAGCAGTGTTCTATGATAATGCCATTCTGAAAACAATTTACAATAGCCTGTCTTCTTAAGAAAGTCAGTGTTTGGACAATTTATGGTTTCCTTGATTAGGAAATTAGGAATTTGAATTCCACTTGACTGTTTGTTTTGTTTTTTTGTTTTGTTTTGTTTTTTGAGCTGGAGTCTCACTTTTTTGCCCAAGCTGGAGTGCAGTGGCACTATCTTGGCTCACTGCAACCTCCACCTCCTAGGTTCCAGCAATTCTCCTGCCTTAGCCTCCTGAGTAGCTGGGATCACAGGAACCCACCACCATGCCCGACTGAATTTTGTATTTTTAGTAGAGACGAAGTTTCTACTAAACATGTTGACCAGGCTGTTCTTGAACTCCTGACCTCAGGTGATCAGCCTGCCTCAGCCTCCAAAGTGCTGGGATTACAGGTGTGAGCCACTGAGACTGGTCTTTTTTT
>NW_012103809.1:4335587-4340852 GCF_000951045.1 Mandrillus leucophaeus
CTGGGATTACAGGCATGCACCTCCACACCCAGATAATTTTGTATTTTTAGTAGAGACAGGGTTTCTCCATGTTGGTCAGGCTAGTCTTGAACTCCCAGCCTCAGGTGATCTGCCCGCCTTGGCCTCCCAAAGTGCTGGGATTATAGGTCTGAGCCACCGCGCCGGACCAGTTTGTTGCTTTTTACAAGAATGAGAAAGTTGAGGCCATTCAATGATACGATAGCATCTTGGCTAGGTGGCATCGCAGTACTGGGACCGTCTGCATCTAACCCATAGAGGTCCCAGAGGTGTAGGCAGAAGTTACGGAGGCCCATATGTAGGGGACCGAGACAGTGAACCCAAAACACTGCATTGGAACTTCAGGCACAAACATCCTTATGGATGACCGTAACAGTCTGGGAGGGCCACAGGGCGGGGCTGGACACCTGAGACCCAGGTTGTCTGTCAGTAAGCAGCTTCTTCACCGTATTATGCTTAAACAGCCTGCCTAGTTCACTTCATTCCTTTCACCAGCATGTCTTGAAGTTGTCCTGCTTAGGAGGAAGTAATAAATTATATCACCTCAAGTATGTTTGCTTCTGTCAAAATGACTTTGTGGAACTGATCTTTATCAATATGTTTCTACTAGCTCCAGCAACTTTGTTTACGTGTTTTATTCACTGACTTAGAAGATTTTATGGTAATATGATATATTATCAAGTTCCTGCCCAAAATAAAGTTCAAGAACTCTGAAACAACATTTTAAAAATGTTAGAGGGTCAAAATAAAGACAAGTGACCAATGAAATTCTGATTTTTATTCCAATTTTAAAAAATACATTATAATGCATAATTTTTCATTTTAGTCACAGTGGGACATCTGGGGGAGGCTGTCTTTAAAAATCTCGGGAAATACATGCATTTCTTTTCAGCACAGAAAGTAAATATAAGCTTCACATTTTTAAAACGCTACACAAGCCTTTGGTAAGTGTAGATTTTAAACAGTTTCACACTGAGATTTGGAGGTATTTATTATTATATCTATTTTTATTTAAATGTCAAGATTTATAAATTTTCTAATGGAGGAAAATTTTCTCTGTTAAGATTACCAGTTATACATATTAAAAATTAGACTCAGTTCAATCCAGTATGTTATTTTGTTTTGTTTTGTTTTAGACGGAGTCTTGCTCTGTCGCCAGGCTGGACAGGCTGGAATGCAGTGGTGTGATCTCGGCTCACTACAACCTCCGCCACCTGGGTTCCGGTGATTTTCCTGCCTCAGCCTCCCTAGTAGCTGGGATTACAGGTGTTCGTCACCACACCCAGCTAATTTTTTGTATTTTTAGTAGACACGGAGTTTCACTATGTTGGCGAGGATGATCTCGATCTCTTGACCTCGTGATCCACCCGCCTTGGCCTTCCAGAGTGCTGGGATTACAGGCGTGAGCCACGGCACCTGGCCCAGATTGGATAATTTCTGAAAAAACTGTTTGCAAGTGCATGGACACTTTCTTCTAGCATCTCCAATCTGCTGGTAAGCCTATCCCGTTGTGTTTTATTTTATTTTAAATACTTCCATTTTCAGTTCTAGACTTTTAAACTTGAATTGTTTAAATAGTTTCCATATTCTGTTGAAATTCTCTATATCTTTATTTATGATGACAATATTTTCCTCAGGTCTTTGAATATTTATAATAGCTGTTTTAAAGTTCTTGTTAGCTATTTCCAACATCTGAGCCATCTCACATGTTTTTCTATTGACTGCTTCTCCTCTCAACCTCATGATACTAGTCTTACTTACTTAAATAGCTACTATTTTGTCTTTATATTGTACATTATGAATAATACATTGAAGAGCTTTTGATTTTATCTTTCTTAATTGAGTGTTGTTTTCTGTTTTAAGTAATCAATTGCTTTTTTGACAAATCACCTTAAATTTGTGGATGCTTAGTATTACACTTTCTAAAGATGCATTTATTTTAGCTTTGCCACTAGTTTTAGGGCGAATTCCTTAGATGTAGAACTTACTCTTTACTCTTAGAGCGTGACCTTACAATATGCAAACTCCAAATTCCATCTCCTTTGCAGTGCGCAGATGATGAGGTAGTTGCTCTGTTTTTGACACTTTCCAGCTGTTGCTTTACGTTGACATCTTTAGAGTCTCATCTCCTTAAGCCCTGTTCAGGGATCAGCCAAGAATTTAAAGTGAGTTTAAACACAGATTTTGGGGCTTCCTCTTTGTGGTTCCCTCTTTTCCAAGGTTCCTCCCCTCGATTTCCAGGTCTTTTGGCAGCCCCAGACTCCATCCTCTGACAAGTCAAAAGCACTGCAATTTCTGCTCAGTCCTAGTCACTCCATACAGTGTGCACTGGGGAGTGCCCTCAGGGAGCAGCTGTATAAACATGAATCTCATTCAGTATGGGTGGTTTTCTTATTTCAACTATCAAATGCCCTCCTTCTCTCCTTTTTTTTTGAAACGAAGTCTCACTGTGTTGCCTAGGCTGGAGTGCAGTGGTGTGGAGTGCAGTGGCCTCCGGGTTCATGCAGTTCTCCTTCCTCAGCCTCCCTAGTAGCTGGGATTATAGACATGTGCCAGTACACCCAACTAATTTTTTGTATTTTTAGTAAAGACGAGGTTTCGCCATGTTGGCCAGGCTGGTCTCTAACTCCTGACCTCAGGTGGTCCACCTGCCTCAGCCTCCCAAAGTGTTGGGATTATAGGTGTGAGCCACTGCGCCCAGCCTTCCCTCCACTTTCTACCTAACCTTGGTGATTTTTTTTTCCAGGGTCTTCAAATAATTAAATTTTATATTTGTCTAGAGTTTTATAATAATTACCTGAAGAAGAGTTAGTCCAATACAAGCCACTCCACCATTTCTAGAACCAGAAATTCAAGAATTTATTTTTAAGTACTGATACCCCAAATATTTCCAAAGATTGCATTTTATGACCCCAAATATTTCTATTTGTGTATTTATGACTTGATATATAGAAATGTAACAGCAAAACAGATATTCTGATCTTTGCCATAACTTCAAGATTTTCAGTAGCTTCATATTAATTGTTGCGGGAAGTCAGGGATGCCAAATGGAGGGACTGGCTGGAGTTGCAGCAGAAGAACATGAATGGTGAAGATTTCATGGACATTTCCCAAATAATACTTTTATAATTTCTTATGCCTGTCTTTAATCTCTTAATCTTGTTATCTTTGTAAGCTGAGGATGTATGTCACCTCAGGACCACTGTGATAATTGTGTTAACTGTATAAATTGATTGTAAAACATGTGTGTTTGAACAATATGAAATGAGTGCACCTTGAAAAAGAACAGAATAACAGCGATTTTTAGGGAACAAGGGAAGACGACCATAAGGTCTGACTGCCTGCAGGTTCGGGCAAAAAGAGTCATATTTTTCTTCTTGCGGAGAGCCTATAAACGGACATGCAAGTAGGGAAGATATTGCTAAATTCTTTCCTTAGCAAGGAATATTAATATTAATACCCTGGGGAAGGAATTCATTCCTGTGGGGAGGTCTATAAACGGCTTCTCTGGGAGTGTCTGTCTTATGCAGTTGACATAAGGACTGAGATACGCCCTTGTCTCCTGCAGTACCCTCAGGCTTACTAGGGTGGGGAAAAACTCCACCCTGGTAAATTTGTGGTCAGACCAGTTCTCTGCTCTTGAACCCTGTTTTCTGTTGTTTAAGATGTTTATCAAGACAATACATGCACCGCTGAACATAGACCCTTATCAGTAGTTCTGCTTTTGCCCTTTGCCTTGTGATCTTTGTTGGACCCTTATCAGTAGTTCTGCTTTTGCCTTTTGTCCTGTTCTCTCAGAAGCATGTGATTTTTGTTCTGCTTTTTGCCCTTTGAAACATGTGATCTTTGTACCTACTCTCTGTTCTTACACTACTGCCCCTTTTGAAACCCTTAATAAAAAACTTGCTGGTTTGAGGCTTAGGTGGGCATCACAGTCCTACCAATATGTGATGTCACAGCAGCTGTAAAATTCCTCTCTTTGTACTCTTTCTCTTTATTTATCAGACGGCTGACACTTATGGAAAATAAAAAGAACCTACGTTGATATATTGGGGGCAGGTTCCCCCAATAATTAATCTTGGGATTTCCCCCATGCCTTCATCTTTTGTTTTTCATTAATTGTTTCATCCTCAGATAATTAGTTTTTCAGTAGTTCAATCTTACTGGTGATTTCTTCCAATTCTCCTTCCAAGGTGGAGTGTTTGTGTGTATATTTTAAGACTACCAGCATGTTTCTTGTCAAAGATTGGCAGAATATCCTTTGGTAAACGATTATTATCAGGACAGGGCTGACCTAGCAGCTGCATGCTTCTTTAAGACCGTGCATTTCACATTTGAGCTTTTCAGTTTCTGGGAAGATAAGCATTCTCAAAGAAGATATAATTACATGGCCATCTTAGAATTTCCAATTGATAGTATTTCATAAGCCTATAATAAATTAAGAATTTCAGAACTTTGTTATATTTAAAATCAGCAATAAAATAAGAATTATAACAGGAAAAATGTAAAAGACCTGCATATGCCATGCTTTTCTGAAAAACAAAAAAAGTGTTCTGCTAAAAGTATCTTTCAAAAAGGATCTTTAGTGCAGTAATCAAAGAATTTAAGTAGGCCAATGTTTGCTATTGTATTATATTCATGAGCAATTGCTAGGTGATGAAGCTTTGTATTTGAATAGCATTTGACAATCTACAAATGCCAGGTGTTATTATGTGTTAACGAGTCTCAATTTTGCATCTCCAAGCCTGTGCCTCTGTCCTGAACTCTAAACTTACATATCCAACTGCCTACTCAACACTTCACATAGAAATCTTACAGTTTGAACTTATCCTGTTCAAAACTGAGCTCCCAATATTTTTTCTTCTTCCTTCATCTCCCCAAGCTGCTCCTTCCTCAACCTTCACCATTTTAGTTAATAGCAACTTCTGAGTTGTGATAGGAACTGCTGGGTGCTGCAGCTGCCTGAACCACACAGCTGCAGACCCAGGCCTCCTACCCCAGGGAGCAGGAAGGAGCCCCACCCTCCTGGGTGGGGCTACAGCCTCCCAAACTGCAGCTGTGGATTAGAACCTCGATATGCTCTTGGGGGAGGGTCGGGAACAGGCAGTATCCACCTTCCTGGTGCAGCTAAAGCCGCCCTCCTAGGTGCAGAACCCAGGAGTATCTGCAGCCTGCACCCTCAGGGGCCCCAAGAAAGACTCCCCCTGACCCCAGCACCACCCTCAACCTCCCTCCCAACCCCCCACC
>NW_012103809.1:4342983-4353389 GCF_000951045.1 Mandrillus leucophaeus
CCCACCTCCACTAAAAATACAAAAATTAGCTGGGTGTGGCAGCACGTGCCTGTAATCCTAGCTACTCAGGAGGCTGAGGCAGGAGAATCGCTTGAACCCAAGAGGTGGAGGTTGCAGTGAGCCGAGATCGTGCCATTGTGCTCCAGCCTGGGCAACAATAATGAAACTCCTTCTCAAAAAAAAAAGGAAAATTCATCCTTACTCCATTTCTACATTTTAGAATGGGTTTCTTACTACATTTAGACTTTCTCTTGGATAACATTTAAAAAGTAAGAAGTAACTGTGGGAATTCAAATTTTTTTGTCCAGTCTTTGCTAGATTATTTAAAATAGACATATTTGTATTTTTGAGAAAAACTTTTTACTTATATTTATAATCCAAGGAATACTCTAGATATTCAAGTTGGAGTGAAAGGTGTTATCAGTGAGCAACTATTTTTGATTTATGATCTATTACAAATACCTGAGAAATCACCTTGAAATGATTTTCCTGGCAATTGCACAACTGATACAGCTCAGTGATAATATTTATTATTCTGTCACTGCTTACTGCTCCCTTCAAGTTCAGCAAATGCCTGGTATAACATTTCACAGACTCAGGGCAAGTTGACTTCATCAGGGAATTGAATCTCCAGGGTCTTATGGCCACAGCTGGCAATTATGGGTGTTTTCCATCAGCAGTACAGAGTGTAGAAAAATGTTGTCAGCCACTGAATAACTGGTGATAGAATAAGAGTTACAGATTACTATGGTTAATTTATCATATAGAGGAGTAGATATAACATCTTACATATATTGTCCTTGGATACTATTAGTCTTCTCCATATAGAATGTGTTTGGCTTTTTATATACATAACCTTGTCTAATCTTAAATTATGCTATTTAAATTTTGTTGATTCTTAGTGAAGCAAATTATCCTCCATAACTTGGATGGGGCTTGCCCACCCACTCAGTTGAAGACCTTAAGTGTCAAGACTGAGGCTTCCCAGAGAAGGAGGAATTCTCAGTCAGTAACATAGAAACCTTGCCCGTGTTTCCAGCCTACTGCCCTCCAAAATTTGGACCCAAGACCGAAACCATGACCGACTGGAATTTCCAGCTTGCTGGCCTGCCCTGCATATTTCTGACTTGCCAGTTCCAATGACTGTGTAAGCCAATTCCTTAAACTAAATGTCTCTCTATATCTACATCTACGTCTACGTCTATCTCTATCTCACCTGTATATTCCCTATATATCTCCTCTCATCTGTTTCTCTGGAGAACTCTAATACATCAAGCAACACCATTTTTTTCATTTTCTCATCCTCCTCCTTATTGTTTTTTGAGTATGTTCCAGTTTACTAATATCTAATATACTCCAGGCATGATGGGTGCAGGGTAGAGCCATACTGTTACCATCTTATTCTCACCCCAGTATAACTTCGCTTTTAAGGACAAGGGTCTTGGATACAGAGAGAAGATTTAAGCCCCCATCCCACAATTTTATGACTTGAACAAGTTACTTAACTTCTTTCCACTTTGGTTTCCCTGGTTGGAAACGATAGTAACCACATGATAATATTCTGTGATGTGAGAGTAAAAGGTACTCTACCCAAAGGAAAAAAAAAAAAATCACTCATTCTTTGGCTTTGGCAACAAGCAATTACCAGATCTAGGTTTAAACCCATGTGTTTTTGTTGTTGTTGTTGTTGTCGTTGTTGTTGTTGTTTTGTTTGTTTGGTTTTTTAGACGGAGTCTCGCTCTGTCGCCCAGGCTGAAGTGCAGTGGTGTGATCTCAGCTCACTGCAACCTGTGCCTCCTGGGTTCAAGCACTTCTCCTGCCTCAGCTTCCAGAGAAGCTGGGATTACAGGCACGCGCCGCCAAGCCCAGCTAATTTTTGTATTTTTATTAGAGACAGGGTCTCACCACGTTGGCCAAGCTTGTCTTGAACTCCTGACCACAAACGATCTACCCGCCTCTGCCTCCCAAAGTGCTAGGATTACAGGCATGAGCTACTGCACCCAGTCGGGTTTAAACCCATACTAATGGAGCAGTAACAACTTACTACTGTAACTAGGAAGACAATTAATGACAGCCCACATTTACTAAAAACAGGCCACTAACAATAGTCTCATGGAATGACAATATTTCTTAAGGTCGGCTAACAAATAACTGCTTCATTTAAATAACTACACTCCCAGAGCTAAACATCAACTCACCCCAACACGTCAATTTCTGAAAATGCACCGGTCCCTGAACTCAAGGCTTGTATAAATGCAGCTGTCTGCTTTGCTCAGAGACCCTGTGACTCATAAGCACTGCTCTCTCTTGTTTAGCAATAATTTCAGCTTTTGATTTCAGGCATTGAAACATCATTTGACAGAGGATAAAATTAGATCATATATGGAAGTATTTAGCATAGTGCCTGGCATAGAATAAGCACTCAGTAATGTTAGCTATTCTCTTGAGTATATAATTATATCAGCGTCCTTTAGTTTGACAGCAAAGGCTGTCAGTCTGGAAAGGCTGTCGAGGTGAGCACCCGTATACAAAATGGGCATTATTGGGGTATAAAGTAGAGTAGCAGCAAACCAGGGAGGATGATCAAGACCAGAGTGGTGCCTCAGCATGCTGGCTCATGCCTGTAATTCCACCACTTTGGGAGGCTGAGGTGGAAGGATCATTTGAGGCCAGGAGTTCCAGGCTGCCGTGAGCTATGATCACTGCACTCCAGGCTAGGTGATAGAGTGAAATGAGATCCTGACTCAAAACAACAACCACCACCCCCCTACAGAAAAACCCAGAGTGGCTCACTGGGGGTGCCTGTGACCAGCGCCACATCTTGTCTGGCCGTGCTTCTGTCTGCTCCATGAACTGCTACCCGAGAGTGACCTCCTTACACTGTTGAATCTCAGTGTCAGGTAAACCCCAGAGTTCTTTCCACAAGGGCTGTGGATTACTCATCTAGCTCCAGTTGTAGTTGCTGGACTCCAAAATATCAGTGTAGGATCTTTGTCCCATTAAATTTCTTGTGGCTAGATTTGGATCAATGCACCAGTTTGGTCAATATCCTTTGTAAGAAAATGCCTATAAACATATGTTGAAGCAGGACATAGCAGGCTTTACATGCGGAGAGGAGGACATTTTTGCCTTTCTAATGAAAGCCTCTGCTCTATAATTTCTTTGTTCATGAGATTCTGCAGACAAAGATAAGACCTAGGAACGCGAAATACTTTTTTCACTTTAAACTTAATTAAAATTTTATTATTATTATTATGGGTACATAATAGGTGCATAGGTTTACATGCGATTTTTTGATACAGGCATACACTGTGTAATGATTCAATCAGGGAAATTGGGGTATCTGTCACCTCCAGCATTTATCATTTCTTTGTTTCAGGAACATTCCAATTCCTAACTCCAATTCTAACAGTAAATTATTATTGATGTGGCAGTCACCTTCTTGTGCTATCAAATACTAGATCTATTCATTCTAACTATATTTTTGTACCCATTATCCATCCCCACTTCACCCATGCCTATTTGCTTTGCTTTCCAACCTCTGGTAACCATCATTCTATCCTATATCTCCATGAGTCCGATTGTTTTAATTTTTAGCTCCCACAAATGAGTGAGAGCACAAGAACTGTGTCTTTCTGTGTCTGACTTATTTCGCTTCACGTAATGTCCTCCTCTTCCATCTATGTTGTCGCCAATAACAGGATTTCCTTCTTTTTAAATCACTAAATAGTGTTGTTTAAATGTTTTATTTATTTATTTATTTATGAGCTGGAGTTTTGCTCTTGTTGCCCAGACTGGAGTTCAGTGTAGCACGGTCTCGGCTGACTGAAACCTCTGCCCTCTTAGTTCAAGCAATTCTCCTGTCTCAGCCTCCTGAATAGCTGGGATTGCAGGTGCCCACCATCACGCCCAGCTAATTTTTTGTATTTTTAGTAGACACGGGGTTTCACCATATTGGCCAAACTGGTTGCAAACTCCTGACCTCAGGAGATCCACCCACCTCAGCCTCCCAAAGTGCTGGGATTACAAGCATGAGCCACTGTGCCCGACCTAAATGTTATTTTTTGGAACAGTTTTAGATTTACAAAAAATTAGGATGACAATACAGAGTTCACAAAAGCCTAGCACCCGGTGTCTTTTATTATTATTATTATTTTTTTTTTTTTTTGAGGTGGAGTCTGGCTGAGTTCCCCAGGCTGGAGTGCAGTAGCGCGATCTTGGCTCACTGCAAGCTCTGCCTCCCGGGTTCATACCATTCTCCTGCCTCAGCCTCCCGAGTAGCTGGGACTACAGGCGCCGGCCACCACACCCGGCTAATTTTTTTGTATTTTTATTAGAGACAGGGTTTCACTATTTAGCCAGGATGGTGTCGATCTCCCTCAGGATCCGCCCACCTCGGCCTCCCAAAGTGCTGGGATTACTTAGACTGGGATTCTGTGTTTTTTGGGGAGGAAGATCACAGAGGTAAAGTGTGTGCCACCACACCCGACGGTTTCCTTTATTATTAACTGTATTAGGCCTTTCTTGCATTGTTATTTACACCTGGAGCTGGGTAATTCATAAAGAAAACAGGTTTAATTGGCTCACAGTTCTGCAGGCTGTACAAAGAAACTTGGTGCTGGCATCTGCTCAGCTTCTGGGGAGGCCTCAGGAAGATTACAATCATGGTGGAAGGTGAAGCGGAAGCAGGAGTCTCACACGGCCAGAGTGGGAGCAAGAGAGAGAGTTGCGGGAGGTGCCAAACACTTTTAAACAACCGGATCTCATGAGAATTCACTCACGATCATGAGGACAGCATCAAGGCACGAGGGATCTGTCACCATGACCAAATCACCTCTCAGCTGGCCCCATCTCCAACATTGGATTACATTTCACCATGAGATGTGGTGGGCACACAGATTCAAACCATATCATTAACATCTTCCCTTAGCATGGTACATTTGTTACAATGAATACACCAATATTGATGCCTCATTATTAACCAAAGTCCCTACTTTATTCAGATGTCCTTAGTTTTTACCTAATTTCCTTTTAGTTTCCAGTATCCCATCCAGGATATATAACATTTAGTCATCGTGTCTCTTTAGGTTCCTCTAGACTGTGAGTTTCTCAAACTTTCCTTGTTTTGACAGCTCTGACAATTTTGAGGTGTACTGCTCAGGCATTTTGTACAATGCCCCTCAATTAGGATTCGTCTGATGTTTTTCTCATGATTAGACTGGGATTCTGTGTTTTTTGGGGAGGAAGATCACAGAGGTAAAGTGCCATTTTCATCACGTCATATCAAGGGCACATGCTAGCAGCATGACGTCACTGTTGATGTTGACCTTGGTCACCTGGTCATCTAGTAGTGTTTGTCTAGTTTCCCCACTGGGAAGTTCCTCCCTCCACTCCCCACTTTCCACACTACGCTCTTTAGAAGGAAGTCACCATACATAGGCCATACTTAAGAAGTGAGGACTTAGCTTCTTGAGGGTAGAGTGGCTACATAGATTAGTTATAATTATTCTGCACAGGAGATTTTTCTATATTCCCCCATGATTGATATTTATTCAATTATATACTTATATTGTGATGGACTCCTGCGTTTTTTAAATACTTTGGGTTGTAATCAAATACTGGGTTATTATTTTTTTAAAATAGTTCCAACTTTGGCCACAGGAGCTCTTTCTGTTGGATCTCATATCCTTTTGCCATGACTCTGAGGTAGGAGGCAGGACTCAATTCCAGAGGCAGGGCTTGGACACTGGACCAAATTGAGGACTAGCTAAAACAGGGATGGGGTAGAAGTACCTTTCTATAAGACATACCCACCAGTGTGCCATGGCAACATACAGAAGTTATCACCCCTTTCTAAGGCTACAACTTGACAACCTGGAAGTTACCACCCCTTTTAAAGAATTGTCTGCATAATCTGCCCCTTAATTTGCATATAATTAAAAGTAGGCATAGATACAACTGCAGAACTGCCTCTGAGCTGTTACTCTGAGCACATTCGCTATGGCGTAGCCCTGCTCCACAAAGAGCAGTACCTCTGCTGCTGCTTATACACTGCTGCTTCAACAAAAGTTACTGTCTAGGCCAGGCGCAGTGGCTCACACCTATAATCCCAGCACATTGTGAGGCCGAGGTGGGCAGATCATTTGAGGTCAGGAGTTCAAGACCAGCTTGACCAACACAGTGAAACCCCGTCTCTACCAAATACAAACATTAGCTGGGCATGGTAGCAGGTGCCTATAATCCCAGCTACTTGGGAGGCTGAGGCAGGAGAATCGCTTGAACCCAGGAGGTGGAGGTTGCAGTGAGCCGAGATTACACCATTGCACTATAGCCTGGGCAACAGAGCAACACTCCCTGTCAAAAAAAAAAAAAGTAGCTGTCTAAACACCACTGGTTTGCCCTCGAATTCTTTCCTGAGCAGAGCCAGGAACTCTCCCAGGCTAAGCCTCAATTTTGAGACTCACCTGCCCCGCATCAGCTCCGCTACTGTTTTTTTGTTGTTGTTGCTTGAAGCCCTTACTTTCTTGCACTACAAGAGGCTCCAGTCTCTCCTTGTTCACCTGGAAGGGATAGTAGAGGAGAGCCACTTACTAAAACTGTGTAAGACACTGGCGCACAAGCAGCCCTGCTGAGATCCCTTCTGGGCGAGTATAATACAAGCTGGTGGAGGGCCCTCCTCTACTTCTACATTTGACCCTGGCAGTCTTTAGTGTTCTCTCACTCTTTACGCCCCTTCTCTTTTTTGCACCGTAAAATCTCAAGTATCTCAGCTGACATGTGGTGCCCACTGGATGTCAGTGCCTGAGAGCAGAATGGTGGAGAACAATTTTTTTAATGAAGGATATTCATTGGAAGCCATTTCCCAATGCAGGTCTCTAAATTTTTTTATGAAAACAATTTATAAAGTTTACAGCAATTGCTATTAGCTGGGATGGGATGATGGGTATGAGTTTGTTTTCTCTTTTTTTAAGTTTTGAGGATTTCTGCAAAACTTTGATAGGCCGCTCTTCATTTTATGTTCATAATAGCATCTCAAGGAATATTTGATTAACCTCTGCCTTGAATTTCTGCAACTGTGATACAGTCAATTGGGTAGAAATAAGACTTTTTGCTGGGGGAAAGATGGGGAACATTGAGTGGCAGAGACAGAGGGCACGCGAGTACATTCTTCACTAATACTCTTAGTTATAGGAATATACACAACACTTTTCCCTTGATTGAAAACATATCCTGGGCCAGGCGCCATGGCTCATGCCTGTAATCCCAGCACTTTGGGAGGCTGAGGCAGGCAGATCATCTGAGGTCAGGAGTTTGAGACCAGCCTGGCCAACATGGCGAAACCCTGTCTCTACTAAAAATACACAGATTAGCCAGGTGTGGTGGTGGGTGCCTGTAATCTTAGCTACTCAGGAGGCTGAGGCATGAGAAGAATCGCTTGAACCCAGGAGGTGGAGGTTGCAGTGAGCTGAGATTGCGCCACTGCACTCCAGCCTAGGGGACAGAGTAAGACTCTGTCTCAAAAAAAATAAAAACCATATTCCTCACAAAGAATGTAAGGCCCATGAGGGCAAGAACCATGCCTACATTGTCCATCCCTTTATTGTCAGGTTTTAGAACATCGTAGGTGTTCAGAAAATTTGTTTGAATGTGGGATCGATATGTTTATTACGTGCATGAACATATTCAACATCTATTGCTTCAAAAATAGATTCTTTACAAATAGAAACAGTGCTCTATTCATTCAAGTATATTATTCTTACAAATGTATTAAAGTATTCATAATCAAGAAGAATATATTCATAAAGACAGTTGTTGAATATTCATAAGGATGTTTCGTAAATATTTTACGAACAAATTTCAGGAAGATTTCAAGAACAAATTACGAAGTAATTTGAGGAATGTGTACATGAAAAGTTTTTGAAGAACGTCTGGAGAAGAAAGTACTACTAAGGAAAATATTTTAATAAGAAAAGCTTCAAGATGAAGAAAATATTCATGAAGAGTGTTCCTCATCTTCCCCTCTGCCTCTGCAGCTGGGCTGTTTTGCCTTCCCCATTTCATTCTTTCCTTGAAGAAGTTTCCTCTGCCCAGTTCTTCCAGCTGCAGGGACAAGTTCAGCCGTCACAATTTTAATGTTTCCAACAACCATATAATTAGCAAGTAAAAATTCTTGAAATATCATTATATTTTCCTATGTATAAAATATAATGCATGCAATAATGTACTGCCTTGCCCTGCTATTTAACCTGTTATTTGGCATGTCTTATTTCTCTTGTTTACTACACATCTCTTTTGAAATATTTTTTAGAGGCTGGGTATTGCTATGTCTCCAAGGCTGGAGGGCAGTGACTGTTCACAGGCACCATCACAGTGCATACTCATGACCACACTGCAGCCTCGAGCCATCCTCCTGCCTCAGCCTCCTGAGTAGCTAGGACTACAGATGTGCATCACTGTGCCCGGCCTATTTGTTTTTTCATAGCACACATTTCTTAAAAGCAGAGACCTCATTTTATGCTTCTCTGTAATTCTCATAGGGAGCATTTAGCATCTAACAGGTGAATGCATACATTCTGTTGATTATGTCATGAGTTGTTTTTTTTTTTTTTTAAATCATCTTTGCAGATATATTCTCTGAGGCAAACTTAAATTTTTTTTTGAATCACAAAACCAGATCATAAAGTTGTACCTTTACTCTAAAAGCTCTTTTTAGCATTCCATGAGGACAGCGGCATTCTTGCAGAGGACAGTAGCACTCAAAGCAGAAATGGATGGGCATCTGTTTGGAAGCGCACAGGGCACTCAGTCCTGATAGCAGAAGAGTGGGATAGATGACATCCATTCTGGTGTCACAATTCTGGGCACGTTTGAATTAAGGGGCTTTATTGCTGCATCTTGGCAATAGCCGGAAAGGATCTTTAAAAGCATAGTGCTTAAAGTGGTTAAGAGAAGGAATTCAGGTGGTTTATGGAAACCCGGATCAGTACTGCAGTCTAATATACAGGCCCTCTTGAAGCAGAAGACTTTTTGAACTGGGGTTTTTAAAACCTCGCCCTTAAGAAGCATTGGAAGAGAGAATGTTTATTTTCTGCAGGCGGAGGCCTCCAAAGGCAGGTGGCTGGCATTTTTACTCAGTAGTGTCCTGCTGCAGCTGTCTGAAGAACCACAGGTGGCTGCAGTTGGAGAGGGCTTCTCCTTCCTCCTCTTCTCCCCCACGCCCACAACCCTGACATGCCTCATGCTTGTCATTCAAATTTATCATTCAAACCATAACACAACGCTATGTGGGTAGCTCAGCTGTCTGAGAAAGGATCAGAAAACCCAACTCTAATGGGCTGATGAATGGAAAATACATTACTGATGTAACACTCAAAGGACGCTCTTGCTTTATTTCACCCGAGTGGAATGGAAATGTGAGTAAATAGGATGATGAGCAGCTGATAGTGTCGTTTGTAAATGAAAACGTCAAAGGGTGATCTCTTTTGCTTTTTAAAATCTTGTACTGTTTATCTTTGACGTGTATATACTTTAAAGGATAATAAAATATTTTTCTCACACTAGAGTACACAGTTAAAATAAATATTATTTTTTCATAAGTGTTCAGTACCTGAATTGTTTTTATATAAATGTACTTTTAGTTTTTTAGTTTATTCAAATGTCATTTAGTACATTTTGGACAAGAATGAAATTAAATTACAATGTTCACATTAAGTAGAGTACCAGATAAAATACAGGACACCTAACTTTGAATTTAAGAAAAATGATGAATAATTTTTGTTATGTCCATGCACTATTTGGGATATAAACTCAGGCACTACATAATGACATTTCAGTCAACTATCAACTGCATATATGATGGCGGTCCCATAAGATTACAATAGAGCTGAAAAATTCCTATTGCTTAGTGACATCATAGCCATCATAGTGTCATAGCGAAATCCATTCCTTATGTGTTTATGGTGATACTGGTGTAAATCTACCTACTGCATTGCAGTTATGTAAAAGTCTAGCATATATGGTTATGTATAATATATAATACTTGATAATGATAATAAACAACTATGTTACTGGTTTATGTATTTACTATACTTTACTTTTTATCCTTATTTTACAGTGTGCTCCTTCTATTTATAAATAAAAGTTAGCTGTAAAATAACCTCAGGTGGGTCCTTCAGGTGGGATTCCAGAAGAATGCATTGGTACCATAGGAGATGACAGCTCTGTGTATGTTATTGCTCCTGCAGACCTTCCAAAGAGACAAGATGTGGAGGTGGAAGACAGTGATATTGAGGATGCTGACCCCATGTAGGCCTAGGCTAATGTGCGTGTTTGTGTCTTAGTTCTTAACAACAAAAAAGTTTAAAAAGCAAAAAATAAAATAAAAAATTAACAATAGAAAAAACTTA
>NW_012103809.1:4354415-4362056 GCF_000951045.1 Mandrillus leucophaeus
GATTCTCCTGTCTTAGCCTCCCGAGTAGCTGGGATTACAGGAGCATGCCACCATGCCTGGCTAATTTTTGTATTTTTAGAAGACACAGGGTTTCATTATATTGGTCAGGCTGGTCTCGAACTCCTGACCTCAGGTGATCCACCTGCCTTGACCTCCCAAAGTGCTGGGATTACAGGCATGAGCCACTGCACCTGGCCCATTTTTTTTTTTTTTTTCTTTTCTTTTCTTTTCCTTTTTTTTTTTTTGGTTCCCCAATTCTTTCTTTTTTTCCATTTGCTTGCATATTCAGTACAGTACTATGATGTCCAGGTTTGTGGCCTAGGAGCCATAGGTTCTACCATGTTAGCGTAAGTGTATAGTGGGCTCTACCATCTAGGTTCGTGTAAATACAACCTGATTTCTCCACAAGGACGAAGTCGCCTAAGGACACATTTCTTAGAACATATTCCCATTGCTAAGTGATGAATGACTGTGCTTACACTCAAAAATTACTCATTGTTTATCCAAAATTCATAACTTTGTGGCCTGTATTTTTGTTTGCTAACTGTGGCAACCCTATCACCAAGGCAAATTTCACTGGAAGAAATTCGAAGCTGTCAATACAGTTTTTAATCAAGCACATAGACTTTTATTCACACTTGAAAATCAACCTTACATCATCCAGAGAGTACATATGCTGTCTCCAGCTCCTTGTTTCCCATTGGCCCTCAGCCCATTCCAATCTGCCTCACAGAGCCCCATCACCCCATGGAAACAGGTGTCTTCACGGTCACCAACACGTTCCTTGTTGCCACACCCAATGGACACTTTTCTGTACTCATGTTAACATCTCAGCTGCATTCTGCAGTGTTGACCTCCTTCTCTCTTTTGGAAGAATTTGGCTCTGGCTTCTGTGATCCCCTTCTCTGTCCTGGTTTTCTACTTATCTAGCCACTAATTCTCATCTCCTCTATCAGATCCTTCTCCTCTAACTCCAAATTGGGAACTCCTCATGGCTTCGTACAAGGTTTCCTCCATCCTCCTCTGTATCAACACTGTCCAACAGAACTCTCTGTGATGATGGACATGTCCTCTTTCTGTACCATCCAATGCAGTAGCCACTAGCTACATATGGCGACTAAGCACTTGAAATGTGACTAGTGTGACTGAGGGATGGAATTTTAAATTTTATTTAATTTTTAAATTTTTTTAATTGAGAGTTCCACTCTGTCACCCAGGCTGGAGTGCAGTGGCACAATCTTGGCTCACTACAACCTCCACCTCCTGGGTTCAAGCGATCCTTTTGCCTCAGCCTCTGGAGTAGCTGGGATTACAGGCATGTGCCATTATGCCTGGCTAATTTTTGTATTTTTTGTAGAGACTGGGTTTCACCATGTTGGCCAGGCAGGTCTTGAACTCCTGACCTCAACTGATCCACCCACCTTGGCTTGCCAAAGTGCTGGGATTACAGACATGAGCCTCTGTGCCCAGCTAACTTTTATTTAATTTTGATTAGTTTATATTACCACATATGGCGAGTGGCTACCATGTTGGACAGTACAGCTCTAGATTATCTTAGTAGGTGAGCTACTATTGGCTTTAAAAAGCAGCTTTATTCTTATGATCTCCTGATATTTATCCATATCTCTAATCCTTCACAGAGTTCCAGGGTTGTGTCCATCTAATAGCTTCGATGACTCACAAGCATTAAGGGACTATAACTGTTCTTTTCTTAGCTGTCAATACTTCAGGAATGGTACCACCAGTTACTCAGTTTGTTGAAGCCAGAAAATGAGAGTAGTTCTTTATTTTTCCTTATTCCTTACTATCCACACCTAAATCATAAGTAAGTTCCATGGATGTTACCTCCAACTTACTTTTTTTTTTTTTATAGGCACCCTATTTACTTTTATTACCTGGCCAGATTTGCAGGATAATTGCCCAGAACTGGCATATTGATCCAGATTTTTACATTACCCATGACTTTTTGTCTCTTCCAAGCTGCAGGAGATCACTACTTGATTCAGGGGAATAAGCAGGGTTAGCCATAGGTTAGGAAATCTGCATAGGGACTGTGTAGACAAAGTAGGAGGCCAGTCATCCCCAAGGGGCTTTTATTGGCTCTGCAAGTCAAGCTTGATTCCTTAAAGGGAAACACACTTCCAGTCAAAGCTTTGGTAAGACGATCAGTTTTTCCAATTGTGTCTTCAGACTTCTATTGGTGTAGTGCATGCAGTTAACTCCTGTTTGACATTCATGAACATTTCAGCTCTTCATGAGTCCTGCACGTTTTTTCTCTATTCCAATGTTGCAATCTTCAAAGCTATTAGAAACCCTTAAAAGCTATTAGAAACGATCCCAGATGGGTCCCTAAAATGAAGCAGCGTCATTGTCTGGGGTAAATATCCGAGTTTCGTCGTCTCACACCAAGGAAATTGAAGACGCGTACACACAAGAAGTGTGTTTAAGAGCTCAGGTTTAATAGAGGAAAGAAGGAGAAAGGAGAATAGTTCTCTCTCCTGCAGAGACAGAGGGGCTCCCGAGTGGATCTTCCCCCTAAATTACATTTTGAATCTGTCTACTTCCTTCCATCTCCACCGCTACCATCTAGTCCAAGCCACCATTTACTGCCTGGACTACTTGCAGTCATCTTCCTGCTTCCTAAACCCAGCTTTAATCCAGTATCCACACAGCGTCAGGATGATTCCTCTCAAAAGATAAATTGGATCATGCCACTTTTCTGCTAAAAATTCTTCAGTGGTAGCCAAGCGCGGCGGCTCATGCCTGTAATCCCAGCACTTTGGGAGGCCAAGACAGGTGGATCACGAGGTCAGGAGTTTGAGACCAGCCTGGCCAAGATGGTGAAACCCCATCTACTAAAAATACAAAACTTAACCGGGCGTGGTGGCATGCGCCTGTAATCCTAGCTACGCGGGAGGCTGAGGTAGGAGAACCGCTTGAACCTGGGAGGCGGAGGTTGCAGTGAGCCGAGATCGCGCCATTGTACTCCAGCCTGGACAACAAGAGCGAAACTCCGTCTTAAAAAAAAATTCTTCAGTGGTTTGCCATGGTTCTTGGAATAAAATCTAGATGCCCTGTATTGGACTTCAAGGCTCTGAGCCCTGCTTTCCATTTCAACCCAATTCATGCCATACTTCTCCTATCAGTGATAAGTTGATCCCTTGTTAACTTGACACCCATATGCATCTCCTTAACATACTAAATTTCCAAATAAAGACATGGTAGCTCAGCCTAACATGATGCAACTAACACAATGTAACTATCTGCATGCAACTGAAAATGTGTTAACCCCTTTTCCAGAATTCAGCTTCCAGGATTTCAACATTTGGAATTTTAATCTTTTGGGATTGTGGTTTTTGAGATTTTAGACATTAGGGATTTTGATCTTTCTGGATTTCAATGTTTGGGATTATGGCATTCAGTATTGTGTCTTTTGGGATTATGATGGGCACCACCTGAAATCATGGGTTTGATGTGTTATTTATATCTTTTTCTATTATACATTAAAATAAGTCAGTAACTATTAAAATATCTGTGGACTGTCTAGACTCACTCTGTACCCCATGGGACCCTTGTACCACACGTTGGGAAACAATTGTGTCAGGGCCTCCAGTATGTCTGCTTACTCCCATCCCTGGCCCTTCCTCCCCATCCTGCCGGGATTCCTCAAGTCCCATATTGGAACACAAACACTTAGAAGTAACAAAGCTCGCTCTGTGCCAAGAGCAATGCTTAAGTATATATGCAATTTTATTGATAAAAGAGTACAATCAAAGCCAATATAATGTATTGGCTAAGAACAGGGAGATGACCTGGATTCAAATCTTGGTCTCCCACTTGATCTATAAGTCATTTCACCTCCTCGGGTAGCTCAGGGGACAGCTTTGAGGATTAAATCAATTACATCAATTAATGTATGTCCAGAGCTTACAATGTCTGACACATGGTAAATGCTGATATATATATTAGCATTTTTTAAATGTTCTTTATTTTTTGAGACAGGGTCTAGCTCTGTTGCTCAGGCTGGAGTGCAGTGGTGCTATTTCAGCTCACTGCAACCTCTACCTCCTGGGCTCAAGCCATCCTTCCACCTTAATCTTCTGAGTAGCTGGGACTACAGGCGTGTGCCATCACACCCGGCTAATTTTTGTATTTTTTTTGGTAGAGATACGGTTTTGCCATGTTGCCCACGCTGGGCTCAAGTGGTCCACCTGCCTCAGCCCCTCGAAGTGCTAGGATTACAGGTGTGAGCCACCGTGTTTGGCCAGTAAGTGCTATATAAATGTTAGATATTATTATAGCTTGTGAGTTTTGGCAATGGAAGTTCAAAGAAAAAAGTAACCAGTGAGTGTACTAAGTATCTTTCCCTTTGAAAAAAATTGGTTGGTTAGAAACTCATAGGAGTGTACTCATACCTACTTAATCTTTTGGTAAGACTGCATGCATTTGTGATGTTTGAGTATTAAGCTTTTATGAATTAGTTGGATAATATAGAATGCTCAATGATTTAAAATGGCATCTGACTTACTACAATTTAGCTATACAAATTGATTATTCTATGCAAATTTGAGGATGATACTTCTAGGCACCCCCCCTCAAAAATATATTGCTCATGTAGTTTATCTTTATTTGAAAACAGAATATTTTCACTAAACATTAGTGAATATTGGGAGCAGTGCAAAAGCGTGTGTGTGTGCACACGCCAAATGTTTTAAAAAGGCTTTCTGTTATGACAGAATATAACAACAGGTATTTTGCAAATAAACTACAAAACAGTCAAACTAATACTTTTTTTTTTTTTTTTTTTTGATGCAGGGTCTTGCTCTGTTGCCCAAGCTGGAGTGCAGTAGCACAAAGATGGCTGACTGCAGCCTTGAACCTCCTGGGTTCAAATTATCCTCCCATCTTAGCTTCCCAAGTAGCTAGGACTATAGGCACACTGCCATGCCCTGGGGTCTCTCTCTGTTGCCCAGAGATGAGGCCTCTCTCTGTTGCCCAGGCTGGTCTCAAACTCCTGGGCTCAAGCAATCCTCCTGCCTTGGTCTCCCAAAGTGTTGGGATTACAGGCATGAGCCACCTCTCTCAGCCTATTTAATATGTTTTAATGTTTCATAACAACTGTTTCCCAGATCATAATACGAACAATTTTTTTCCTATTTCTGTTTTGAAGTAAGTCAAGAGTTGGCTTCATTACTTTAAAATGTCCTTGTTACATTTAATTGAACATTATCAATTACCTTTATGAAGAATAACAGAGGAACCATAAAGCTATATTTTAGCAAAACATTTTAATTCTGATTCTGAAGCCTAATCAGAAAAAAATGTATTTAGTACAATGACAACCCATTAAATACAAATCATTGTTAGGCTGTGTCTGTTATGGAAACTATCATGTTATGAAAAGGTATTCAGCTAATATGAATCTTTTAAAAACAACTGAACTTTACCATTGCTAGAGATTTTTTGAAAAGCTGTAGATATATACGTAGGAGATAAAACAATCAAAATTACTTCCTGAAGCTAGTTTAACAGGTTCTAAATGCTAAACAAAAATTTCATGAAATGACTCAGGAGATAAGACTGTAAAAATTTCTTCCTGAAGCTCTTTTGGCAGCCTCTGGGGATGTGAAATTCCCTAAGGTGCTCTAATGGGAAAAACCCTAGAATAAGAACCAGAATCCTTGACTTCTACTCCCACCAGTAAGCTAAGTGAACTTAGGTCAGTATTTAACCTCCTCCAGTTTGCTTATTGGTTCATTTGAGAGACTCACACTTTCCTGAGTTACTTCTATGTATTGTAGCCAGTTTCAAAATGCTGTGTGAAATTTCCCATATTATCTAAACATTTCCAACTGATTATTTTCTCAGCCACTCAGCCTTTTTCCTACGATCTGTGTTTCTTTGCACATAAGGTGAATCTCCCCACTCAATAAGAGATCATTGCCATTTCACATTTCCCTGCCTCCTGCCTGCATGCACACTGCTATTATGTTGTCCCCTGGATTGTCTTTCAAAAATCTTCATTGTTATAGGTAAAGAAGGGACCCACTCTATCTGAGTAACTGATTGCACAGCCCAGCCCAGACAGACACACATCCCAAGTCTCTGCTTCATCTGTCCTAGAGGAAACTGGCTCGTGGGGAATAGCCACAGCGGGTCTGATGGCCTGGCAATCTCCTGCAATTTTCATAGGAAGTGGCCCTGAAGGAGAGGTAGCCCTGGTGACTGTCACTGGAGGACCCCAGGCTTCTGGATAGACAGACATCCCAGTATCTTCAGGAGCGTAGTTACAGCTCGAAAGGCTCTTCAACTCTCGCACACTGTCACTGTATTTCATAGCAGGGGGCTGGTAGGCCTGGTAGGACACTTTAGTGGTGGTGGTAATCACAGTTTGTAGGGCAGGGGCACCTGGTGGCGGAGTCGTGAGGTACCTGCAGGGAAGCTCTGGGTTATAATAAGGGCGAGTGGTCATGGCCTGAAACTGCCCATGGTCAGTCCTCTCCACAAGGCTGGGTTTTCCAAGAGCTGGTTTCCAGCCATGCTCTTTGTTGGTGAAATCAAAGCTTCTCTCATAGCTGCTGTATGAATTGACATTATATTGTAGTGTGTTCAGATGAACCCAGTCTGTGTCATTAGGGATGCTGGTGGAATCCTTATAAAGGGTGGGATATGGGCTCGAATTTGTATAACCAGTGTTTGCCAATTCATAGCTGCAAGGTGGCCTAGGCAAATAGATTCTTGGGCTTGAGTATTTCTGAAAGGGTGGCATTTTGTCTCCTTGAAAGATGGCTAGGTCACAGGTAGCTTTGTAAGAATCAGAGTTTGGGAAGGAAGGGCAAGGCTGCCCCGGAATAGGGAAGCTGGTTTCAGTAGCTATATCAAAGTCTTCTGGATTTTCCAAGGGAGGTATGTTGCTGAAATGACCACTGCTGTCTTGATTTTCTTCTGCCTAGAAAAATGATACAAACACAGACACATGCTATGTAAATCGTGTGGACACCCTCACCTGTAACAATAGCCAACAAGTAAGTAAAAACAGACATCCATGTGCTGGGCTCTGTGTTGTGAACATGGCACTGCCCAGGTACGTGATTTAAGCACATGGTCCAAGGGTTGCTAAGCTTGAGCTCTCTCAGATATAAATACCAACAACTGAATGAGGAAGGTCCGTGGTAGCCAGGTAGGATGCTTCTGAGTGGTAGATGGTCCTGTTCTCACTCATACTGTGTTCCTAATAGTGGAGACTTAAGAGCCACACAGGCCTGGGTTCAATTCCTGACTCTGTCCCTCACGAATTGTACAAGCCACTTAACCTCTCTGAGCCTCAGATTCTTCATGTTAAAAATGGAACTTAATCATAGTAACCTCATTATAGAGTTTCTGCAACCATTAAATGTGTGAAACTCTTCGACCAGTGCCTGGCACATAGGAAGTGCTGGAAAGTGTCAGTTTCTGTTATCCTTACACTAACACTCTGCCTGCTTGGCAAGCTTTGGTTGAAAAGGAAAACTGAATTAAATTGTGCAGAGAAATTTTATCCATTCTTATGGATGAAATAATGGAAAGGACCCTCTCAAGGGTACACTGACAATGTCCTGTTGGTAGGCACATATTTCTGTCTTTATTACTGTTGCATAATCG
>NW_012103809.1:4363341-4364809 GCF_000951045.1 Mandrillus leucophaeus
GCAGTTGCAGTGAGCTGAGATCGCGCCATTGCACTCCAGCCTGAGCAACAGAGTGAGACTCCATCTCAAACAAACAAACAAAAACAACAACAACAAAAAGCTCATGACTCCAAGGTCACCCTCTCCCTGGCCCCGCGTCCTCACTCTGCTGTTTCAGCCGTGCCTTGTCGCAGATGGCTGGCCGCAGCTGCAGGCGGGAACCGTCGGGCAGGGCGCAGGCCTGTGCACACACCACCACACCCAGGCACGACTTCTTGAGGATGTGGCCATTGTGGTTGTTGGTGTTGCGCATGGCCCAGCCGCTCAGGTGACGCTGAGCCTTCTTCTCATCACTGCTGTAGATGAAGCGCACATAGCCATCAGGCCACTCTCGGAATTGGTCGAAGAGGGCCAGCTCCTAGAAGAGTGCAGAAGTAAGGGTGGTTAGTTTATCCAGTCCAAACTGCACACGTTATGCTCTAAAATTTCTCCAAGCACATTAGGATAAAAACATGTTCCTTTTAAATCCAGTAATGTCAAATCCCAAAATGCCATTCTTTCTATTATATAAGACGTCCTGACAACCAGGTAATAAGTAATGTTTATATAGTGCTTATCTGTTAAATGCTAGACATGTATTAATTCATCTAGACTTCAAGTTACAGGCAAACAATTATTTCCAATTTACTGATGAGGACATGGAGGTCCGAGAGGTTAATCAACTTGCCCAAGGTCATATCACACGGCTAGCAAGATCTGGCTCTAGGATTTACACCCTGGCAGTCCCATTCTAGAGCCGGTACTTCTTACCACTATATCACTTCTTGGTGTGTTTAAATATTGAAAACATTTTTAAGTTAAGTATCGAAGTACCAGGGGAAAAAGTGATTGGAATGTTCTATCCCTGAAATGTAATTTAACTGGTAAATATCTTTAAGTCAGTGCATTTTCTTCAAAAGCTCTTGGCTCTCTATGCCAAACCTGTGAGTCACATTAGCAGTGGCACCCAGAGTAATGTCAGAGAGGAAAGAACAGCTCCCCTCCCTACTCTCAACTTGGCTCTCCAAGTTTAAAAGGGTACTGCAATGAAGGACTTAAGCCATGAACTTTGGGGTGTGGGTGAGCTTGCCTGGCACTGGACTGTTCCCCAGAGCAATATGGGATTGTCATTCTCCTCAACAAAGAGTCACATGACTGAAATAATAAGTTATTTCTAAAATACCGAGCATTGCCTTAGTATTCGTATTTGGTAGTCTTTGTCAATTTAATGCATTATTTATACTGCAATAAATGTCTCTTTTGCATATAAGTTTCATTGCATAATCACCCCTTACTGAGTACTTTCTTTTTTCTTTTTTTTGAGATGGAATCTCGCTCTGTCACCCGGGCTGGAGTATAGTAGCATGATCTCAGCTCACTGCAACCTCCGCCTCCCAGGTTCAAGTGATTCTCCTGCCTCAGCCTCCCGAGTAGCTGGGACTACAGGCGC